>NC_064807.1:52678674-52709777 GCF_023721935.1 Panthera uncia | reverse complement strand
GGTACAGCTGTCAGAATGATCTCTAAAATGCCAACACCTCTAGATTACTTCCCTTGGTAAAAATCCTCTGCCGCTCATCCTATCACCTGACATAAAGTCCATTCTTCTTACCATAGCCTTAAAGTACCTTGATTTGGTTATTTAACTCTGAATTTGTTCCCCAGGACTCTTCCCATGACCTATGGCTCAAAACTTTCCTTGCTTTCTGTTCTTTGAACACCAAGCTCATTTCCTTGGTAGAGCTTCTGTCTTGGTTTGTCCAGATGAACTTTCCTTCCACTATGTAAGGCTCTAAGGCTCTTGCTTGTCTTTTAGGTCCAAGTTATATTACACCTTGTCAGCAAAGTTTTACCTCACAGTCCTCTCTACATCACCCACGAATCCCTGCCATATCATCCAGATTTCCATTTTCATTACTCTATCACTCCTTCAATTTATGTTTTACATTTGAACGGGGATGTGTCTATTCACCACTACATCCTCAGTGACTTGAATGTCTGGATGCAATTATAGGGTAAGAAGTAGAGGATGAATAAATATTTATTAAAAATGAATAAATTTTTTGTTTTTAAATGTGTTTCTAACCCATCAGTAAGTGATTCCCTTGTATTGCATATGAAGTCCTCTTATTATTATTTTTTTGAGTATCTTATTTTGGACTTTAAAGCTGCTTCCATTTATTTCCATTATAATTAGAACTTTCTGGAAAATACTTGTTGTATTTTGACATAAAATGAAGGAAAATTTGCACCACTCTTCACTTCAGAAAGCTATCTGTAAATAGTGAGTTTCCTCACACCATGCCAACTCTGTTTTCTCTAGCTTTTTCAGTGTTTGCCAATATGATAGTCAAATGTGTATCTCATTGCTATTTTAATTTATATTTATTTTGTTTCTGGCGAGTTGAACATTGTTCACAAGTTTGAAGATATTCACATCTCTTCTGTCAATGTTTGTCTTTGGGACCATTTTTTTTTTTTAGTGAGTTTTTCATTATTTTATTCAAAATACTGGATATGAAGACTATATGGTTTAAAATAAAACATGTCCATATTATTGAAATTCAAGTGGTCTAAATATAAATTTTTTAAACCATTTATGTTAGAAAACTTTCAGATAAATCAATTAGAACTATCTTTCTCTCTACCACTGTAAATAACTCATCTGCTCTGCACCTCTTTCTAGATGGCCCCTTTTAAACCCAACAATCCACAAAATGGCAACTCTGCTTTCACTTAACTTTATGGATGTTTTAGATTCAGAAGTTTTTTGATAAAGATGTTTGTGTGACTAAAATTTATTTTCTAGGTTATGGCAGGATAGGGAAGTAGAAACAGGAATATTATTTTGACTCTACAAGTTTAAATAATTGAAAAAAATAAAGGCAAATAATTAGATAAGATAGCTATAAGTAAGATTGACACATACTCCAGAGAAATGTTAACACAAATTAACAAATAAGAGTATCTGGCATATTCATATTTGTTAGGATAGGATATATGGTAATAAAAGACAATCCCCCAAATCTTGGGGGCTTAACACAGCAAAAATATATCTACATATTTTTTTGGAGTTCTTTTCTCCACACTGTCACTCAGGGATCCAGGCTGACAGAAGCTTCAGCATCTACTAACTAAACCATCTGGGATATGCATCCTCTTAGTTGCTGCATCAAGGGAAGACACTGGGCAGGCATCACAGTGATTCTCTTATACTTTGATCTGGAACAGACACATGACACCTCTACCCACAACCCGCTTAGTAGAATGAGCCATTAGCCCTACCTTGTGACTGGACCACTCAGTCAACAGCTTATTGTACCTGTACAATGTTTACCACATTGTATAAGTAATCCCAGAATGATATGATTTCCAGCAGCATTCATATACAAAAAGATATGGTTTCTATATTTTAGCAAAATACTCTCTAAGTGTCTTATTTCATCTTTGGGTGAGAGGCTAAAAACTGAGATAGATGATGTATAAATGCAATTTTTAAAAGCTTTGCTTGAACCATATTATCCAGAAACAATGGCATAAATCAATGATTGTCAAATGGAAGGAGACATTTTTATTTTGGCTTATCCTGTTCAATTTTAATCAACAATATAGAAAAGTAGTGAGATATATTGTCTATTGATAAAAAATTTGTTAAAAAATTGAGAATTTATAGATAATACTTCAGTGACCTCTGGAAGAAAAATTAGTATTGTATGCATCAAATCATAGTTTGATCACATGTATATTTTAACCCCAAAATAGATGATTTACATGTTCTGTTTTTATGCTAATTACAGAGTTGAACCTTAACCTATTGTTAATCCTCCTGATTGATTAAAATTTTTATATTTATTTATAGATCCTTTTTTATTGGGCCTATAAAAGTCACCATACATTCCATTTTATATTTCCATATGACAATTTTATGTTATTAATAATTTTTTCAGAGTAAAAATATATAAGCAATAGAGCATTTCAAAGTGAATTAAAAGAAGTAAAATTTAACAAATGTGAGTACACATTCTGAACCATAATATGTTTAGATGTTACACACATTTGTAAATTATTTGTATATTTCTTTGAATATATTTCATGGGTAGATTATTCATCGCTTTATTTTTTTTCTTGTGATCTGATTTCATTGTAAAACTTTTGAATTGTACTTAATAATTTGAATGTCCGTACCTTCCATAGATGCACTGATACATCTATCATTAATCTGCTCCCAGAGAAAGCCCTGTAATTGCTTCTAATTAAACAGACATTTGTCTGAGAAAGGAGAAAAGATCAGTTATAAAAGTTGTAAGAGAAATGGTAAAAGATATAAAAAAGCCAGAAAAAGGAGACACTTGTCATGAGAAATACTGATAAGAGATGGCGTCATGCAGTGTCAAAGGCTATTTTAGATGTAGGTTAACCTGAACAAAAGGGTAAGTAAGACCTCATGAAACCAGGATAGGAGCCCTTGATTTCCCCAGAGATGAAGGTAGAGGAAAGTAAGTAGGTAATTTTATGTCTTAGGCATTTAGAGGAGCAAAGATGAATTAAGAATTGATGAAGAAGAAAATAAAGGGCAAAAGCCTGAACGTACTGGCAATTTCAATTTCATGAGTTATAGTTTGTAACTTACACAACTATAATATGTCAAGTCAATATTTACTTACATGTATTATATTTACTTTTTCTACCAAACTTCTGGTACTAGTGTGTATAAGAAAGGGGCAGGAAAGGGATGCCTGGGTGACTCAGTCAGTTAAGTGTCCGTCTTCAGCTCAGGTCATGATCTCACAGTTCATGGGTTCGAGCCCCACGTTGGGCTCTGTGCCGACAGCTCAGAGCCTGGATCCTGCTTCGGATCTCTGCTCCTCCTCCACTCATGCTCTGTCTCTTTCTCCCTCTCAAAAATAAATAAACATTAAAAAATTTAAAAAAAGGAAAGGGGCAGGAAGGTGATAAGAAATGAGGGACAGGAAAGAAGAGGACGGTGGAGGAAGTGAAGGAGTGAGAGAGAGAGAGAGAGAGAGAGAGAGAGAGAGAGAGATTGAGATTATTTCTTTGACTGATATCTTCTGAAAATCTCAATTTGGTTTTTGGTCTCCATTTTGGAATGAGAGGCCCGATGACATAATAATTTTCATTTTATTTAATCTTGTTTTTTCCTAGAAACATGACTAATTCCAAGAAACAAACGAGTAAATTGAATATTTGGAAATGCGTTCCTCAAAGCCCAAGATCCTCTTTATGATTATGTGCATGGTTCAAGGTTTTCTGGAAAACAGTTTTTTTAAAAGGAACCTGCAGAAACAGTGTGAAATCCCACAATTTTGATTCCATATATGCCTATAAAGACTTAAATTGGTGTGATTACTTCCTCTTAATCACTAATCTGTATATCAGTTTCCCATATATATGTCATTGCTTTCAGCAATTTGGGTTGAATAATGCCTAGTTGTATCAAAGTCTTCTAGCTCAGAAATCTAGAATTGATGGCTTTTTCTTTATTTTTTAATTCTTATATTCCCTAAATTCTGTCACATCTTGATTTGAAAATTCTTTAAGACTCATACTTCACTCTCATTTCCAGGTAACGTATTCAATATTTATGTTTACACGTATCTTTGGAGGTACTCTTGGATCTTTCTAGTTTGTTTCTACTTCCATTACTCTTGCTAATATTTTCTCCATATAGTTTAGAGATTATTGTCCCCCAAATAGGTCATCATTACAAGATCCCATTGTTTCTGTCACAGGTGAGAATATGACTTGCACTCAGACCTTGATGCCATCCTTATGATCAAGACATGTAAACAGTTTTCTCATTAAAAATTGCAGAAAATTGGAGGGAATGTCTGATATCCCATTCAGTGTTCACACACTGTGATACTATTGCTATTATTGTTCGCCAAAGTAAGCTTGAGATCTATTTTCAAGTTTTCTTCACGTTAACCCTTCTTAAATTTCTAATCTCATTTATATCATTGCCCAATCTATATTTTCTACTCTAGCTGAACTAGTCACCTTCTATAACCAAACTCCATGATTTATCTCTGTTTTTTTTTAATGTTTATTTATTTTTGCGAGAGGGAGGGACAGAGCGGAAGCCAGGGAGGGGCAGAGATGGTGGCGGGGGGGGGAGAGAGAGAGTGAGAGAGGGAAAGAAAGAAAGAAAGAAAGAAAGAAGGAAGAAAGAAAAAGAAAGAAGAAAGAAAAAAGAAGAAAGAAAGAAAAGAGAATGAGAATATCTCAAGCAGGCTCTGGCACTGTTAGCACAGAGTCTCATGCAAGGCTCGAGCTCACAAACTGTCGGATTGTGACCTGAGTTGAAATCAAGAGTCAGATGCTTAACCGACTGAGCCACCCAGGTGCCCCTGTTTATCTGCGTTGATTTGATTTGACAGTATTATAACCTCTGATGGAATGCTTCTGTCTTGTCTCCAGATTTCCCTACCCATCGAAGTCCAGAAAAGTCTCTACATTGGCTATTTTCTACTGTATTAAAATATACCTCTTTTTCTTCTCAGAGCATATCTCTCGCTTTACATTTCATATTGCAATCTCTAATCTTTTTTGGAATTCTGAGCTAACCTATATACATTCAAAATTACATTTATGCAGTATATGTCTTTCCTAAGTACTTTCTTATTTATAAATTGAAATGGCATTCTGGTTTCCTGCCCTTACATCTTCTTCTCCTCATATATTTTCAAAATTTTAATTATTGATATTTTCCATCTTAGGTGGACTCTGGATGTATTTCTCTTTTAAAGTGTGGTTCATTCTGGGGGTGTCTGGGTGGCTCAGTCAGTTGAGCATCCAACTTCGGCTCAGGTCATGATCTCGCAGTTTGTGGGTTCGAGCCCCGCATCAGGCTCTGTGCTTGCTCAGAGCCTGCAGCCTGCTTCGGATTCTGTGTCTCCTTCTCCTTCTCTGCCCCTCCCCCGCTCATGCTCTGTCTCTCTCTGTCAAAAATAAATAATAAATGTAAAACAATTTTTTTTAAGTGTGGTTCACTCTGGCCTGTAAGGATTCCTTCAGTTTAGTTACTATGTTTTCAGAATTTTTATATTATTTTTTGCATTTCTTTCTCATTGGATGCTATCTAATTGTTCATTAATTGCAGACTCTTCTGGTCTGGCTTTAAGTAATTAAAATCTTTTATTGTGGTCATCAAAATGGAGTGGGCTTATTTAGAAAATAATATTCAAAATAAACAGAAAAATATTGAAAATCGCTTGAAATTGCATCTTTAAATATAACTACTATTTTCATTATATTGAAGATTCTTCCATACTTTTTGTATGTGATTGAAAACATTTTTGTGCATTTGTATGTGTGTGTGTGTGTGTGTGTGTGTGCACAAAAGAGAGAGGATCAATCATATGCAGATACATGGTTGTGTATCTGTTACCTTAAGTCAATAACATGAGCTTTTTTTTCTCAAGCATTTTTAATGACTACAACACTAAATGGATAGATGCACTGTAACTCATTTAACAAGCTACTATAGAATAGGTTGGTGTTTCTCAATTTTTTAGCGCTATAAACAATGCTGCAGTGAATAATCATGTTTACATCTCTTTGTATATTTTTAAAAAAAATTTTGTAATGCTTTATTTATATTAGAGAGCACACGCGAGTGAACACAAGTGGGTTAGGGGCAGAGAGAGAGGGAGACACAGTCCAAAGCAGGCTCCAGACTCTGAGCTGTCAGCACAGAGCCCGCCTGATGAGAGACTTGAACTCACGAACTGGGAGATCATGACCTGAGCCAAAGTCAGACACTTAACCTACTGAGCCACCCAGGTGCCATCTTTGTATATTTTTAATTTTTTCCTTGAAAAAGTACTCAAGATGGATTTGATGGGTCCACAAAAATTTCAATTAAAATAAGACTACATAATCAGAACTGCTTTAATCTGCCTTCTCACACAAGGACATTTTGAGCTTCTGCTATCTTTCCAAATAGAGACATACCATAATAAAAAGATGTATACAATTCTTTTTTGTTTGTTTGCTTATTTTTTGAAAGAGAGAGACAGAGACAGAGCGTGAGCAGGGGAGGGCAGAGAGAGAGGGAGACACAGAATCTGAAGCAGGCTTCAGGCTCTGAGTGTCAGCACTGAGCCACACATGGGGCTCGAACTCCTGAGCCTTCGAGCTGTGAGAGCATGACCTGAGCCGAAGTTGGCCACTCAACCGACTGAGCCACCCGGGTGCCTCAAGATGTATAAAATTCTTAACTGTACTCAAATGTATCTTTAAGGAAGACACAGTATTTTGAGGTCTCATTGAGTTGCATTTGGTATGACATCTATGAATGTTCATGCTTCCATCCGTTTAGGTATGGGTGAAGAGAATCTGTTACCTAATGATGATCATTATAGCTTAACTCCATTAAACACAACTATTGTGATATACCAGGCAATACTGTAAACGTTTTTTATTCTACCAGTATGGAAATGGAGAAACATAGTAATAACTTACCTACCCAAGGTTGTGATTATGAAATTATATTACTAAATTTCTACCAGTTACTAAAATCTCATAATTAAATTCCTTGTGTACAAAGGAAATCATGTATCAAAATAAAAATGGCTTTTGATCAGTCTTCCACAAATGAAGCAGAGTCTGCTTCAGTCCCGCATTATAGAAAGCCACAACCGATTGCCCTTCTGAAGATGCAAATTTTTTTTTCTAGGAAAATAGTAAAGAAGGCAGATTTATCAGGTAAAAAGCAAGCAAAAAGGGAATATAGCAAAACTGGTATGGAAAATGAAATTGTGATGTAAACAAAATAGATTATAGCATGGTTCTACCATCAGACCCAGGTTTTGCTTTAGGGAATATTAACCATGAAGCATCATTTCTCCTGTGCAGAATTAAAAAAAGATGAATATTCTAAATTGGAAAATAAACAACAACAACAACAATGCTGAAATGTATTGAGTTTAACTGCTTTAATATCTGCTGCTTCATTTAACTTAATTGCAAGTTTGTCCTCTATAACACTGACCAAATAAACATAAGCACACCAGCAATTATTAATTATCTAGGAATACCTTGTTGTTATAATAGGTAGTAACTAACTGAAAATAAATGCATCATCATTAATGAGGGTAGCAAACACTGTTGGGTGAAAGAAAACAATGATCTTGACAAATCCTTTAAAAGGAAACCTAGATATCGTGTCAGCTTCCTCATGTTCTAACCGAAATATCACTCAATAACTACCTACCCATACTTTTATTATTTTATACCAATCAATGACTTCATCCTTAATTATTTTCTCAAACCAGGAAAAAGCATAACTTCATGGGAGTGTAAACATTCCCATAACTGGAAAGGCTCATGGCTCTTTTCTTATTAATGAAAAACAATTAATTGCTACCTGTTAATTTAATTATGTTGAATTTAGCCTGAAATTTTCATTGTACCTTGATGTTGTGACAATGTACAGTTTCTAGACCAGCAACATAATCATCTTTTCAAGATGAAGTGTCTTTGAGACCACCCAGTATTGTCAGAAACACTTCCCACTCTGTATCATATCTTTTTCCATTACAAATTTGACTACATAATTAGAGATATCATTATACTTGGTGAGAAATGATATACTTAAAATATGCTATGAGGTTTTTTTGAACAGAAATAATATGCAAATATATTTAAAAAATAATGTGTCAATTTGTACCAAGGAAAAAATTTATTAACATGGTAAAAGATTTTTTATTATCTATCTATCTATTTATCTATTTTGGTTTAATTCAAAACCATACTTTATTGTAGCTCTTCAATGGCCTTTTACAGCCTAATTGTCTGACAAATCACCGTTGTTAAATAAAATTAAAACGTAAGATGAGACCCAGACAATTTTAAGTCTTCATTAAATTACACATTCACATTTGATATACAAAGAAGTAAATGTAGACCATTTTTATTTATTTATTTGTTTTACGATTACTAAGATTGGAAGAGATCCAGCACTAGATGAGAAAAGAATGTATAATTGAATACAGTGACTTCTGATCTCTCTCTCTTTTTACGTGTCAAAGTCTGTCCTTAACCTCTGCTTCCAAGGCTCTTTTAAAACTGTTTTTGGTTTGGAAGTCCATGAGTATTCTTTAGCAGCCCCAAGGCTTCACCTGACGATACAAAAATGGAGGTCTAAGATCAAAAGTGTGAATTTTACGTTCCTAATTCTGTACTTTGGATTCAGTTAAAAAAAATTCTTCTTTGCCTTCAAAGAAGATATATTACACATCTAGCTTAACATGAGGTAGTAGAGGTTCTTTCCTTTTGTTTTGATTTTTTTTCTACCACACTGATCTGATTTTCTAAATCCCTTGATTCTGGGAATATTAAACTTCTGAAAATAAAATATAAGTAAAGCAGGCAGGGAAGAAGATAAAAATTCCATCTGTGTTGGGATTATACCTTTCTGGTTTGACCAGGGACAATGTGTACATTTTTAAATCAAGTATTTCTTAAAAATCTGTGTTGATATCCAACTTTCCTCTTTCAAAACACTAGGATATGGGGCGCCTGGGTGGCTCAGTTGGTTGAGTGTCTGACTCTTGATTTCAGCATAGGTCATGATCCCAGGGTCGTGGCATTGAGCCCCGTGTAGGGCTCCATGCTGAGTGTGGAGCCTGCTTAAGATTTTCTCTGTGTGTCTCCCCTGCCCTCTGCCCTTCCCCAGCTTGTACTCATAGCCACAGTCTGTCTGTCTGTCTGTCTGTCTCTCTCTCTCTCAAATAAAAAAAAAAAATCAATGCTAGGAGAGATTTTTGGTAGCAATCATCCATACATTCTTCCAGGAAGGTTCACTCTTCGGGCACCTATTATTTCTTTTTTAAGTTTATTTATTTATTTTTGAGAGAGAGAGAGTGAGAGAGAGCAAGCGAGAGAGTGAGCACGCCAGAAAGGGGCAGAGAGAGAAGGAGAGAGAGAGAATCCCAAGCAGACTCCATGCTGCCAGCATGGAGCCCAATTCAGGGTTTGAACTCATGCACTGTGAGATCACAATCTGAGCTGAAGTTGAACACTTAACCGACTGAGCCACCCAGGCGCCCCTGGGTACCTATTATTTAAGTGAGAAACACTCTCTAGGAGATACAGAAATAGATGAGACATGCTTTCTGAACTTAAGATTTTTTTAAGTCTTTATGTTTTTCTTTAATGTTTATTTATTTTTGAGAGAGAGAGAGGGAGCAGGGAAGGGGCAAAGAGGGAGACAGAGAATCCCAAACAGGCTCCATGATGTCAGTACAGAGCCTGATGTGGAGCTTGAACTCAGGAACTATGAGATCATGGCCTGAGCCGAAATCAAGAATCAGGTGCTTAACCTACTGAGCCACCCAGGTACTCTTGATTTTAAGATTTTTAATAGAGAAACTCAAAGGAAAAGAAACATAAGGCAGTGTTAAAGAGGGGACCGAGCAGAGAGCCAAGCATGGGCAGAGAGTAGTGGAGCTGGAGCTTTTGTTTCAGGCTGTGAGGACCAGGGCAGATCTTAGTCTCAAAAGTAAGATATTTCTGAGAATGAAGCAGGTTACTACAGGAGAACAGTGGAGAAGAATCCCTCACTAGATTTAGAGCATAGCATAAAAAGCATTTTGAATTTTGTGTTACGGTGACCATTTTGGAGTCCAGGATTGTTCACAATGCATTTTACCCACTCTACAAGTAGATGGTCTCACTTATTCATCACAGCTTCTCTGGAGGTTAGTTACCTTTATCCCCATTTTACAAAGAAGTGAAAACTCCATTTGTCTTTAAGTAAACTGCCAATCACCAACTCACATTAGCTAACGAATGTAAGACTAGTGATCAAAATCATATCTTCTACCTCCCAAATCCATTCTTCCAAACTTCACACTGCCCCCTGAAATGAAGAACTTTTGAGGTCCACTGTGGGTGTTATTTGCTCACTGGTAAAGTGTTGAAAGAAGAAGTGGTCACTAAAGCACAGATCACAGGGCTGAGAAAATCTTCATTGTTGCTTTCCCCATACATTTAAAACCCATTTCAAATGGCAAATATAATTGTATTCTGTAAGACTTTTTTTGCCATGCTCAATATTTTTATCACAGAGTCAATACCAATATGCTACCAAATGAGTAAAAAAAAAAATGAACATTTCTGTAAATCCAAAAGGTCCCATGTATAACATCCTGATTGTTGTTAACTCTCACCTTCTCTGAAATGTACTCACTGTCTTGATTGTTACAGTAATCATTTCCTTGCTTTCTATTATTGGTTTTACCATATAATAGTATATCTGTAAAGAGTGTGAATCAGTTTTGTATGTATAAAAATTTTACACAACAAAATCATCCACTATGCTCTTTCACGTGCGTTTCATTCACTGACTACATTTGTAAGATTAATCCACATTGTTGTATGTAAGTGCAATCCTTCATTTTCACTAATTTTTTGCTGCTCAATTAATTGGATAAATCACAATTTCATTATCCACTCAATTCTTTAAGCTTTATTGAGGTTTAATATTTATCCTGCTCTTGATGTACATATGAATTACTCCTATTTGTAGTTATTAAAAATACTGCTGCTATGAATATTTCCATAAATGTCTTCTGGTAACCTTGTGAATACATTCTGTTGGATATATACCTAGAATTAGACTGATACATGATGGAGTATTGATATTTTCAATGATAATAAACAATTGAAAACTCTTTTCGGAGGTGTTTATAACAATTTTCTCTCTTGCAAGCAGTTCTCATGGTTTTACAACTTCACCAACACTTGGTATTACTTGTTGGCATCTTCAGCATTTCTGGTTGGTATCTAGAATTACCTCTTGGTGTTGTCTCATTTAATTCACAGTATTTTCACTATTAACAAGGTGGAACATCATTCTCTTTGTGCTGGTTATTCTGTATTCAATCTCCATCCCCAAATCCATTCCCTGACTTTTTCTGACCTTTATAGGCTACTAGAAGTTTCGCTTTTACAGATCTCAACTCGGTACGTTTTTGGATTTAAATATCTGGTTGGCTCTGGCTAAGAATAGACATTATTAGAAAATAGGAGTGTGGAATACGAAATTAAGGTAGTTATTTCTCCCATTGGCATTGCCAATCTTCCATGGTTATACTCCTATTAAATGGCTTCTATTCTAGACCTCACAGTCTTTTCACGCTCTGATAACACTGTCCTTCACTCTTGCCCTGTCAAATTGGTAAATACATTTTGCTTTTAGTTTTGAGTATTTTATCATCCCTATGCCTAACAAACACATCTCTAAATAATCTCTTCCACCGTCTCCTCAGTGAAACATTTTAGCATACCATCTACTTTCTGCTGGGTCCCAAATCTCATTGTCACCAGGACTAGCTCCAGGAGGCAGACCTTCAAAGTGGGTTAGTTAATTTTTTAAAGATTGTATTTGTAGCTTCCTTGTTGGGTAGAAAGAGAACGCTTGTAATTTGCAGGTGCAGTAACATACTTTTTTTTTTTTTTTTCCCAAATTATCAATTGTGTCATGAGATGGACTGACTGTGAAGGTTAAGGCATTGGAGCATAGTGTATCTGAAATAATTAGTAGCTCTGGCAACAATAGCAATTAGAATAATTATAGCGTGAGATGACAATTTATGACTTCCCAGAGATACAAAGAGAAAAAAATTGCAACCATTGAACTCCCATCTAAGAAATGCACAGAGAATCAAAAGTTTACTAGGAAGGTTTAAAAATTTTGCTTTTACTCAATGGTGGCTTTATAGGGCTATATATGAAAATGTAAGGCAAATAAAGCTAAGTTTTATTTATTAGAAACATTTTCAAAGGTAATTTATTAAACTCCAACTGTTTATGAATCTGCTACGTTTACTGGCGGAAAAGTTATTCTTATTCATACCTCAAGTCATTCAAGGCCATGGTATATTCAAGACTGGCCTAATGTTTTTCAAGATAAATTCTAAGTTTTAAAGGATGAGTACAATATCTTTTCATGGCATATTCTTAATGTAAGTATACATAAGTAAATAGCATTTTAAACTTTGAAAACAATCATACTTTTTATACTGAGGGATACCAACTATATAATTTTTAATGATAAATTGCTTAAAATTAAAACTAATCAGATAAATTCTTGGTTGTAAAAATCAGTAACCAAATACAGTAAAACTAAACCAACAACTAAAATAACCAGGCCTTCTGAGTGCCGATCATTTTTGGACAACTTGTTCTTTCATATGCCTTATGTCTTATGTTTTTGGACACTTCTATTTGTTAATAGTTCATTGAAAAGTATTAGTCTTATTTTCTTGTCATTTCTTAATAACAAACAGGTGCTAATGTTTTTAAAATAATCTGTTTTAATATTAATGGTAGTAATGGAAGAAATTTAACTTTTATGTCTAAACATTATTATTGTTTACAAGAAATGAGATGATGCCAAAAAGTGAAGGTGATTTTGTCATTAAATTTTTTTTCAATTTATTTATTGAGAGAGAGAGAGAGAGAGAGAGAGAGAGAGAGAGAGATGGGGAGAGAGAGAGAGAAAATCCCAAGGAAACGCTGCATCATCAGCACAGAGCCGAAGGTGGGACTCAAACTAATGAACCATGAGATCGTGACTGGAGCCAGAACCAAGAGTTGGACACTCAACCCAACTGACTGAACCACCCAGGCACCCCCCCTTTTGTTTTTTTAAATAACATACTCTTAATGAATTAATACTTTCAATTCAGGATAGAATTTTGTCAGTTAGTTATAGGTTGATAGGACAATTAGAAAAATTTCTTATTGTAGAACATATTATTATCACTATATAAGGAAGAGTTTTTATAAGCACAATATAGAAATAAATACAACAAATTGAATAAATCTTGATAATAAATACATCAAGAGATATTCCTCACAGTCGAGTAGACATTTAAGGTAAAAGCAGAAAATTAAAATTGGTTGTATAAAATTTAAATTCCAACATACTGTTAATTACTAAAAATATCAAATTTTATCTTAACTAGCTACTTTTATTGAATGGAGTTAATGCAAGCTGATAATGCTGAATAAAACTTAAAACAGTGGGGAGTTTAAAAGACGGAATAAAGATCTAGAAAGGTAGGGTGAAAGGGTTCAGGTCAGGTATAAGACAAAATAAGTCAGAGCCCTATTGCCAGATTGAATATATATTTTTAGTGTATAGGGCCTAGGACACAAACATGAAAGGAAAAAAAAATACTTGGAAAAGTACAATTAGGAACTGGGAGAGATATGTTTTAGTTTTAACTCTGTAGCCAGTGACTCGGGAGAAAGACATCTTTCATATTCCAGTGTTTCAACTTCTACACTTGCTCACTAGAAAGAACACTTGCATCTAAGTAACTGTCTTAGTTATTTTGAAGATTACATTAGACAATGCATGTGAAAGTGCCTTGTAAACCACAATGCGCTGTACACATATTTTACCATTATTAAGAAACACTTGCTACTGTGTTACTCAGAGGCTACGTTTTGGAAAGTTTAAATATCACTCACCAGCTATGGATAAAGGCACTATTATGCTAAAACATGATAGCTAATTACATAAATTTATTCAACCATGAAATTACTTTGTTAATACATAAAGGAACAGATTTGTTATGTGTGTTCTTGCAAATGAATTCATCTGTGTAAATAGTGACCTTCACAGGACACTTCATTTTCTGTCTTTCTTTATTCTTTTCCTAATAAAATAATATTTGGAGACATAACTCTCTTTATCACTTGTAAACACAGTAAGATTCATCTAATTTCACACCCATGGTCAAGGGCAATAATGATGAAACATGACACTATTAATGCAGAACATAAGTAAAGAATGAAAATTGTTTCTGTGGCTTGAATAGTTATTTTTCTTGTATTTAAATCACTAATACCAAACCATTAATGTGAAAAAAAGAGATATTAGTGTGGTGATCTTTATAACCTTACATATTCCTTGGATTATTCTTTGAGTTATTTTAATTTATTCATTGCCTCAATGGAATGCCTTTATGTGCCAGAAACCATTTTAAATAACAAATAACGTTTAGGTACATCATTTAGAATGTGGGATGTGCAACACAAATCAATTTGAGAGTTATTTAAATTTAAGAAATTTAGCTATAATTAAATCCTTTTACTTTGTGCTCCTTGTGTTTTTCCTTCCCATGGAAACTGCAATCCATGAAATAATGTGCTTTTATAAATTTAAGTATAGTTGAGGGGCACCTGGGTGGCTCAGATGGTTAAGTGTCTGACTTCAGCTCAAGTCATGATCTCATGGCTCAAGGGTTCAAGCCCTGCCTCAGTCTCAGTGCTGACAGCTCAGAGCCTGAAGCCTGTGTCCTCCCTCTCTCTCTGCCCCTGCCCTGCTTTTGCTCTCTGTCTCTCAAAAATAAATAAACATTAAAAAAATTAAATTTAAGTATAGTTGACAAATAATGTTAATTTTAAAGTTAAAACAATTTAATGTCCTATAAAATCTTTGGGAATTATTAGATAGTAAGGAAGCAAAATAAAAAGGGAAATATTATCTTAGTTTTATACCAATCATCATCTGTCACAGATAGTATAATCTCTCCATTATCTTTCATTATCTTTCATGAATTCATTTCTATCAATTTATAAGTATCTATTGAGTAACGTGTATAAACAATGATAGTCAATGATGAGAAATAATAATATTGCTTTATTTCCTTTCAAGGATATTATGAGTGTATTTCAATAATGAGCATAATACAGTGACTCATAGGAAGCAATATGTACCTAAGCATTAAATTCTCTGGAGAAAACATAAAAAAAAGAAGTGTAGACAATCAGAATAAAGGGGTAATGTACACTTGGGAGTTCAGGCTACGTGAATCAATTAGAGCCTGGGGGGTATAGCATTTGACAAATACTGTGGAAAAGGCTTTAGTCTTTTCCCACCAGAGAGGGAAACAAGTGGAGATGATGACAGCCAAAAGGCAGAACTTCTGATCAGCAAGGAGTAAGTAATGAATATGTGTAAATTGAGTGGTGGCAGTTTTGAGGCTTTGAGAAGCTAGAAGCCTTGAATTGGCCATTGTATGTGTGTTGTCAGGGGTCATTAAAATGAAAGTTGCATTAAAAGTGTAGGGCTTTGCTAGCAGGCTGGATGCTCCTCCTCATCACTTTAATCACATAAGAAGTGATAGTTACCAGGGGGCACCTGTGTAGCTCAAGTTGGTTAAGCCTCCAACTTTGGCTCAGGTCATGATCTCACGGTTTGTGAGTTTGAGCCCCGTGTTGGTCTCTGGTGCTGACAGCCTGGAGCCTGCTTCAGATTCTGTGTCTTCCTCTCTCTCTGCTCCTCCTCTGCTCACTCTCTGTCTCTCTTAACAATAAATAAACATTAAAAAAAAAGGAAGTGATAGTTACCAAATTCCAAGTTTATCGCAAGCATTGGTAGAAGTAATGCCATATTTGATCTCTTTAATGTTCTTTAGTATTTGGCCTCATGAAAGAAATATTAGGCATTACTTCCTTCTGCAGATGGAAAATAATTAGAAAGGTTAGGTAAATTACCCATGGTCACAGAGTTAGCCAGTGGTCTATCCTCATAGAAACTTAGGTCTCATTGAATTAGAAGAGGAACCCTAGTAAGTTGGTGATGGCCACATCCATGAGTACTTTTTAGATAATTTTAAATACTGATATCTAGGAACATTTTGAAAAAAAAATTAAAGAGCAGGAGTGGGGATAGCATAATCATGTATTTAAACTGATTAACATACAATAAATAATTATAAAATATCAGTTGTCCTACAAAAGTAGATAGACTAATATAAACCTTGGAAGTTGATCCAGATCTAAATAGGAGAATTTACCATATATAAAGATGGTCTTTTTTTATGTAGGAAAGAAGTAAAGAATATTTTTAGGAAAACTAGTGATTTTAGAGTAATTAAAAATAAAAACAATATTCCATTCTCATAAAATGTTCCAAATTAAAATTAAATCCAAAGACTCTTAGAATTGTTTTTTAAATAATAAAATCTCATGAGAAGTAAAAGAATGCAAAAACTTAAATCTAAAATAAAAGGCAAGGGATTACAAGCATAACACTATGTAAGAAATCATAAAGGAAAACAAAACATTGACATGAAAAAAAATTCATAACAGGAAAATTAACTTTCAAATAAAATGAGAAAAAAGAGACAAATTAGGATAACTATCTTAAAGGTATTAAAAACATAAGTATCGGGGCACCTGGGTGGCTCAGTCGGTTGAGTGTCTGACTTCGGCTCAGGTCATGATCTTGCGGTCTGTGAGTTCGAGCCCCGCATCGGGCTCTGTGCTGGCAGCTCAGAGCCCGGAGCCTACTTTTGATTCTGTGTCTCCCTTTCTCTCTGCCCCTCCCCTGCTCATGCTCTGTCTCTCTCTCTGTCAAAAATAAATAAACATTAAAAAAAAATTAAAAAATAAATAAATAAAAACGTAAGTATCAAGGTCTTAAAGATACTAGTAATTTAGTAAGACAAGAATAAGATATGAAAATGCAAAGGTAATATTCTAACAACATAGAAAAGAAAAATTTTCAAAGATTCAAGCCATCATCAATTACTAAAACATATTCAAGCTCACTAATATTTGATACAATGCTAAATAAAAACCCACAAAGTATGGTTATTGATTAATCAGATAACATAAGAAATAAATGGTAGCATAAGAATGTTTTTAAAAGCACTACTAAGAAATTAGGTAAACTCATACTGTAAGGCAATGTGGAAATATTAAAAGGAATCTCTTACATTTTTATAACCATTGAGTCATTATTTACACTTCTAAGATTTATCCTGAGGAAATTATCAGAAAATTGCACAAATGCACGAATTTTCCTTCTATATTTATAGCATTTCATTTTTTAAAACAAACTCACTAGGAAAAAAAATGAATAAATACATGAGAATGTTAACATTAATATTTCTCAGTGATGAAATTATCTGTATTTTTGCAAGTGAATTTCCTTATAGAATTGTATAAATTATTTTAAAGTAATAACTTACAGGGGTAAAACAAAAAGTACACAGTACAACTGGAATTCAAACCTAAGTCTGTTTGACTCATGTTTACTAGTAGGTATTTTGCATAACAGTATGGAATGACGGTAGTAATAGTAGGAATAATAGAATTAATGGGCCATGGTAGAGGAACAAGAGAAACAAACAAAACAGTTCTGGTAGGAGTAGTGAAAATAGTAGTTATAGAATATAAATTTAAGATTTCCAGTGATTGACAGAACGTCAAAATCAGAAAACTAGTATATTGTTTAGTGAAGGTTTAGTCAGAAATGTGATACACTGTATGGGGCCCCTGGGTGGCTCAGTTGGTTAAGCATCTGACTTCAGGTTATGATCTCGTAGTCCATGAGTTCAAGCCCCACGTCGGGCTCTGTGCTGACAGCTCAGAGCCTGAAGCCTGCTTCGGATTCTGAGGCTCTCCCTCTCTCTGCCTCCCTGCTCACACCCCTTCTCCTTGCTCTCTCTCAAAAATAAAGAAACATTTTTTAAAAAGTGATACATTGTAACAAAAGATATGCGATGCCACGTAATAGTTATGTGGCCTTAGATAAGTTGGCTGATATTAATCTGTTTCCTCATCTATAAGACAGGATGCATAATATAGTTATCTTGACAGTTTGATATTCTCATGTAAAAATGAAGTATTACAATGTATGACAAGCATCCAAAACAATACCAGATACTTGGTACAAAGAAATAGTTTTTCTTCCATCTGCTTCCTTAAAATAATGTACACGTGATTTTGTTTTCATGAGAAAGTATTCTTTCCAGTTTAAAAAATGCTCATATAGATTTTTAAGTCACTATGTGCAAATCTAAATATAAAATCTGACATTCTTAAGCATAGTAACATCACATTATATATCCTTCTCCACATTATGATTTCATTTTGAATAATGTTTTTCTTCTAATTCAATAGCAATATCCTCCAAGGAAGAGACTGGTGTAATGTATTTATTGCTCCTAGCCCTTAACATACTACCTGGAAAATAGGAGGTGTTACTTTATTTTTTCAAATTGAACTTAAGAAGCAGGAATAACAGGTGAATTATTATTAATAGAAAAATGGCGGTGAGTGGGCAGTGTGGCTTAAAAGTAATGTTTCATTTTTTTCCCAAGTTTTTACTTAAATTCCAGTTAATTAACATACAGCGTAATATTCGCTTCAGGTGTAGAATTGTTTTCAAGTGGACGTTCCTGAGCGTGAATTCCTAGAAAATGACACCAACACTAAATTCCTAGAGAATAATCAAGGGAAAGCTAAGAAACTGTAGGAAATGCCATCAATGAGGAAAGAACTCGAGTTACTTGAATTAGATTTGAAGTATTAATACCTTTGCCTTTGAGAGTGGTTACTTATGTGTCATGTCCTGTAACTGCAGACTGATGCCATGGTTATATTCTACGCACCGAAAGTCGTGAGAAAATCCTCTGTGGGCCCTGGTTTAGGAGTAGATGAGGTGATTCCAAAAGGACAGAAGATGAATTTCAAGGCCATGGAGGGAAACCACGCTCAGTGTCAGGAGTGGTGAGTAAAGAAATTGCTACAGAAAGAAAGGATTCTACGATGCTAAAATTTGAAAGAGCTATTACTCACTTCCTACTGAGGAGAGGGTCTGGATCTTTTGAAGGAGTCATGGTTTTCTGGATCCCATAGGATGATAAGACAGTTTCCTGGCATTAGCAGGTTCGAGGAACCTGGTTACTGACACGGAGAGGGAATGACAATGTTTCCTAACTGTTGACGGAAAATGAAAAAGTGTGAGGTTATGGATGACAAATCAGGTGAGATTGTTGTAATTCATGCCCTGAATTTCTTCAGGGATTTACAGAGCAGAAAATATATACCTCTGGTCCACTGCTTCAAGTGTCCCGAGCACTTTTTGTATGTTTCAGTCTTTTGTTTGTGTGTTCGCGTCAGCCATTGATGTTGCAACCAGCTTTGTGGAGGTGTGAACAGCTCTCTCATTTCATCAGGACTTCATCTTTCTCCTGGAGATTTTCTGTGTCTTTCTGCTGTGATCACTCTGAAAGTCCAACATATAACTTTGACACGTTGCCAAATCTGAAATTATCAAGAGTAAGACTTGATTAACAACATCTGAGAGCGGGTGGAAAAAATTTCCTTTTTTTTTTTTTTTTTTTTTTGGTCTCAGTCTTAACTTTCTTGGGGGCAGTCTACATGCTCCCGCCCCATGATAACCCACACATAACACACACCACTGATTTGAAAGTCTTACCTTTCGGGGAGAGCCTAGGCTAAGAGAGTGGGGAGAATGACCACAGGAAGCACACACTGCATATGGGATTCTGGATCTGGATCTGGATCTTTCGTGATCAAGTGATAAGGACCCTGTTGGCTGACAAAGTGGGAAGGCAAAAATCCCTGGCTTGTGGCAGGATCAAGAGTCTCCATAAGGTTGTAAAATGTATCGCTAAGAATTGATTGTGGTGGATAGGAATCCTATGCTGGTGAAGTTTGAAACTCTGACTTCTATAATGGTTGTGGCATTTAAACATTAGAGGGCAATGGTATTTTGCAGGGCTGAGGTGTTGCCTGGCTTTGGTTAGTAGCCTTTGAATCCTTGGAAAAAAAGAAAGAAAATGATAAGCCCATGCTAGTCAACTGTTAATTCATGGCCCCTTGGAAAATCGGAAAACCTCCATGGCATTGTATAAAGAGCACCTTCTTTCTGCAGGTGCAGGGATATCTGGGGAAAAGCTGACTGATTTGTAGTTGTAAGGAGAGCACAGCTATAGCAGAGACCAAGGCAGGCCTCTGTAGGTCTTCTGGGCCAAAGTCTATGCCCTAAATGGAGAAAGAATGTGACTTTGTGACCTGTGACTATATTTTCGTAGAAAAACCTGCAGATCTTTAAACCCCAGACTCTCAAGAACTTTCCAGCTGTAGGGTACAGTTTCCTCCTACATATGGGGAGATGAGCATCCCGGGCTTATAGTCTACTAGAACCTCACCCAAGACAAAAAACTCACAAACTGATGCTTGCCTTCCACAAGATTTGGCACCATTTCTAATCTTTGCCTGCAGGCGAATAACTTTTTAGCGTGTTTTGAAAGTGGGGAGTAATACAGCCCTTGCTGTTTTAAGAAATGGTTTGCTCCCTGCAAGAGTTGATTAATTATACAATGACATATGACATATGTGTACTGGCAGGAATGAGGGACCACGTATAGAACTTGGGATTACTGAACCAGAGACAGGGGAACGTAAGGCTGAATAAGGGAGAATTGGATTACATACTGGTTAATTCATTTAATCCTATGTATAATTTTTAGTGTTTAATATTTATATATTGCTCTATCATACCAACTAATCAAATATTAACAGAAAATTAAAAAAACTCTAGTTGGAGTTGGTTTAAAATAAAACACGAGAATTTGAACATCTAATGGCATTTCAATCAAACATACAGAAAGCCAAGGACGTGGAAATTATTTTTAGATTTAAGGCAAACTTCTTCAACTTTTGAAGGAATATCCCCTTCCCACCCTTGAGAATTTATGCCACCATGAGAAAAACACCTAAAACATAGTTTTTCTGGAGCTTCAGGACATTGCAGACATTGCCAAAACAATCATTTCCATCTCTAACATATGTTGCATTTATCTTTATGAGCTTTGGCTCAGAGAAGATAAAATGAATGCCAGGAAGATAAAAATCTACATTTTAGTTTGAAAATCTGGATGCCAATTTAGACAATTATCATTCTCCCACTGTAACGTATTGATTCAGAGAAAAATATTTGAACTTCTGTTTTCCTTTTTAGAGTTTTATTCCTTTTGGGATACTTTTTTTTTTTTTTTTTTTTTACACAGATCTCTCTTCTTATTACATTGTTTCATGCTAATGCTGATAACACTGTTGTTCGGATTGAATCCATTTTGCCCAAAGAGATGTTTGTATCTTCTGCAATTTTATCAAACTTTAATTGGCTTCTCAGTTGCTGCAACACTCTTCAGGTCCAGTGGAATTTTTTTTTTCTACTCTTCTGATACCTGTCTCTAAAATGTAAATCAGGATACGTAATTGATGCTCCCAAATTAAGAATCATCTCTCCAATGCCCAGAATCAATTGTTAATTTTCAGTAGCTTTTGTACATCACTGCCTATCCTTGTCCTGTCTAGCTCCAGGGGATGAAAGCATGTAGCATTTAAGCTGCTTCTTCCCATTTTCTGCTGCTTCTTCCCATTTTCTGATTCATTGAGTATAATGCCGGTCAGCATAGTGAGAGTGATTTTAGCATCATCAACAGCTTAAGACACATGGTTATTCCATCTTGGGTGTGTCAGGAGGCAGTCTCTGTGCATCTACATGAGGGACAGGTCTACCTCCCTAGGCCCCTGTTGATTCTATCCATAAGATGTTTTAATAGGTTCCAGGCTGATAACACTATATTATATGTTGTCTACATCAGGCAAAACCAATATCATGTCTCATCTTTGGAGCAAATTCTATGTGGGTTCAAAGCTCAGTTGTGACACAGCTTTCTAGATGTGTGATACTTACATATAGTTATTAACTTCTGTTATCTCATTTCTTGATTTAAAATGGAACAGCTACCTATTTTTAAGCATTAATTGAGCTATTGTATTCAAAGTGATTTGTATAGAACTTGACACACAGCAGTATTCAATAAATAGCAGTTATCACTATTATAATGAATGAGAGCTTTTTGTCTCCACGTACTTTGCTTCCAGCTAGAATACAGACCTCCCAAAGAATTGTTTGTATTGTAAAGGTTAGATTAAACTGGATATAGTGAAAGTCATGTGTTTTCAAAGCCAACAAAGCGCTGGAGATTAAAAAAAAATAAAAGCCTAAAGATTAAATTCCAGAGAGTTATCAGAATTTTCCAGAAAACCAGAGAGCAGTGGCTCCTCCCTTCAGTCATATGCTGAATCTTGGGACATGGGTGAATAGGGGATCAAGACAGTCAAACATGAAGGGAGTCTGCTGAGATCAGGAGAAACCAGTGGAATGGTAACCAAATCACCTGAACTGGTTTGATATTAGAGTGAGTTTGTTCTCATTAATTCTGTTATCCTATGTTTGCCTCTATAGTTTCCCATGTCTAATCACGAGAATCCAGGTACCCTTGTCATTTGCCAACTTGACAGAAACTGGAAACTTCATAATATAATTTTAAATAACTGTAAACTACTTAATCAGTTTCCCATGCTGAGCTAACTGCCTGACATATTTACATTATAATATGTTACTTTCCATTTCCATTATTGTAAATAATGCTATAATAAATGTCAATATATATATTTTGAAAATTTTTCTTAGCATAATTTCCAAGAATTATGATTACTGGGTCAAAGTTGTTTAAGATTTGTGACCACACACACACACACACACACACACGCACACACCCATTTTATTTTCCATAAGATTTACTTTCACATGCTAGCAATTTTAAAAAGAAAAATCCTACGACTAAGACTTCCTTACATATTAAATGAGAGGGACTTAGAAGCTAGATTGTATAGTTCAACACTTCTCAGAATTTATTCATGGATAAAAAGTTCATCAACCCAGAGGGAGAAAGGAAAGACATATTAGGAAAATAGTGAATCCAAATTCAGAAGATACTCTTAAGCTAACCCTGATGATTAAGATTAAAAGAAAAAGCAAATTTAATTAAGTTCTGAGTCAGGAACAGTACTAGAAGCAGCATTAGTTTATTTAGCAAGGAGAAAGAATAATCAAATGTTGTAAATAACCAAGTGATGAGAAATGAAAATTATCTAGAAAGGAAGCTTTTCTGTATTATCGGATACATTCAGAATGCAATGATAAGGCAACTATAGTATATCAGCCATGGTTTCAAAAGCTTATCTCAATCATGATACAGCATATTTACCTATTTTTATGCTATAATATTTTCTCTGTTATATTTCCAAACTTTGAGGAGAAACAGAAAGGGTGATTCCTTTTTTTAATCGACTTTGACTTAATTTTCAGCATATATATATATATATATATATATATATATGAACATTAACTGGATGAGACATGAATTAAGATTACTGAGATGTTCATCCAATTTATACATTAATGTGTAGAACTTATATGTGATTTTTAACATGATTTACTATCTCATAAAGTAGTTAGAAAATATGGCTCACTTGTTCATTTGGTTGAAATCAAAGTAAACCACCCTCAAAAGCACTCTTATTTAAAATGCTTAAATGAAACTGAAGTATCATGGTGAAATATTTGATAACCGTAATATATTATCACAAATGATTTCAGTTTCAGTCAGTTTTAAGTGCCTCTCATACGTGCCCTCCCTGATACACATCACATCACTGTTGTTCCTAAGGATATTTTTAGTTCAAGAGTAGCTTTACTTCTATCCCTTTCCTAGACCACACACAGAGCTGAAATAGATTAAAGAGCCCTGTGTAGAATCACCAGGCACCGTGCGTGGTACTTTTTCAAAAGTCACATGGATAAGCAAGTATACCTGTAAGATACCCTAGATCTCAGTCTGATCAAATATCAAAATTGTTTGTCTCTTACCCTCCTTAGCTGCTGTTTTGATCTTCGCCATAGGCTTCCTCCTGCAGACTTGTAAATGAATGTTCCTGGGACTCCTAGGATAAAATTGACTTTGCTTCGTTAATGTCAATACCTACTGATACCATAATGTTTATCTCAGTATTTTCTACTTGCATGTTCATGTTTCCCATTTGTTGCCAGCTTAAAAATTTCCTAGATTCTTTGGATTCTGCCTCTAAGATTATTAAAGACAACTATTTTGCATATGGTTACTTTCAGCCTCTCATAAGATGCCACGGTGTGTCACTCAGGATTAAATGAGGTACTTCTCAATGCTTAGCTTAAATCAAACAATTCAAAAAGTTAGATGGTCGTCTTCCTGAATATTTGTCAATTTCTTTATTGAGAAATGTTGTTTTGTAGAGAGTGTAGAATTCATAGACACAGTCTGATTATTGGCAGCTTGTGATACTTCAGTCACAATGTGCTCTTCCTGACCTTGCCGAATTTCCCTCTTTCTTTATAAATCCTGAAGTCCTTCCTACTTCAACTATTCTTGCGTTCTCTTGCACTTTTCCTATCACTTTGACCCTAGCTCCAATAGTCACTTTTATTGGGATGAAGCTTTTCAGGTTTCTATTTTCCAGAGTCATTTGAAAAATTTAAATTGTAGAACAAATATCCTGTTGATACTTTTCACACCTCTGCTACCTGTAGTCTTTGAAGAAACAGAAAATTCTCTAATGTGTGTTTATTTTTGAGAGAGAGAGAGTGAGAGAGAGAGAGTGAGCAGGGGAGGTGCAGAGAGAGAGAGGGGAACAGAAGATCTGTAGTGGGCTCTGTGCTGACATGAGAGTACAGAGGTGCAGGGCTTGAACTCAATAACCGTGAGATGATGACCTAAGTCAGTCAGGCGCTTAACCAACTGAGACACCTGGAGCCCCCAAAGATTCTTTATGCATATGAAATCAGAATTTCTTTGCTCATGTAAATAAAATGTATTATGGAAACCTGCTGATTAGTTCTCTTGGATATTTTCATTTGTCTTAAACATATGTCTTCACTGCTCTATAGGATTTTCTCATTCAGATGTAACCATATGTTCTGGGTTAAGTATTATTTGACAGTATAATGATACCAGTTGTCTGATAACACTTAACCCTATTTTAGTATTCTGAAATC
Source organism: Panthera uncia (assembly GCF_023721935.1). Lineage (NCBI taxonomy): Eukaryota > Metazoa > Chordata > Mammalia > Carnivora > Felidae > Panthera > Panthera uncia. The sequence continues at coordinate 52,684,532 of NC_064807.1, read as the reverse complement.
CAAGTAGCTAAAGTCATGTCACTGTTGTAGTCCCAGTGCTTAGGTTTGAGAACCTAAGTGAACTTCCTCATTTTCAGGGATTTGAATGTGTTAGGGAACACACAAACATAGAAACAGGGATGCTTTGAATATGCTGTGTTTGGACTAAATAACTAGACAATTTTTTCAGTTGGTGACCCGAAACGAAATCATGACTTTTCTGCTAAATAGTTTAATAATCTGGGGTTCCCCAGCGGCTCAGTTGGTTAAGGGTATGACGTCAGCTCAGGTGGTGATCTCACAGTTCTTGGGTTCAGGCCCCGCGCTGGGCTCTGTACTGACAGCTTGGAGCCTAGAGCCTGCTTTGGGTTCTGTATCTCCCTCTCTCTCTCTGCCCCTCCCCAACTCGTGCTCTCTGTCTCTCAAAAATAAATGTTAAAAAAATTTTAAATAGTTTAGTAATCTTTAAATATATTTTTTAAAAACAAAATTGGATACTAGTAAGAGTAAAACCCTGAAGTACAATATAATAAATATAGCATAATGTGTGTGTGTGTGTGTATAGTGTGAGTAGTTTATTTGCATATGTTTGTATATGCAAGGAGAATATCTGGAAGGAGACATTCAGATACCAGCAAGATTGCTTCTGAGTGTCATGATTATGGGTGAAATTAATTTTTTTCTTTTTATGCTGTTTTTTTTAATTTCCAAAAATGAATGTGTTTTACTTACATATGAAAAAAATAGTTTAAAAATAGTCAGCTTTTAAAAATAAAAGAATAAAAACATATAAGTAGCTTTTTCTATTCTAAATGCTGAACTTGAATTGTGGTTTTGAATTAATTTTAGCTTTTTCCAAAGTACCATTGAGGAAGAGGCATCAGTTGACTTTTCTTCTTAGTCAAGATTTGTCATCCAAGTTTTCTAGTTCCATTTTCATTAAAGTGAAATGTTTAAAACCAAGCTATAAGGTGAAGAAAAAAAATTTTATTAAAGATTTTATTTTTAAGTAATCTCTACACCCAGTGTGGGGCTTGAACTCACAACCCTGAGAGCAAGTGTTGCCTGCTTTCCTGCCTGAGCCAGTCAGGCACCCTTTTTTCTTTTTTTTTTGGTTTTTAATAAAAATATCACAAGTAAAAAATAAATTTGTATAAATTTTAAGAGTTTAAAAATTTTTAATATGCTTCAGCAATGTACAAGAATTTAGGTCTATGGATTTCCATTAAGTGCTGATTCCAAGAGGAAGATTTGTGAAACCAAACTTTGCTACACAAAGCTTTAATTTCCTACACCTAAGAATCATAACAAAATAATAATGGAAATACACAAAGATAGATGTCTGATGATTCATTGCTAGCATTAATTATAAAAGTACTGATTTATAAAAGCTATAAAATTGAAACAGTCCAAGTGTCCATAATTATGAGACTGGGTACAAAGTTTACAATACATCTGTTCAGTGTTAGGCTACCCAACTTCTAAAGTGAATAAGGTGATGCCGTATGTCTTGACACTAAACGATGCCCATGATTAAGTGGGGGGGAAAGTGGGTGGTGGAAGAATTAACTAGGGCATGATCACCAGTGATTCCATTTTGTATGTGCTTTTGAGTATAAAGGTGTTTTCCCAGAGCGGAGAGAGGGATGGGGAGGGAAAGGAGGAAGAGTGATAGAGAGAGTTATGCTTGAAAGAGAAGAGGCAGGAAGAGAGGCATGTAAAGTGAGGACAGAGGTAAGCAAAGTAAAGTGGAATGCAGTCAAAGGAGTACAAAAAAGAACAAAGAGAGAATCTATGCATGAACGGACTAAAATGCTATTGGTGGATTTTAAAAAGAGGTACTTTCATTTTTGCCCTTAATGACTCATGACCTGAGCCGAAATCAGGGTTGGATGGTTAACAGACTGAGCCACCCAGGTGCCCCTCTACAAGGTAAATTTATTACTTTCATGATAAAATGTATTCTTATCACAAATAAAATGTAAAAACAACCCACAGAACAAAATACATGAAAAAAAGCTAACATTGGCATTTTTAAAAAGTTCAACTCAGTTTGGTATTACAAATAAAAGCATGCAAATTAATTCTCACAGAAAATAAAAAGTAGCTAAGGACATTGGAAAATATGTACAACCTCAGTAAGTAATGAAAGAAAAGCGAATTAAAGCATTGATTGGATTTTTTGCCTTCTAAATTAGCAGAACATTTTCAAAACATATTATTAGTGGTGACAGGAGCTTTTATACACTGTAATAAATTAAAGCGTTCTTTTTTGGAGGCAATTTTATGGTACATATCAAGGGTCATACACAATTTTATATTATTTTCTGCAGTAATTTCTCATCTAGAAATTACTTTTTTAAGAACCCTATAAGAATTGTGGCCTAAGATTTATTTGCAATGCTCTTAATCACATATTTTTTTAATGTTTATTTATTTTTGAGAGAGAGAGAGAGAGAGAGAGAAAGTGAGAGGCAGACAGAGCATGAGCAGGAGAAGGGCAGAAAGAGAGAGACACAGAATCTGAAGCAGGCTCCATGCTCCAAGCTGTCAGGACAGAGCCCAACATGGGGCTTGAACCACAAACCGTGATATCATGACCTGTGCCAGAGTCGGATGCTTACCTGACTGGGCTACCTAGGCACCTCCCCTTAATTACATATTTTAAAAAGGCTTACATTTTCTACAAGACGACGATGGTTAAACAAATGGTAGTTGCAGAGAGATTTCATAGGGATTTTTTTGAAAAATAATATTGAATGCCATGGTGGAAGGCTAAAAGAAAATTGAAATAAAAAAAATAGGATAGGGGTGCCTGGTTGGGTCAGTTGGTTAAGTGTCCTACTTTGTCTCAGGTCATGATCTCACAGTTCGTGAGTTCAAGCCCCACATCAGGCTCTGTGCTGACACCTCAGAGCCTGGAGCCTGCTTCAGATTCTGTGTCTCCCTCTCTCTCTGCCCTTCCCTGGCTTGTGCTCTCTCTGTCTCTGTCTCTGTCTCTCTCTGTCTCTCAAGAATAAATACACATTAAAAACATGTTTCAAAAGTAAAAAGAAAAAAAAGGAAAGAAAATTGAATAAATTGTTTAAATAGCAAGTTTCCTGTAGAGAGGAGTGTGTGTGTGTGTGTGTGTGTGTGTGTGTGTGTGTGTGTGCGCGCGCGCGCAAACAGATGTTCTATCTTAAGGGGACTTTGAGCTGTCATTTCCTTTGTTTTTGGTATTAGAAATAATTAAAATAAATGTTTACAAGTAGTTCTTCATATAGATAATCACATTCAAGCTCTCTTATCTTTTCTGGTACTAATGATAATATATCCATTTATATATTATACAAAGTAAAATTTAGTTTTACTAAATAAGTATTTCTGACCTGCACTGCTCTGGCGATTACTAACATAGTCATTGGATTAAAACCCTTGATTGCTTCTCTACAACACAAGAGGCAGTGAGGTGGACTGATTGAGCTGGCTGGTAGCGTCCAACCCCCATTGCATTAATGAGTAACTGGTGAATCTTGGCCACATTACTTACCCTTTCTGTTCTTTAGGTGTTTCAACTGTAAAATAGGAAATACGATGATACCTATTTTACAGAATTGTTCTGAGAATCGTGTGTTGATACATTTAAAAAAGGAGTGGTGACCAACAAGCGATAAATAAATGTTTATCATTTTCTCATCATTATTAAATATGATTGTTTCCTAAATATCTATTCTAGTTAAAACTTGATCAATATTCACAATAAAAAATACATAGGTTTTTCTAATGTTCACATTTACCTAGGAGCCTTGGACTAGTGTAACTTATGAATTCTGTTTAAAAGACAGTTTATTGAAGTGATTTCCAATCAGTCTCAATTTCCCACTGACCTAGGAAATATATAGAAAAAATTTTTTGGACAAAAATGTCTCTAGATAGAGTGCATTGAATAGTTTGACAAAGACAGTTACAGGGGCCTAGCTAGTTCTTAACTCACCTCAGTTTTCTAAAGTTAATGTACATTTATCTACCATCAACTAGATAAGTGTATTACCGCTGTTGAAAATATGCACTAATGAGTATATCACACAATGCTGTGATCTTTATCCAATATGTCACCAAAACTAGTATATGTCAGATCTATATACATATACAGTATATATACATATTCCTGTATAGTTCTATACTTGCGTTAGAAGGTCCGTGAAAACTATTCCTACATAATATTTCCTCATATGAAATCGATAACCGTATATACACATACACTACAAAGCGTGTCTGTATCATTGGAATTTTGCTTTAATCAGTTTAATGTCAATGCCCACTCTTTCTTTATTAACCTTGAGGTTGGGAATGATGTTTTCCTTGAACCAGTTGATTAGCATATGCTGGATGGTTTGGAGGATGCGGGTGTACAAATCACGCTCCTGTATTGTAGATGAGTATCCAAACATGTAGGGTTGGCTAATGATGCATAGCTCAAGTCTGTAGAGCAAAAGGGTCTCAGCATCTGCCCCATCCGCTGTCGTTCTCATGAATTAAAAAAACATTTACTGTGTTGCAAAATGTTACCAATTTGACCGTGCTCTGTTTCAGACCCAGCTGTCCAGTTGCGGCAAACGGTATGAGGTTAAATATCCCCAATAATAAGAAACTTCATAGCAATGTAGCACAGTTTACACAAATATGGAGAAGTGCTTATGGGGATTAGAATTTGGATTTGTGTTTTAATTTCAGGGCACAATTAAAATACTTGGCAAAGTGTCTTAGACTCAAGCCTATTTAGAAGAAAAAGTATTTAATTCATGTTTTGTTTTGTTTTTTTTTTTTTTCCCTGCGTGGTGCTATTGTTCTCCAGTGTGACATATTCTAGCAGCATGGATTGATAAAATCTTGCCAGAGCATTTTGTTGTAACTCTACTTTGCCAATAAACACAGCCAGACTCAGAAAAATGTTGCTATTTTTCAGTTTTAGATTGCAAGAAACATTTTTTTTATTTGCCCATGACACATTACCAGGATAGAGTCTAAACTGATGAGAATAAAAATAACTACTCACAAAATGAAATAAAAGTAACTTGTTTATTTATGTGAAAGCTATTATTACACCACATGTGAAGCAAATCGTTTTCAAAGCTTTTCTTTCAACTGAGGAAATAGAAAAATAATAATATTTGCAGAGATGATTTGGGAACAGTACAAATTACATTGCAATCCACAAACTATGTATCAAGAACCTGAACAGTTAGGAATAATAGCCATTGAACAACAAAACTGATGTTTGTAGACAGTTACCCATATGTAATGGATTGGCTGCCCTGGAATTTTTAGTTTTCACTTGGCCCCTGTGGCAACCTTTAACAGGTGCTTTCAAATTATGACTATGTTGCTTTTTCCTATTTGGCTCCTGGTCGGGCTATGTTCAGAGGTGTTGTAAAATTGAGAATTTCCCTATCGTTTGTTTTGTTTTGTTTTGTTTCAAAGACATAGGAGATCCTAAAAAGAGATGGTTTGTTTCCAAGTATATATTCCTTCTCAGTGGTAATAATGATAGCAATGACATTGTCATATGCCAGGGACACTTCCAAGTGTGAACATATATTGTTTATTTAATGCTCAGAAATATGCTATGAAGTAGCTACTATTATCACCTCCCCTTTAAATATGAGGAAGCTGAGAAACAGAGTGCTTAAGTAACTTGCCAAATACCAGAATGTAATGGTAGGTTGGGGAGTTAAGCCCAGAATATCTAGCTCCCCTCTGTATGCTCTTAACCACTCTGCTGTACCAAGGGATGTAAGCAGTGCTGGGGAGGGGGGATTCTATACTGTGTAAAGGTAACTCTTTCTTAGATTAAATAAATAAATAAATAAATAAATAAATAAATAAATAAATGTGTG
>NC_064807.1:52383205-52678274 GCF_023721935.1 Panthera uncia | reverse complement strand
ACACACACACACACACAGACACACACACACACATACATATACTGTCTGCCAGCAAAATGAATGTGAGCTTATGCAAAATAGGTGTGTGTGAGAGAGAGAGGAAAGAGATCAGTGCAATGGAGAAGGGAAAGACAAACGGGAAGAAGAAACACACTGACAATTCAGACAACATAAGAGCCCAGTGATTTATTTTGAAGGGTATGGTGGACAAGTCCAGGAGCAAGGCTTAGGGAATGTGGAGGAAGTCTTGAATCTGAAATGTCCTGTGGGGTTTCCAGCACTTCCTGTACTGTTGTCTTCATTGGCTTTTGGTTTCCTGAGGGCTTCATACCTTTGGGATTAGGATACAATGTGTCTGATTGCCTTCCCCATAGAATGAGCAGTTGAACAGTCCTCTTTAGAGGCTAGATGGACAGAGGGGTGGTGACGGAGAATCTGCTGTGATGTAGACTGGTTTGAAATGTGTATTTGAAGGATTTACAGATAGTAAGGGAAGTCAACAGAATGAGGAGAGGTGTGATATTCTGCAAATAAAAGATGTACTGGAGGGGCGCCTGGGCGGCTCAGTCGGTTGAGCCTCCAATTTCAGTTTAGGTCATGACCTCACGGTTCACAGTTCGTAGGTTCCAGCCCTGCGTCAGGCTCTATGCTGACAGCTCAGAGGCTGGAGCCTGCTTTGGATTCTGTGTCTCCTTCTCTCTGCCCCTCCCCTGTTAGTTCTGTGTCTCTCTCTCAAAAATAAATAAACATTAAAAAAATTTAAAAAAATTTAAAAAAATAAAAAAAATGTACGCAAGATAGACAAGGAGAGCAACTGTGGGACTAAAGGGTGCTGCTCCTCTTTAGGTAAACATTTCAAGCTTCAATATTTCTATCATTTTTGTTGTGCATACTTTCCATTACTTCTATAAATATCTCAGTTATGTAAATGGACACCAGGCACAACCCCTAGCCCTGCCCTTTCAGGATAAAAAGTAAACTTTCCTGTAAACTCAGAGATGTACTTCAATCCAAAGCTAAAAAAAGAAAAAAAATTAAAAAAAAAAAAAAGGAAATGAGAAAGAGGTCAATGAATCATAGAAACAAATAGACAAATGGGGAAACCAATCTGCACAGCAAGGTAGGTCAAGAGCAGTACAAGGTAGACAAAAGCTTCTGAGAATCAGCAGGAGGGGAGATCGATGATGACGTGAGAAGAGGACCCAGCATGGTCTCTGTACAGCCTGGTCTGTAAGCAATTTTCTGCATGCAGTAGGAGGAATTATCCACATATAATTTAGATTGGTATAGTTTTTACTACAGGCACTGTGTAAATGTTTGTTTAATTATTGCCATAACAGAAACTTCTGTTTTATTAAAATAAACACTTTTTTTTCTTGCAGAAGGCTAAAAATCATTTGGATATGGTTAAAGAAATTATGGGGCATTTATACAATACATTATAATGCTATTAAACTTTGCTAATTTTATATTTAGTATAAATTTTGTTTATAAACACCATTAAAATGCCATTGAGGATCTGTATTTATTTTCTTGTGGGATGCCCATGATACTACGACCCTCTCCCGATTTATGATTAATTACTATGAAGTGTCACGTGCTACTGAAGTGTATCGAGGAGCAGTTCTCTTCCCCCTGTGGGCTGGACTAGCATCCAGAAATCAGTCTGTTCTGAACTTCAAAGTGTTGGTTTTGAGGAAGTGCTTGATCCCAGATCCCTGTGACCTCAGTGAAGAATTCTAAAATAGCTCTTCAGATTCGTCTCCATTCTACTTAGTTTTTTTACCTCTGACCCCTGTAGCTCCAAGCCCCTGAGGAGATTGCAGGAAGGCATCTTCCTGCTCCTCACCTTTAAAAAAAAAAAGTTTATTTACTGATTTTGAGAGTGTACACACAGGTCGGGGAGGGGCAGAGAGCGACTCAGAGGGAGGGGCAGAGAGCGACTCAGAGGGAGAGAGAGCGAATCCAAGGCAGGCTCTGCACTGTCAGTGTGGAGTCCAGTGCAGAGCTCAGACTCAGGAACCCTGAGATCACTGCCTGAGCCAAAGTCAGGTGCTTCACTGACTGAGCCACCCAGGCGCCCCGAGCTCCTCACTTTAGGAGCTGCCCCTGCTGGCTGCCTCAGCAGATCAAATGAGAAAGGCTTTGACTTATCTTCTAGATCTGAGCACCCTAAGAAACAGACCAAGATAAATAAAAACACGCTGAAAACAGACTAGAACTATGAGAAAAGACACCAAGCAAACAGAACATACATTCAGTCCTATAGAGTTAGAGCAGGTCGCAGAGCAACTGCATGAGCGTTTAGGTCAAACATGACAACCATCCAAATGGCGTGTGGAAAAAATGAACTGAGAAAATGTGCAGCATGTGGATTTTGTAAAATTCAAACTTATCTCAACAGAGTATTAGAAAAAAATGTTACTTTAAAAATGAACTTGGCAAAAAATTCAGTGACTTAGGATATAAAATTGCAGAATGCTAAGCGAGATTAAGTCAGAGAAACAAATACCTTATAATTTCACTCATGTGCAATTTAAGAAACAAATTTGGGGCGCCTGGGTGGCGCAGTCGGTTAAGCGTCCGACTTCAGCCAGGTCACGATCTCGCGGTCTGTGAGTTCGAGCCCCGCGTCAGGCTCTGGGCTGATGGCTCGGAGCCTGGAGCCTGTTTCCGATTCTGTGTCTCCCTCTCTCTCTGCCCCTCCCCCGTTCATGCTCTGTCTCTCTCTGTCCCAAAAATAAATAAAAAAACGTTGAAAAAAAAATTAAAAAAAAAAAAAAAGAAACAAATTAGATGAACATAGGGGAAGGAAAGAAGAAAGAAAGGGAGGCAAACCATAAGAGACTAGTAACTCTAGGAAACAAACAGGGTTGCTGGAGGGGAGGTAGGTAGGGGATGGGCTGGATGGGTGATAGATATTGAGGAGGGCACTTGTTATGAGCAGTGGGTGTTATCTGTAAGTGATGAATCACTAAATTCTACGCTGAAACCAACATTGCACTATACGTTAACCAATTAGAATTTAAATAAAAACTTGAAACATAAAAAAATAAAATAAATTTTACAAAACCAAATAAAATTGCAGAATGGGCTTATGTCATACCTGATGAAGTGTGTTCACTAAGTTCTTAGGAGTGTTGGGAATTTTTATCATAGTATGGCATTATTTTTAATTTATTATGTATTATTCTGCTTGAGTTAAATAAATTACATAAACTATTTGCATCAAATTATAATGAGTTAATTTACCTTACTGCATTCAGTGTGTGTGTGTGTGTGTGTGTGTGTGTGTGTGTGTAAGCTATGTCTTTCACACTGACAGAAAGAGCTCATGTTTGTGAAGGTGTGAAAAACTTGCAAAAGCACATTAAAAAAGATGAGAACTGTGGACTATTTCAAACTAAGGTGTATTTCAAAGACGTAGAAAAAACAATTCTCAGTCTTTTCTTATATCCTAAATAGACCTCCTGTGAGAGTGTACATTTTGTTTTAAGAATAGGGATTCCACAATTCTATAAACATTATTTATGTTCAATTTTAGGAATGAAAACAATGCAGAAAATGCAAATGGTAAATAATTACTTGAAAATCCTCCATTGAGAAATACTTATCCTGAACTCAGCTGAATATATTTTCAGACACTTCTCTGCATCTATGCAGATGGAAACACTGAGAACTAGGCAGGAAAGATATTCAAATGGAAATTATGTACTATGCAAACTGTTTAATACAAAGCTGTCAAATTTAGTTTTGCTTTAATTTGTAAGAGAGAAACAACACAAGTGAAACCAAACTAACTGTTGAATTTCAAATAAAACTTTCTTCATCTTAATGGATTATATTTCCTTGACTATTCCTCTAAGGCAAATTGAAAAGATTACAGAACACATTTATACATTGTAGTCATTTTTTAAACACCATGTTTCAAATTTGCAAAGTACTATTTTCCCCCTTCTGTGAACAGTAAACAAATTATTCCTCTATGGTTGATTCCCACCTACTCTCTCCTCATGTTTGAATGTTGATAACATTTTCATTTTAATAAGGTTTATGTATTTCTATTATATAGAATGTTAACAGTTTTCCTCTGAGTTGTGAATATTAATTCTAGATGTAGACTCACTGTATCTTATTGTCATACTTTTTCTCTTCCTGATTTATTTATTTTATTTATCACTAGATTGTCTGGATTTTGATAAAAAAAATTTCTCTCTTCTTCTCTTATTTATTTTTTGAAGAAGAACTCGGGAATGTTGTGTCTTGTTTAGGAATGTCTGTTTCTTGCCTTCAGAGTTGAACCATTCCTTAAGTGAGTATTTTCTTAAGTCACACTTTATTTTTACTCTGAACTTTGCAGATGGCTCTGTTTTTTGTTTATTTTTTTAATATATTGAATGTGGAAAAATGAAGGAAAGCACATTCAGGAAGTTAGAAAGCAGGGGGCATAGTTGATTCCATGTAAATCTTAAATGCAGATTTGAGGGTTTGTTATTTCTTTATTTCTGTGCATTTAAAAAAATGAGAGAATGATGTTGTAACCATTCACTTGTGGCCTCTTTTTACTTCTGTTTAGGAGTCTGGGATCAGCCAATGAATAAATGTTCCTTTATTTAGCTTTTTAAGTGAATCACTTGGCTTCCCTCTATATCAATGGGGGAAATGATTCGAGGACCTTGAAATTGATAAGTTACTACTACTCCACTGTTAAAATGCTTCTGGCTTTGGGAACTTAAAAGTTCAGTCTTGAACTTTTAGCATTTTAGGTGCTGCTAGAGTATGTTTTGTTGCACTTAGCTCCCCACATTCCTTAGACTGGCTAACACTCCCCACACTGCACCCCCTTCAGTGAAGTCTTTAAACTCTTAAAAACTGGTTTATCTTCATAGAGCAACTTTGTATACTTCCTGGCAAGGCAAGAAGAATCCTTTCATCTACTTTCCTGTCTCATGACTTAGAACGTATGCTACTAAAACATTAGAGACAAGGATATGACACAGAAAAAAGGAAAAGAGAAATTGGGGAAAAAAAAGAAAGAAAGACTGGAAAAGAGAGAACACAGATGAGTGGTTTCTCAAGCAATGGGTGTGTTCTCCACAGACAACGCACAGTAGCACCGACCGCGTCCACAGACCGCACATGCTTGCGGCACTTAGCAGTGACAAGGCCCTGTGGTATTATTGGCTGTTTGTTACACCAGCAACAAAGCCATATTCCCAGGTCCCTCATTCGACACAAGGAAAACAGTGAAATGCAGTAAAAGCTAATTAAACTTCCCTTAATTGGAATGTGGGCAAACTAATGTTTATTTAGATTTAGTTCCAGAAATTAATAATGCAAACAAGATTACAAAGAAAGTATTTAAAACTTCTTCAGAGAATACGCTGTTTTCAAACAACTAAATATGATAAAATAATTTATTTAAAAATAATTGATGTGTTAAATTGAACTTTTTCTCATCTAGTGATTATACAATCACCCTATGGACAGCTACTATGCACAACTTTATTTATTTTGTGTTTAATTGATAAACATTAAATCTGAAAAAAAATGTCCCCAAACCCTGAATTTGTAAAGATTTCATGATTTTGAATCTTTATTAGTTCAGACTGGCTTTTTACCCAAGTAATTATTCATTTATTCCATTTAATAAATATTTCTTTAACATCTGCCGTGCACAAGCCTCTGTAACAGATTATATAAATTTTAATTAAAGCCTGATTTTATTATACATACAGGTTTTCTTTGTAAAAATAATGAAGAAACTTAAAAACTGCATACCTGGAATTATAGGGAGACAATATGTGCAGATATATAGAATGGATTTCCAGCTGCATAAAGTCTAATAGGCTTCCTGCACTAGGACTATAGACATGAATTATCATCTGCACCAAAGTAGCTTTTGTTCTTGGAGACTGGTCATGACAAACAAATCCTGAAGAGATTCATGTAGAAATCCCAATTGTCTTTACTGAGTCAAAAGAGATTTATTTCCTTTTTTATATAATTTTAATGTTTGTTTATTTTTGAGAGAGACAGAGTGCGAGCAGGGGAGGGGCAGAGAAAGAGGGAGACATAGAATCTGCGGCAGGCTCCAGGCTCTGAGCTGTCAGTACAGAGCCTGACTCGAACCATGAGATCGTGACCTGAGCTGAAGTCGGACACTTAACCAACTGAGCCACCCAGGGGCCCTTTAAGACATTTATTTTTAATACCAGAAATACGACTAACTGTGGCTAAATTTTCCTATACATTTTATTTTGTTTTCATTGGTTTGTACAAGACTGATTGAGAATATTATAGAAGAACCTTAAATATTTAGTTATGTGCTTTGATTTTTTCATAAATGTGATGTTATATGAAGAAATATAGTGCACAAACTATTTTTTCCCCATAAAACAGTTGTAGTAGATAAAAGCATCTATCACAGTCTACTTTGAATCATTAAGGAAACCAGCCCCAAAGTTTCTATTGTTCAAAATATACTTGGGGCACCTGGGTGGCTCAGTTGGTTGGGTGGCCAGCTTTCGCTTGGATCATGATCTTGCAGTCCGTAAGTTCGAGTTCTGTGTTGGGCTCTGTGCTGAGAGCTCAGAGCCTGGAGCCTGCTTTGGATTCTGTGTCCCCCCCGCCGCCCCCAACTCTCTGCTCCTCCCCCACTCAGGCTCTGTCTCTCTCTGTGTCTCAAAAATAAATGTTAAAAAAAATTAAAAATGAAACAAATAAAAAACCAAAATACACTTAAACTTCAAAGAAAACAACACCTGGAAGTAATATAATACTGTGCGTTAACTATACTGCGATTAAAATACAACAAGATAAAAACTTCAAAGAAAATATAATTCAACTACTGTGTGAGATTGAGGGAATAATTTTGTTGTGTAGGAGGACTTCAGACTGATTGGAAAAATACTGTCATCAATCATAGACCTAGAGGTCTACCTATATACATGGACATTTCCCTCCCTTTCGTTTGTTTGTATTTACAGTCCTTTTGCATGTGTCCAAAAGGGGGATTTCATTTTTTTCCATATTTGTTTGAATTGAATCATTTGAACTAAAAAAGGGATTGAGAGAAATATATTATTCACACTCCCTTGATGAAACATAGTCATCAAGTGGGGATTTGATGGTAAGTGAAACTGAAGGGCTGAGATATGGGAAAAACTAGCTCTGTGCTAAATATGTCATCCTTATTATACAGATGAGAAAACCAAGGCACAATTGTGTGTAAGTAATTGGCCTATATCAATACTGAAAGTGGGTAGTTGAGTGAAGTTTTGAAACCAAATAACGGTGCTCTAAAATCCAATGATAATCCTGATGTATGCTCCTACATTAAGTAGATGAGGAAAATAAGTTAAGGGGATGTGTCTTATTAGTCCACATAAAAATAATGAAAAATGTGGGGCACCTGGGTGGCTCAGTTAGTTGAGCGTCCAACTTCGGCTCAGGTCATGATCTCGCAGTCCGTGAGTTCGAGCCCCGCGTCGGGCTCTGTGCTGACAGCTCAGAGCCTGGAGCCTGCTTTGGATTCTGTGTCTCCCTCTCTATATGCCCCTCCCCCGCTCATGCGCTCGCTCTCTCTCTCTCTCTCTCTCTCTCTCTCTGTGTCAAAAATAAACATTAAAAGAATTAATAATAATGAAAAAAGTAAATAATAATAATCGTTAAGAATTCATGGAAAAGACAGGAGGAGGACGAGGACGAGGGCGAGGTCTGATGGGCACTGAGGATGCCACATTTAAGGAAGCACTTACTTTTCGGTTGGTGCCGATGCTGCACTCAGACACCCCTGAGAGAGAATGCCTCTGTAACTTTTAAATAACTGTATTTTCATTTTTAAAATGAGAAAGACACTGTTGTTCAGTTTTGGTGGCAGCCACCAAGAAAACTGAATACCTAGTAAGCACCTGTTATATGCTTTTTTGTATGTGCACATTTGTAAAATCTCCAAATAAACCCTATGGATTTAGAGTGAATTCCATGACCTGAGAATGACCACATGATGAGTTATATGCTAAGAAAAGCCCTAGGAAGACACCTTTTTTTCCCTCCCAGCAATAATGAAAAAAAATAAATAAAAGTTAGGGAAAGTAAAAGCAAGCACAAAGTGCAGCCAAAACTATGGATAGGATCCTGGTAATTAAATATGCTGATATGTTTTTATACACTCAAGTGCCTTATGTAGAGTTGACTGTATTTTCTAAAGGAAGAAGTGACTAGTTGTTAGTGGGTGATGGATGATGTAGGAGGGATGCAAAGGAGTCCCTTAAAAGAGAAGTAGAGGGAATCTTTTAGGGGTCATGGTGCTCTTTTCCTCAGACTGTCCCTAAATATAAAGGTAAACTAAATATATAACCATGACAGAAAAACAAACAGATCTTTAGAGCCAAACATGAGTGCACTAAAAAATACCTGAGGAAAGTGAAACTAAAGCCTTGGAGAAGATTCTACTCATACAGTCTTCTTGGAATATGACTATAAAGCAAAACATTTCAGGTTCACCCAAACATGAAACAATTCTACTTTGTTCCACACAATATTCTCTGACTAGAAACTGTCATGTCAAGTAGGTTAGTGAGTATCTTAGCCTGGTACCATGATGTTGAAATATTATGTGTTATAGCATATTTATGTAGTGTGTATTATTGTATCAAAAAGACCTTGTACCATAAAAAAACAGAGAAGTTGTCTGAAAAGTGGCATAATTTGAAAGTCCTTATGGCAAAACTCTTTAGCTAAATAGTTGTTATGAGAGAAAAACATGTGCATCTAGAATGTGGCCTCTTTTTTCCATGTCTACTACTATTCCTATGGTCCAAGTCACCATTTGGACCATTTTTCTGTACTGTTTCTAAAGTGGTCTCCTTTGCCTGCTAGGGTATCCTCACTGGGGAATCCACAGTGAACCTATTAAAGTTAAGCCTGATCATTTATCACATTCTCCAATGGCTTTCCATTTCTTTTGGTATAACATCCATCTCTTGTGATATAGAAGTTCTTAAATAGCCTACAGGTTCTTCATTAATGCTAGTTCTCTTTCCTCGTTTCATTCCACTCCACCACTCCTGTGGTCTCTCCACACTGGCTTCTTGCTCTTACTCAACTCCTCAACTCGTTTTCAGCATGACAGCCCTTGCATGAGTCATTCTCTATGGCTGAAAATCTCCTCCCCCCAAACTCACACCGGTTGCTTTCTCATTTCCTGCACATCCCCACTCAAGTGTTACTTTATTGAAGAAGTCTTTTCTGACCACATTTCCCAAATGTGGCCTCTAGCTCCACTCGAGGAATTCTTTATCACTCTGTCCCCGCTTTATTTTTTTTCCAGAAACATTTATAACCACCGGACTTATTAAATAACATATTATCAGTTAATTTTCTATCTTCCTCTACTACAATGTGAGATATCAGCAGAGTTTTTTTCTGTTTTGTTCATTGTTGAGTTCCCAAAGCCTGAAACATGGCATTGCCCAAAGTAAGAGTACAACAAATGAGTGTTGAGATAGTACTGGCTTTGGGTTTTTAATAGATACTGTTTTCCAGTAAGCAAAAAGGATCCAAATGGTAAGATAAATGATGTTGAGAGTTGAGGAAAAAGGTTCCTGGTTTGTGGTCTCTGTTTTCAAGAGTCTTTGAGACTCAAATGAATAGAGACTGCCTTGTGGGTTCATTTTTCACCTAAATCTTTCCAATACAGGTTTAATTCATGTAAACCACTTTCAACAAATGGTACCTGACAAATCTATTTTGTGTTCAGTTTTTCTCACTTAATATTAAAAGCTTTTCCTACAAATACACCTATTAGTTCTAGAGATGCCTAGGAGGTAGTAAATCACAATGATTCACTAATGCCTTTTTTGTTTTTTAGAAGATGCTATTCCATAATCAAAAATAAGAAAAAGAATAGTAGGGAAATAGTACATGGCCACTTGTAAATACTCAGCCTCCCTATTATGAAATAATGGCTCCCCAATTTCCATGTTTCTTATCCAAGAGATAGGTACAGTCCTGGGGGATATGTACTTTCAGATGCTTAACTGTTCCAGGAGGGTCAGCATAGATGGGCCAACAATTATTTTTCTCATCAAATGTAAGGTTAGTGGAAATTACCTTAGTACACAGGATAATTTTTAGTGTACAAGGCCGTTAGAGGATACTGTTTTTACCTGTCTTTTTAGGTTTTTGTGGTCATACACTGGCAGAATGTTAATTAGTGAATGATACTCTGGCTCAGTATAAAGTAGGAGTAGTCCTTTTTAAAGCCAGTAGTGCTGACTTTAATAGGTATCATTTAAAAAATTTCCAAAAAAAAATACAGCTTCGGCATATCACTAAGAAAACTGTTGCTTGTAACACACAGGCAAGTATAAAATGCATAATTTATAGGAGTAGTTTCATTAGTTCAGTATAAGAAATTGTGGTTACGAGTTCCTTATTCGTATCAGTAAGGTTGTGGTGTTTTATATCTTTAAAAGAGAAGGAAGGCAAGCAGGCAGAAAGGAAGGAGAAATACTTCAAGTGATGTATTGGTTTAGCTAAGATTTGTGGTAGTTAATTTATAGCTAAAAATCAGGTTATTTATATGCTTATTGTGATGATTAAGATCATGATAATTATTACTTATATCCCAAGAATAAATAAGACATTTGATTATTCATGGAAATTAGTAAAATATATAGCACCTAGTCAAAATGTAAATGAAAGTATAATCAGAAAAAATCACTGTATCAGTGACCATGGGTTTACCAAATATTATTATTATGTGAAGATATTATATGTCAGAAATGAGCCCATGTGTATGCTGCTAAAAGTTTGCTGTGGAAAAACCTTGGCCTATATTTTTTTTAATAAAATGTGAATATTTGGTTGAGATAGTGAAAATTAATATTAAACTGCATAGGAATAATTATAGAGCATACAATTAAAATCCCTCTGACATACTAAGAAATATATGACATAAAAACCCCACAAAAAGTTTGTTAAAAACTTACAAATTATTGTTATAAATATATTGTCATTCAATTTTGCATAAGCACCATAGATATCCGTTAAAACTGCGTTTGCAAATATTAACGAAGATGCAAAATGAAAGTAGCTTAAATACAATGGAAGTTTGTTTTTCTTAACACATAGCATATAATCTAGAGCGGGCCAACCCAAGGCTGGTTAGTATGGGGTTCCATACAAACACCATCGTGCCTGATTACTTGTCTTTGGGTTCTGCCATCTGAAGCTTGTAGATTCCATTCACAAGATGGTTTTGCAGTCAGGGAATAACTGTGCTTAGTTATTAGTACTTATGAGTACGTTTGAACACATCTTAGCAACTTGGTAGGACTCTAAGCTTCTTCTGACCTAAAACAAGATGCCTCATCATTCCTGTCTTTGAACTTCTTGGTACTAAATCTACTCTTACCACGTTGACCTTTGAAGCAAAGTTATTGAAAATTATACAACTAGTGAGTTCCTACTATTGTAAGAACTACTATTATTTTACTTAAAAGGTGTTTGAAAAACTAAATAGGTGTTTTTCACCTCTAGCTGGTACCTCTCCAGCTAGAGGTAATCAAATAGATTATATAAATGTGTTTTACTCATATTAACCATGGCTTTTTCAGTCTCCACTGAGGCCATAAAAAGAATAAATTCACTTAGAAGAGATTGTTGGACTCCTTGAAAATAAGTTGATAGTTGAGTAGTTTTGTGTGCCTAGTTTGCTCCAGCCACTATGCCTTCTACATTTTGTTGAAATTTAAAGAGCCATGGTAGTCACCTCAGAAACTAAGAGATGAAAAGACTGTGGAAATACCACCTCCTTCCCCATTTCCTGAGCCAGAAAAACTCTCATGAGAAAGCACAATGACTCATTTAAAATGAATCAATGATATTTGCCACTGTCTAGTTAGTTTTTGCACAGTAACGCCACAGTATTTAGTACCAAGTAAGGCTTCTTTCTTATATTCAGTGATCTGTGAGTCAGCTAAGAGGGCTATGCTGAGTGTTGCATGTCTGGGATCAGCTGGAACAGCTCTGCTTCAGACTCTGGGGCTGTGGGTTGGCTGGAGCAACTCCATCTTATGTCACCATTCTGGGACCCAGGCTGATGGGGCAGCCACTTCACAGAGCATGTTCTTCTCATTCCAACAACAGAGGTACAAGTGAGAAAGTTCAGCTGCACCAATATACTTCACGTCTCTGTTGTTTCATATCTGCGAA
Source organism: Panthera uncia (assembly GCF_023721935.1). NCBI lineage: Eukaryota > Metazoa > Chordata > Mammalia > Carnivora > Felidae > Panthera > Panthera uncia. The sequence goes on along the minus strand of NC_064807.1, from coordinate 52,666,052 downwards.
CATCTCATTGACCAAAGCAAGATGCATGGACAGCACCAAGTCCAGTGGTGGGAAAGAACATCCTGTCTATGATAAATCTATGGCGAGGGTGTGGATTTATTATACAACTAAAGGAAGTGAACACTGGCATAAATAATTCCATCTACCACACGTATCTATCCTTTCTTTAATTTTGTCTTTGGATTATTTATTGTTGCTTAATAATATTCTTTATATAGTTAGAGTTACACTTTAGTCTTCCAAAAAAACTAAATGATTTATTGTTAGTTAATACTGGCACAAAAATAAACACATAAATTATCAATGGAGCAGGATAAACAGCCCAGAAATAAGCCCACACCTATATGGTCAATTAATCTACAACAAAGGAGGCAGGATATACAATGGGGAAAAGACAGTCTTTAAATAATAAGTGATTTTAGGAAAACTGTATAGCTACACGCAAAAGAATGAACTGGACCACTTCCTTACACCATATACAAAATAAATCATTCTTGATAGCACTTCCAAATCACGGAATGTGTAATGCCTTTTAAGTAATGATCTTCTGGGTTTTGACTACTTTGGATGGAAGTCCCTTGATAATGAGCTATACATTTCCTGGCATTCTTCAACATAGCATACTAAATATAATAAGGCCTTTTAAATAAGTGAAGGTCATTATTATTAATATCAGTTACTGTTCTGTGCTCTAATACCTTTCTCATAACTAAGCCTGTGCATTTTGAGTTATGACTTATTTTTGCAGATTTTTTTTCTATTTTTAGCCATTTGAAATCATTTGTAATGAAGTATATAATATTGGAGTAAATGTGACAACTTATTCAATAGTTATAAACTTGAAAACCAAATACCTTAACTGTATGTACTTTTATTTGTGATGAGAATAAGTAGTCTCTAAATGAAGGCCAATGGATGTTCATATAATGAAATTACATAAGTTTTAGTGTATATACTTGGTAATTTATAATTTCATGGTTAAGAGTCCATTTTAAATGCTTCCTGGATGCGTTCCAAATAATGACGGTATTGCTTTATTATTCTTTCTTGCTTTGGCTGGCAGAAAACAGTGTCCCTTGATATTAAATTGCATACTTGTATGATCATCTGATTCCCACTAGAGCTTGGATAGTGGCTTAAAAGTGGTGAGTTACAATGATATCCATAATTCTCAACATTTTTTAGTCTTATAACCTCTTTGATGTGAACTAGGGTATTTGATAAACCAAGTTAAATATTACAGTTTCTTTTCCTTTGTAACACAGAACCTATTTATTATTACTGGAGAAGCGATTTCCATTTAGGTTACAGAATATGTTTAATTCTTTAATTCACATCAGGCATCTCATGGAACATTAACATCTAGGGGAAAACTAAGCACCTTCATTTCAGTGCATCAGTTGTCTAATGAGTGAGGACATTTTTGATATATTGATTTGCAGCTCTTTTCAGTATAAATTAATCTGTTCATGCACTCACCGTGATGATGACACTAGAGGAGCATTTGATTTATATTTACGTTGTACTTCTCATGGTGCTTTGAAAGAAAAGCATAGGCACAGCCACGCTGTTAAAATTATAATGGCGATGATTATGCTGCTGCTAATTGTGATAATAATGATGATAATAATAAATAATTATTACTTACTGTATCCTAGGTGATTTTCAAAGTGTTTTACGTGCATTGTGACATTTATTTCTGATACCAAGGCCATGAGGTGTTATTATTATACCTTCATTTTGTAGTACCTACTAGGCATATTATTCATATCCTCATCTTTTAGATAAGAAATTTGAAGACAAAAAATACATTTTCAAGTCACCCAAAGTCATGCCACAAATGGTGAAGCTATAGTCTGAAGCAGGATTTTTCTGTTTTCACAGCTCATGCCCTCAATGAGCATAGAATACTGCCTCCTAAAGGCATTTTATTTTTTGCGAGACAAGAAAATTAACTATGACTCAATTCCTTTGATGGTTTTTACCATTACCAAGGATATATTCCTAATCATTTTTATAAGCCTTAGGTTAAAATTAGCTTCTAATATATTTTATAGCATCATATTTACAGTATAATTGGGTTGATGTTTTATTATCTTTTCCATTTCAAAAATAATAAAACATGGCCTTTATAAAAAGAAATATTATGAAAATAATTGAAGTGTAGATGTATATTAATGTAATATTTATAAGGATGTATCTGGTCACTCACACCTGAAGGAGCTTCAATCAATCTGGACCACTTTTATAGACCACATATCTTTGTGACCTCCATGGAATAGGGATGTTAACATTTAAGGTCTGCCAAAAACTAGAGTGGCATATACATAAGGTTTCATATACTTCTCTATATTCTAGGTATTCTGTACTTCCTATCAGGTTTTGGTACTCTATTATTGATTTTATTTGTGCTGGTTTTTATTTTTTTTTATTAGAGAGAGAGCGAGAGAGCGAGAGCATGTGCGTGGGTAGGGTAGGGGTAGAGGGCAAGAGAGAGAATCTTAAGCAGGCTCCACACTCAGCAGGGAGCCCGATGTGCAGCCCGATCTCACGCCCCTGGGGATCATGACCTGAGCTGAAATCAAGAGTTGGATGCCCAAAAGACTGAGTCACTGAGGCACCCCATCTGTGTACTGATTTTAAATATTTTTACCACAAAATGGTTTAGGTAAGCCTTAACTTTATAGAAGAGTTAAACCAATTTTGTAGTAGTTTGTGTGGGGAAAAAAAAAAAACAACAATGAAGATGTATAATGCTACCACAAAAACTTAAAGTCGACTGAAGAGAACTCTTTAGCATGAAGGCTGAAGTTTTTAAACCAATGATAGTTGGTTTTTTTTTTTTTTTTCTGGAAAAAGGTAACCTATATTTGCTGAAACAATTGTGGCTCTGCATCTCTATTAAAGTTAATTTCTTAAGATACTTAATTTTAGTTTGAAAACACATTCACAAGAAAGAGACAATTTTCAAGTTGTTTTTAATTTTGAGGGCATCGGCATAGCCATTTTGCAAAAGCTTGGTTGCTTAGACCCAATCAGTGATCATTTAATGAGTTAATTATCACTAAGGTTGTTTGGTAAAATGACTCCCTAATGATTATTACAGTTTACAACCCAGCTATACACAGTGTTCTAACATCCTAGCAATGTGCATTTTTCTAACAAATTTGCTGTATTCTCAAGTTTTTTTTCTCAGTACAAAAATGTCCGTAATTATGAGAAAGTTTTTAGTCCTTGTTAGCAAAGCAGTTTAAATGGAAGTTGAACTTTATGTTGTCAGGATAAGGAATTAGTATATAAATCTTAGCTAACATTTTCTTCACTGCCTCACAGAACTTAAATTATAGTTCAAGGCATGTCTTCCGCAAGAACCTGGGTCATCTCTCTTCATTCTTCTTAGATATTGTCAATGACGATTGCTAAAAGAAACTTGTGTGTTTCTTTTGTTTCTAATGTGCAATAAATAAGTAACATGGGGTTTATAATTTTTGTTTCCACATATTTTAGGACACTTGGGATAAACATTCAACTTAAGGAATGTGAAGAAACTATATGAATCATTTTAGTCTATCAGGTTGAACTAAGAGATATTTAAATACATAGTATCATCCAGAGTGTTCTGGAAAACATGAGATTTTTTCAAATTCCATCTACTTTGTGCTTAGCTTTATTAACAATCATATCACTTTTGTTATATAGCCACTTGATTATTTTTTAATTTTAAAATTGCCAGTTGATTATGGAGGCCTCAGAATATTTTTCCCTTTGATTAAATAAATTCTTAGTTACAATGATTTTGGCCTTAATAATATTAAAATGCATACTAATTGCAGTAATTTTTACTAGAAATCATCCTTCTAATGCTAATTATGAGAAGTTTGTAACAATATTTCTTGTAAATAAACACAGCAGAAAATCAACGACCAGCAATTTTCCTAAAAATATTCTTTTGTGTTGATCACGATCATCATCTCATCACAATGCATTATGTTGCTCGTCAATTAATAGGGTGGGTTTTTAATTTACAGACAGATCTCATGTATTACTGTATCATTTGACCTGTACCTCAACTGTGTGGGATTGAATGGACAGGCATTCCTCATTTTCTACAGATGAGAAACTGGCTTCAGAGCAGTTGAGTGGTTTGGATCTGGGAATACAGAAATAAGAGGTAGAAAGACAGCCTGAGCATGTCTAATGGTAATTGCCACGATTGAGCATTTTACATATCCTGTTAAGACAGGCATATCCACGTGAAGAAATTAATCTGCTCAATGTTACATAGTTAACATGTGGCAGATCCAGGGTGCAAGTTCAGGGGTGTGTAATGCTGTGCAGATTCCCTTCCCATTAAGTCACGTAGACTATAACTTTCAGGCACATATATTCCTAAGTAAATAAAATGTGCACTCTACTTCCAAATCATTATGCTTTGGAATAATTGCAGTTACAGGGACAGAATCCCTGAAAATTAGTTGAGGTTGGTTTCATCACCCTTACTCACAAGTTTTATTTTTTTTATTTTTTATTTTTTAAAATTTTTTTAATGTTTATTTTTTGAGACAGAGAGAGACAGAGAATGAATGGGGGAGGGTCAGAGAGAGAGGGAGACACAGAATCCGAAGCAGGCTCCAGGCTCTGAGCTGTCAGCACAGAGCCCGACGCAGGGCTTGAACTCACAGACCGTGAGATCATAACCCCAGCCGAAGTCGGACGCTCAACCGACTGAGCCACCCAGGCGCCCCATAAAAAGTCATTGTGAATACTGAAAACGGGAAAAAAAATAACTGGAGGCAATGAAAAGGAATTAGAATTCTCGGCTACGAAAAGCGATGTGTAGTATATACTATGCTGTGCTCACCCGGCATTCACATCTGGTTACTGTTATCTGGTTGCATTACCACTAGAATAGGCTGCTCTGAAGGAATTATCTTCAAAAAACAAACAATGTTTTTTGAAAGAAACGGAGACTTACTGCCTTAGAATGCTATTTATAGGAAAAGTAGATTCACGTGGAACACAAGAAAACTATCACTGTGATATTCTGTCACAGGAATACAGGGAAGCTGATCAACAAGGGACCGTCATAATTTATGTCCTTACAGAAATGGAAACAGACATACACTCATACTTCATGGCAGCCCAGGACTTGCGTGATGAGTCATTCATGGGGACAGATCAAAAATTTTGGATCTACCTGGTGATGTCTAAGAAAATATAGTTTATTGAATTTGTTCCTCGTGAAGTGGTAGTGGCAACTTCATGTTAACTTAAAAAAATTATTTTCACCAGGGAACATCAAAGAGGATGATTCAGATCCTAAAAAGGATCTTCTTGATGAGGCAGCTAATAATCTAGGCAACAACCTGAGGTGGGTTTCCGGGTTTGTAAAGATAAAAATGTCATTGGGCAGTTAGTCAAGTCAAGAAATCAAGAGTATTTAAGAGAGTGATCAATAAATCAAAAGGGTAATAACATATAAAAATCAGTTGTGTTTTTCTACATTAACAATGAACAAATTGAAAAGGAAATTAAGAAAAAAATCCTATTTTCAATAGTATAAAAAAATAATAAAGTACTTAACCCAGAGGCAAAGACTTGTACACTGAAACGAAAACTTGCTGAAAAAAATTAAAGAAGACCTAGAGAAATGGTAAGATATCCTGTTCATAAGTTGGAAGATTTAATATTTTAAAAATGTCTATGTTACCCAAAGTGTTCCATACATTTAATGCAATACCTATCTAAATCCCAATGGAATTTTTGTAGAAATAGAAAAAAAATCATAAAATCCATATGGAATCTCAACTCACAAATAGCCACAAAATTCTTGAGAAGGAAAAACAAAGTTGTAATCCTCATATTTCCTAATTTCAAAAGTCTTGCAAAGCAACAGTAATCAAAACAGTATGGTACTAGCAAAAAGGCAGAGACATACAGATGAGTCGGACAGAATAGAGAGCCTAGACACTCTCAACAATAGCCAAATTATGGAAAGAGCCTAAATGTCCATCAACTGATGAATGGATAAAGAAATTGTGGTTTATATACACAATGGAATACTACGTGGCAATGAGAAAAAATGAAATATGGCCTTTTGTAGCAACATGGATGGAACTGGAGAGTGTGATGCTAAGTGAAATAAGCCATACAGAGAAAGACAGATACCATATGGTTTCACTCTTATGTGGATCCTGAGAAACATAACAGAAACCCATGGGGGAGGGGAAGAAAAAAAAAAAAAAAGAGGTTAGAGTGGGAGAGAGCCAAAGCATAAGAGACTGTTAAAAACTGAGAACAAACTGAGGGTTGATGGGGGGTGGGAGGGAGGGCAGGGTGGGTGATGGGTATTGAGGAGGGCACCTTTTGGGATGAGCACTGGGTGTTGTATGGAAACCAATTTGACAGTAAATTTCATATATTAAAAAAAAAAAAATAAAAAAAAAAAATAGAGAGCCTAGAAATAAACTTTCATATATATGGTCAAGTAATCTTTGACAAGAGCTCCAAGATCATTCAATAGGATAAGGATGGTCTCTTCAACATACTGTGCTTAGAAAACTATCCACATGTAAAAAAAATAAATAAAAATAAAATAAAGTTGAACCCTTACCTTATACCATATACAAAAACTAACTAAAAATGGATTAAAGACTTAAACATAAGTCCTGAAACTGTGACACCTCTAAAAGAAAACGGAAGAGAAACCTTCATAACATTGGTATTGGCAATGATTTCTGGGTTATGGCACTGAAAACATGGATAATAAAAGCAAAGTAATTACACAAATGGGACTACATCAAACTAAAACAAAGAAACCTGTGTAGCAATGGAAATAAGAGAGTAAATAACAGAGTGAAATAATAACCTGTGCAAAGGGAGAAAATATTTGTGGCCGTATTATCTGATAAGAGATTAATACCCATAACATATAAAGAACTTCAAACTTAATGACAAACCAATTTAAAACAAACTAGTTTAAAAATATGATAAGGACTTGATTAAACTTATCTTCAAAGAAGATATACAAATGGCCAAAAGGCATATGAAAATGTTCATTAACATCAAAGTCATCAGGGAAATGCTGATTAAAGCCAAAGTGAGATCACTTTAAATTTGTGAGATTGGCCATTACCAGGAAAATACTGAAAATAACAAGTGTTGGTAAGGATGTGGAGAAATTGGGATCCTCATATACTGTTGATGGGAATGTAAAATAGAGCAGAGACTATAGAAAACAGTATAGAAGTTACTCAGAAAATTAAAAATAGAATTAACATATGATCCAGCAAATCCAATTCTGGGCATATATCCAAAAGAATTGAAAACAGGATCTCAAAGAGAGATGTTCATTGCAGCATTATTCACAGTAGGCAAGAGGTGGAAACAACTTACATGCTCATCAACAGATGAATATATACAGAAAATGTAATAAATGCGTATAATGGAATATTATTCAGCTATGAAAAAGAAGAAAATCCTATTATATGCTACAACATAGATGAACTTGTGGAGGATTATGCTTAATGAAATAAGCTAGGCATGAAAAGACTCATACTTCATGATTGCATTTACATACTGTGTCTGAAGTAGTCAAACTCTTAGAAAGTAAAATGATAGTTGACAGTGGTAGGAGGAAGAAAGAAAAGGAAATCTGTATTCCATGGTAAGACAGTTTCAGTTTTTCAAGGTTAGAAAGTTCTAGATATCAGTTATACAACAAGGTACATATGGTTAATACTACTGTGCTTTACACTTAAAATTGTTCAGAGGGTAAATTTTATGTGTTTTTTACCACAATAAACAAAAAAAATAAAACAATCAAATGCATAAGGATTAAAAAGGGAGAAAAAATTTAAAGAACAAATCAGAGAGTAAGGAGAGTATTGTGAGAGAACTCAGATTCCCAAATTTGCCAATAAGCAAATTCAGGCAAAAATTTAGTCTCAGTGATTATTGTTAGTAACAATACCAACATTTACCAACTAGTAGATCTTATTATCCCTTCTTGGAATAACATCATCAGGATGCCAACCTATGATTCTAAACCCAGCAGATAAAATAAAAATGAAAATAAAGGTAAATAAAAATGAAAAATAAAAATGAAATTTAAATACAAATAAAAGTGAAGTTAAATGAAAATGAAAAATAAAAAAATGAAAATGAGAAAAAACATTAAAGATTAAAAGGAAATAAGGACATTATCAGAAAGCAAACAAACAAGATAACAAAAAAGAAACCTGTGAGATTGTTGAAAATAGCTTAATACTAACGTAAATTCTACCTAATTTTCAAAAGTTATGTAGAGATTTAGGAACAACCAACAAAAAAGGCAAATAAATGGGTAAATCTAAATTCATATTTAATTCATAAAGTATTATGATTATTTACTGTAAAACAATCAGGCTTCTGGGTGCCTCAGTTGAGTGACCGACTCTTGATTTTGTCTTAGGTCATGATCTCAGGGTTTGTGAGATTGAAGGACCACATCGGGCTCAGTGTTCACAACACTGCTACAACTCCATCTCTCTCTCTTTGCCCTTGCCCCACTCATTCTCTCTCTCGAAAGAAATAAATTAAAAAAAATAAAGCAACATATTATAAATACTATAAAACTGTCATGATTAAATAAAACAATGTTATTAATACTGTTAACATAATTATTATATTAATGCTAATATTTCCAATATTATTCCAATGTTGGAATAATGCTATTTCATATAGTATTTGCAATTTTTAAAATATTTTAGCTCAGCTGAAATTTTCTTCCTGTTAATCCATGTTTTCTGCCTTTCCCACAAGATTATTTCACGTACGTATTAGACTTATTTTAAGTTTTATAATTGATCATTCAAACATCTTAGTCATGTGTGGTTTTGGATTTGTTGGCTGGTCCCTCTTGTCAATGGGTTATATAGTGTCACATTTTTCACATGAGAATGTCTTATTTTTTTATTGAATAGCAGACATGTGTAAAAACTACTGAAGTAAATACTATACTATTTCCTATACTATACTATACTATACTATACTATACTATACTATACCTTACTATACTATACTATTTACTGAAGTAAATACTATATTCTCTTCAAAAATATTGCCTGTGTCCTCTTTTTTCTTTTTTTTAAGGATTACTTTTGAGAGAGAGAGAGAGAGAGAGAGAGAGAGAGAAAATGGTAAAGGGGCAGAAAGAGGGAAGAAGACAAAGCAGGCTCCAGGCTCTGAGCTGTCAGCACAGAGCCCATCTCAGGGTTCAAACTCAGAAACCATGAGGTCATGACCTGAGCCAAAGTGGGAAGCTCAACTGAGGGAGCCACCCAGGCACCCCTCCTGTGTCGTCTTTCATGCTAGTGGAGACCAAGTGGTGGTTTGAGCCTATCAAACCTCTGGTTCTACTGGTATGAACTTTTCTGTTGCTTTACTTAGAGTCAGTTCGCTATGGTCTGAAACTTGTTTGAGGACAGAATCACAAACTTCCCTTTAGCATATTTGGCACCTAAGAGCATGCCATTCTGTCTCAGTTTTCCTGCCCTGCCCTTAACCATCTGGAGGAACAATGGGCCTTCACCAAATGGATACAAATCTCAAAATTAATTTGCCTTTCCCCAACATCAGACAAGTGCTGCCTCATGATGACTTTCAGCACTTGACTTTGTCTATTGCTTCTCTTAGTTCTCCTCTGCCTTCTGCCTTCAGCGGGCCCCAAATGCCTATATTTGAGTGGCAGGGAAGGGGATAGTCTTTTGGGATGTTTCTCTATTTTTAAGCTATGATGTTGTTTTCTATTTTTTATGAATGTTCTAAGTTACTTTTTCCTACTTTTTTCTTTTCTTTTGAATGATTGTTGTTTATTATTTAGTCTATTACCATTTATTAGTTTAATAGTAATACATTATTTTAATATTATTTTAGTGAATTTTCTATAAATTCTCTCATGGATCCTTTACTTCTTAGTAACTACTATTAATATTTTTATGACTATTTATGCAGTTTATGGTTCTTAAAGCACTTAAATCCACTTCCCCATGTTGCAACTTTTATAGTATTATCAACATAATTATTAGTGTTTATATAGTCAATATTCATATCGTAAGAATTTTTTTAAATAGTAACAACTGGAATGTTTATATTCATAACATTATTTTATTTTGTCAATTTTTATAACGTTGGTTTTTTTCTTTCAGTTAAATTGTTTAGATATCAATTTATTCATATATTTGTCTTCTCTTGCCCTTTATTTCTTCCTGAAGCTCCAAATACTCTTTTCCTTCATCCTAACAGACAGATTTTAATGTTTCTGTTAGTGTTAATCTACTTGGACCATCTCACAGATTTTTGTTAAAACTTTGAAGATTATTATTTCATTGCTGAACTGTGTATGTTGTTTATGGCATATGGCTAGATTTAATTCTATTGTCTTTTAAAAACTTATTCCTTTACAAATTTTCTACTTTATTCTATTTTGAGATGCTTGGCAATTTTGTGTGTGTGTGTGTGTGTGTGTGTGTATGAAAGAGAGAGCACATGCATATGTGTGTGCATTATTCTGTGTGGGCTTTTCATTATTATCATTGTATTTATTTGTTTTAAGTTTATTTATTTATTTTGATAGAGAGAATATGCAAGCAGGGGAGTGGAAGAGAGAGAGGGAGAGAGAGAATCCCAGGCAAGTCCTGCACCGGCAGTGCAGAATCTGATGTGGGGCTCGGACTCACAAACTGTGAGATCATGGCCCCAGCGAAAACCAAGAATCAGACACTTAACCAATTGAGTCATCCAGTCGCCCCCTCATTGTTATCATTTTAGATATTGCTTCTTCCCATTTTCTTCTTTTGCTTTTCTCAGACTTCGGTTATACACATGCCATGGCTTCATACCACCCATTATACTTTCTTACATGGTTTTATTTCTACAGTCTTTATTTTATTTATTTTTTTGGCGGTCTTCACTCCAGCTTGCACTCCAATTGTGTATAATCAATCTACTGTTGAAGCCATCAATGGGATTCTTAATTTCAGTTATTGTGTGTTTTATTTCTATACTTTCATATTGCTAATTAAAGGTTCCAGTCCACTGAAATTCTCCACCTCTTATTGCTTCAAAAATATTAAATGTCAGAAGGATTTGTTTTGTTTTTGCCTATGTTTTATGACTCTATTACCTAGACCTCGTATAGATCTGTTTGTACTATCTTCAGTTTCTGTTGGATTTTTTCCTGTTATTATCTTTCTTCCCTTTATGACTGGTTGTTTTTGCATAAGTGGCAGGCATTATTAAAATTTTTAGAAAATTGTAAAAATCTGAATGATTTTGTCACTTTTCAGACTGGTTCTTTTTCTATTTGGCTAGAAGCTATGCTAGGGAAAATAATATTTCCATATCGCTTTAATTTTATTAAAGATTTCTTGATTTGAGGGCCCGAAATTTTTGAGTTCACTCTTGCTCCTAGCATTTCTCCACTCACATTTCCAAATCAGTATCTGGGAGTTTTACCCAGACTACCATTTCCTAGTAAGCCCCGAAATCTAATTTGCATATAAGTCTGTGAATCTGCCAAAAGCTTCCATTAGGTTTTTAGTGTCTAATCAGTCACTTTGGGAATCTACAAATGACTCCATAACATGACTCCGATATTAATATCACCTTTTTGAATTTCCTCTTCTAGATCTTGTATCTAGAAATCTTAAATTCATTGATATTCTCTGATTCTTTCAGAAACAAAATTTTAGGGGCAGCTACATGGCTCAGTCAGTAAAGCACGTGACTTTTGATCTCGGGGTTGTGAGTTCAAGCCCCATGTCGAGTATAGAGCTTACTTAAAAAATAAAAACAAAACACAAAAATTTAAGTAAAACTATTTTGTCTGATTTCATTTCTAACAGTCTGCAAGAGGGTTGGCTAAAATGATAGGACGAACATGACTATACTAGTCCTTCCATTGGAATATTTTGAGCAATAGAGTTCCATGATTGAATTATATTTTTAAAGTTTAGATAAATATAGCCGCAGTATGGACTTTATTTAGGGTAAGAGCAGAAAGGAGAAGTACAAGCAGGAAACTGTGTAGTAATTCAAGCAAGAGATGATGGTGGACCAAGGTGGTCATAGTGGGATTTTGAAAAGTAGGCAGATTGGTAGGTAATAGCTTCAATTAGGTATTGACCTGCATTTCAATCAATATGAGTCTTCCAGGTTTTTTCCTTGCTGTTTTATTCTACTGAAATAAAGAAAATGACACATTCCATAAGGTTCAGTTTTGTCATCTACAAAATAAAAAAGTAATATTAGATCACATGAATATTTTCATTGTCATTTCTTAATGTATGTATATTCTTATTCTAGGAATTTAAAAATTTTTAAATATAAAGCTAATTCTGATGCTTAAAATGCTCAAATTAGTGACAAAATAATACTTTATAACATCCTAAATGACTCCTTTTATAATGAGCTCTAATTATATTACTTTCAGAAGTGAAAAATGGGTTAATCTTACTCAATTCTGAGTTTGTGGTACCTCTTAAATGTTATCAACTATATAAAGTGATAAAGGCTATCATTGATCTTGCACCTTCACGTGTTAAAAATATTTTATAAAATTATTTATCTCAGGTCCTTCTGTTTCCAGTGAAATCAGATCCTTTCTGTCCCTGGAGCCAGTGGAATGTTTACCTTGATTTTATCATAATGTGTGATGGCAGGTTTGGGAGTGGCGGGTATGGATGATTCAGGAGACAGAGCCAGTTGGGTTGATGGAGGTGGTGGTGATTTAGGAATGGATTTAGTCATGGGATTAAACACCATACTAAATTAAAGCAGAAGTACAGCTACATATATTTTATTCACATCATTAGCTTGGGGCATTATACACTATTGGCAATGATATATAATACCTCAACACTCTAGACTGGTGATAGGTTGAATAGTTACTATTACAAGAGTATGACAAATTATGCAGTCAATCTCATTGATTCCCAAGAATAGCATATCAATCAAATATATTAGAGAGTTTGTCATATAGTTAAGATAATAATTTATTGCAGTGTTACCCAAACTTGAGGTGCTACCTGATGTACAGAATATGAAATACAAATACACAAAGAGAAAATATGGAAGTTTTAAATATGACACGAAAGGATTATTAATTCTCAATATTCTACATAGCCCCATTTCATACATACTTACCTACATGCAAAATATGTTAAAGTGATTTTTCTAGTTATTGGGAAATAATAGTAAAATGTGACATACAAGAGTATAGTTTGGCCAGGTGAATTCTATAACTGGTAAACATACAGATGGAAAGAATAAGTTAAAGTATTATTACTTCTTAATTTTATTCGTCATAGATTACAGTGGAATTTAAAGTTCTTTCAGTAATCCTCCAGGCTTTCCAAACCATATTATAATACCCCTGGGAATTTCAGCTTTGTAAACATCTGGCACATAGCATACGCAGCCAGATAGAGCAGCAACAATTTTAATTGGTTTTTTCATTGAGCATCTTCTCATGTAAAATACTAAGATATGTTTTCAGTCATGTTGATTGGGAATAATCTTTAGAAAACTCAGATATTATAGCATTTGTAATTATGTAATTATGTAGAAGACAAGGAAATGGGACTCCACTTAATTAGCCAAATATATATCAGTACATCGGACGATGTGTATCATTAACATTTTTATATTTAGTATTCATATTCTGTTTGCTGATGTCCATGAAGCCTCTCAAAAATTAAATACACAGTGCTCTGACTATTGCGCTCCTTTCTTTGTTTCTGTCTGTCATTTTTACCTAAAGTATTATACCACATGCATTTATACTTCTGTATAGAACTAATTTACTTAGAGTTAGCTGACACAATATCTGTTTAATCAAGTGAATATTATACTTACAGAGAGAGAGAGAGAGAGCTGTCTTGTGTTTCTTCCTCTTATAAGGACATTACTCCTATCAGATTAAAGCTCCACCTTTATGATCTCATTTAACCTTAATTACCTCCTTAAAACCCTATCTCCAAATGCAGTCACATTTGGGATTAGATCTTCAACTTGTGAATTTGGGGGGACACAATTCAGTTCATAACAGAACCTGACTCTCAATTTTAATAAGAAAAGTGACAAGAAAGGGGAAAATATATCTTCTGTGTTAGTGTTAAAAAAATTACCATTTTTGTTAAACGAACCACACTTTCATAGGATAAAGATATGAAACAACTTTGGTTTTTTTTCTTTCCAGTTTCTTCAATCCTCTCTGAATGTTAGTTATTCCTCACATTAAAAAACAAACACATTTCACAGTTTTCCAAGTTAAACGTTATTTTAGTCAAAAGGACAGTCTCCTTTAAGAAATTAAGGTATCTAGTCCAGTGAAATAATCACAGTTTTCAAATTCTTTTAAGTGAAAGCTTCTTCCCTATTCTATTTCAGCTTTGTTTCAGGTTTAGACATCCACAGTGGGATGTTTGGCCTCCTCACCTTTCTCTTTCCCTCTCTAAGCTTTCCTTATTTTGTAAAACTCCAGGAAATATATACTTGCAAAAAGATTCCTTGAAACTCCTGCCATTGGCTTAAGGGGAACAGGAGCCCCTGCCACATACACACACATTTCTCAGTGTCCCTCCAGCCTCCACTCATCATCTCTGCACTTGTCATCTTTGTCAAAAATATAAAAATATATTCAAAGACATACACATATATATTCTGGCTAATTTCCTTCCCACTGACTACTACAACTGTTGACATGACCTAAGAGTGGTGATCATTAGTTCTGGGAGAAAATCTTTATCTTTTAGCATATCCCTGGTGGCCTTGAAACTTACTTTAAGATGTGGGGGTGTCTGATGCCAATATAATGATGCTAGCTAGCTCTTATAGCTCATTTTAACCCTAGGGTTACATGTACATTTCTGATAAGTTTAAGTGTGGAATAATAAGGAGCAAACCTTTCTTATGAACGGTGTACATTAGAAAGGATATGCTACAGTACAAAAGTCACTTTTACATTTTTCTTATGTGCACTATTCAGATGCTTACTAATGGAGAGATTGGCAAAGAGATTGGCTCATATGCCTCCCAGAAAGTGTCAAGTTTCTATCATAATACAGTTTGCTTTTATGTATAGGAAAAGACTAGAATGCACACTGAAATTAAGTTTTAATGTCATCACCCTTATAACAAAGGGCAATATTGTTATCTTAGAAAAACACTAGATGGTGATCCCAAATCAGCATCTTTAAATTTTCACACACATATATTACATGTAAAATATATATTAGATCTGCAAGTCTTTCCGAATACAAATAATAACAAACTGTATTGTGGCATATCGAGTCCCCCCACCCCCACTTCTGTAGGCACACCCTTCTAATGCACTTTTGCATTTCCTCCCATTAAGAGGTAGAATTTATGTTCCCAACTCTTGAATATGGGTTAGCCTGGTTACCCAGATTTGCCAATGGAATTCAGAAGATTTTATGGTACCTGTTCTTAACTTACTCTTCAAAAACATTTGCTTGCTTGGACACATTTTTTCAAGTCTTGCAACAACCTTATTTCCTGGACTAATCTGATGAATAATGAGAGAATGTTGGCCACATCATTCCTGTTACTCAAGCGAATAGCCAGCAACTGCCAGACAGGGGGTAAGACCATCTGAAATCATCCAGTGCCCAGTTGACTATCTGGTTGGCTATCCAGTTGACTATAGAGTCATGTCAAGGCTGATTGAGATCTCTACACCCAATCCCCACCTTCTCCCCAAAATAGAGATTTTGATTTTTTAAGCCTGGAGTATAGAAATGACATGTATTTTTTTCTCTCCCCCAGCCCCTAAAAATCTCCAGATTTTTCTAATTTTAAGGATCAGCCAGGTTTTTGATGCACTAGCCCAGACTTCCTTCAAAGAAACTGACTCTTACTTAGTATCTTTGTTTCCTCTTCTTAGTATCCTTGTTTTTATGCTTGTCAACCTGGAAAACTTCTAGTTTTCCCTCCAAAGCATGATAAAATATCACCTTCTTTGAAAACTCCTTTAAGTTCCTCAATAACTTTATTATTATTTTTTTCTATAGTGAGACTTTAGCTTGAAGAGTTTTCTTTTTCTGTATTATCCCACTATAATGTAATTTTTAACATATATCTTTCCCCTTAGCAGATTGCAAAAACATTGAAGAATAAGGTATACATGCTTTTTTATTGCCATTTTCTGGCATAGAATAATAAATATATGTTAAGCCTTGTTATAAGTTCCAGTCCCTAATTGGCTTTAAATAGAGTGTTTATTGAAAAGAGTTAAATGAAGGAAGGGTAGAAGGAAAAAGGGAAGGAGGAAAGGAAGGAGAGGAATAGTGGTTGACTTCTGACCCTCTACTTAGAACTGTTCCTTCTCAGTCATCTTATTTCTAAGATTTAAGCATATATAAACATATGCATTTCCAAGAGAAGTGACCAAAGAAAAAAGCAGCTTAATATCTTATTTCAGAAGTAACAAAATATCATGATTATTTTTTATCTATATTATCATTGGCATGATGTTTTCCATTTTATGTGGAGAGAAACAAAATTTTACTGCTTTCTATTTGTAATTTATCTGATGCCCAACTTATGTATGCCTTAGGTACAGTCATTTATATTCAGTTAGAGGGGTTAATGAATGGAAAAGCCATGCATGTTATGAGATTTTGATGAGTTTGTTGTTATTTTTTTCAATGACAAATTTCTGGGGAAAAAGATACAAGTGGAGCATAACAATAACACATTAAAGAATTGAGCCCTGGGTCCACAGTTTTGACTTGTGTGTCTCTGTTAAACTAAAACTGCCGGAGTTCCAGGGCAGTAAAAGTTTTGAACTACTGAAGGAAGAACTTCATAAACAAAACCCATAGGGAAGAGATGGGGCAGGTTAGTCGCTATAGATCAAATTGTTTTGATTTCTTCTCAATCTCAAAATAGAACTCATGTTAAAGACATGGCCATTACGAGTACCTCGTGTGCATATTGGTACAAAATATGAGTTTGAAATAACTAGGATTCTTTCTGGAGGTTGGCCTTAAAAACTCGTATAAAAATCATTCTGAAATACTTAATTTTTCAGCAGCATTGCCAAGTGACTCAAGAGGCTTCATTTGATGCAACTAAAAACACATACAAATGCTAACTGCTGTGTCATATCTTTAAAAAAAATTTTTTTCTTTACATTTATTTATTTTTGAGAGACAGAAACAGAGCACAAGTTAGGGATGGGCAGAGAGGAGACACAGAATCCAAAGCAGGCTCCAGGCTCCAAGTTGTCCGCACAGAGCCAGATACGGGGCTCAAACTCACGAACTGTGAGATCATGACCTGAGCCGAAGTAGGATGATAACCGACTGAGCCACCCAGGTGCCCCATGCTGTGTCATATCTTTTGTTTTTTAATTTTATTTTGTATTTTTTTAAATTTACTTCCAAATTAGTTAGCATATAGTTCAACAATGATTTCAGGAGTAGATTCCTTAGTGCCCCTTACCCATTTAGCCCATCCCCCCTCCCACAACTCCTCTAGTAACCCGCAGCTTGTTCTCCATATTTATGAGTCTCTTCTTTTTTGTCCCCCTCCCTGTTTTTATGTTATTTTTGT
The DNA here is from genome assembly GCF_023721935.1 of Panthera uncia. Lineage (NCBI taxonomy): Eukaryota > Metazoa > Chordata > Mammalia > Carnivora > Felidae > Panthera > Panthera uncia. The sequence goes on along the minus strand of NC_064807.1, from coordinate 52,648,433 downwards.
TTCCCTTCCCTTATGTTCATCTGTTTTGTCTCTTAAAGTCCTCATATGAATGAAGCCATATGATTTTTGTCTTTCTCTGACTAATTTCACTTAGCATAATACCCTCCAGTTCCATCCACATAGTTGCAAGTGGCAAGATTTCATTCTTTTTGATTACTGAGTAATACTCCATTCTGTGTGTGTGTGTGTGTTGTGTATGTATATATATATATATATATATATATATATATATATTTACACAACATATATATATGTATATATATGTGTATATATATGTATATATATGTGTATACACACACACACACACACACACACACACACACACCACATCTTCTTTATCCATTCATCCATCGATGGATATTTGGGCTCTTTCCATACTTTGGATATTGTTGATAGTGCTGCTATAAACATGGGGGTGAATGTGTCCCTTCGAAACAGCACACCTGTATCCCTTGGATCAGTGCCTAGTAGTGCAATTGCTGGGTCATAGAGTAATTCTATTTTTAGTTTTTTGAGGAACTTCCATACTGTTTCCCAGAGTGGCTGCACCAACTTGCACTGTCACCAACAATGCAAAAGAGATCTTCTTTCTCTGCATCCTCGCCAACATCTGTTGTTGCCTGAGTTGTTAATGCTAGCCATTGTGACAGGTGTAAGGTGGTATCTCATTGTGGTTTTGATTTGTATTTCCCTGATGATGAGTGTTGCTGAGCATTTTTTCATGTGTTGGTTGGCCATCTGGATGTTTTCTTTGGAGAAGTGTCTATTCGTGTCTTTTGCCCATTTCTTCACTGGATTATTTGTTTTTTGGGTGCTGAGTTTAAGTTCTTTATAGATTTTATATACTAACCCTTTATCTGATATGTCATTTGCAAATATCTTCTCCCATTCTGTCGGTTGCCTTTTAGTGTTTGCTGATTGTTTCCTTCACTGGGCAGAAGCTTCTTATTTTGATGAGGTCCCAGTAGTTCATTCTTGCTTTTGTTTCCCTTGCCTCTGGAGACATGTTGAGTAAGAAGTTGCTGCAGCCAAGATCAAAGAAGTTTTTGCCTGTTTTCTCCTCAAGGATTTTGGTGGCTTCCTGTCTTACTTTGAGGTCTTTCATCCACTTTGAGTTTATTTTTGTGTAAGGGGTAAGAAAGTGGCCCAGGTTCATTTTTTGCATGTCGCTGTCTAGTTTTCCCAGCACCACGTGCTGAAGAGATTGTCTTTATGCCATTGGATATTCTTTCCTGCTTTGTCAAAGATTAGTTGCCCATGTGTTTATGGGTCCATTTCTGGGTTCTCTATTCTATTCCATTGATCTGAGTGTCTGTTCTTGTGCCAGTACCATACTGTCTTGATGATTATAGCTTTGTAGTATAGCTTGAAGTCTGGGATTGTGATGCCTCCTGCTTTGGTTTTGTTTTTCAAGATTGCTTTGGCTATTCGGGGTCTTTTCTGGTTCCATACAAATTTTAGGATTATTTGTTCTAGCTCTGTGAAGAATGCTGGTGTTACTTTGATAAGGATTGCATTGAATATGTAGATTGCTTTGGGTAGTATCAACATTTTAACAATATCTGTTCTTCCTATCCAGGAGCATGGAATCTTTTTCCATTTTTTTGTGTCTTCTTCAATTTCTTTCATAAGCTTTCTATAGTTTTCAGTGTATAGATTTTTCACCTCTTTGGTTAGATTTATTCCTAGGTATTTTATGGTGTTTTGTACAACTGTAAATGGGATTGATTGCTTGATTTCTCTTTCCGTCACTTCATTGTTGGTATATAGGAATGCAACTGACTTGTGTGCATTGATTTTATATCCTGCAACTTTGCTGAATTCATGAATCAGTTCTAGCAGTTTTTTGGTCAAATCTTGTGGGTTTTCTGTATAGAGTATGATGTCATCTGCGAAGAGTGAAAGTTTGACCTCCTCCTGGCTGATTTGGATGCCTTTTATTTCTTTGCGTTGTCTGATTGCAGAGGCTAAGACTTCCAATACTATGTTGAATAACAGTGGTGAGAGTGGACATCTCTTGCTTGTTCCTGACCTTAGGGGGAAAGCTCTCACTTTTTCTCCATTGAGTATGATATTAGCATTGAGTTGTTCATATATGGCATTTATGATCTCCAGGTATGCTCCTTCTATCCCTACTTTCTTGAGGGTTTTTATCAAGAAAGGATGTTGTATTTTGTCAAATGCTTTCTCTGCATCTATTGAGAAGATCATATGGTTCTTGTCCTTTCTTTTATTGATTTGATGAATCACATTAATTGTTTTGCAAATATTGAACCAACCCTGTATCCCAGGTATAAATCCCACTTGGTCGTGGTGAATAATATTTTTCAAGTATTGTTGGATCTGGTTGGCTAATATCTTGTTGAGGATTTTTGCATCCATGTTCATCAGGGAAATTGGTCTATAGTTCTCCTTTTAGTGGGGTCTCTGTCTGGTTTTGGAATCAAGGTAATTCTGGCTTCGTAAAAAGAGTTTGGAAGTTTTCCTTCCATTTCTATTTTTGGGAACAGTTTCAAGAGAATAGGTGTTAACTCTTCCTTAGATGTTTGGTAGAATTCGCCTGGAAAGCCATCTGGCCCTGGACTCTTGTTTTTTGGGAGATTTTTGATTACTAATTCGATTCCCTTACTGGTTATGGGTCTGTTCAAATTGTCTATTTCTTCCTGTTTCAATTTTTGGTAGTGTATATGTTTCTAGGAATTTGTCCATTTCTTCCACATTGCCCATTTTATTGGCATATAATTGCTCATAATGTTCTGTTATTATTGTTTTTATTTCTGCTGTGTTGGTTGTGATCTCTCCTCTTTCATTCTTGATTTATTTGGGTCATTTCCTTTTTCTTTTTGATCAAACTGGCTAGTAGTTTATCAATTTTGTTAATTCTTTCAAAGAACCAGCTTCTAGTTTCATTGATCTGTTCTACTGTTTTTGTGGTTTCGATAGCATTAATTTCTGCTCTAATCTTTATTATTTCCTGTCTTCTGCTTTTTGGGGGGTTTTATTTGCTGTTCTTTTTTCAACTCCTTAAGGTGTAAGGTTAGCTTGTGTATCTGAGATCTTTCTTCCTTCTTCAGGAAGGCCTCGATTGCTATATGCTTTCCTCTTATGACCGCCTTTGGTGCATCCCAGAGCTTTTGGGTTGTGGAGTTATCATTGTCATTAACTTCAATATACTTTTTAATTTCCTCTTTAACTGCTTGGTTAGCCCATTCATTCTTTAGTAGGATGTTCTTCAGTCTCCAAGTATTTGTTACCTTTCCAAATTTTTTCTTGTGGTTGATTTCAAGTTTCATAGCGTTGTGGTCTGAAAATATGCACGGTATGATCTTGATCTTTTTGTACTTACTTAGGGCTGATTTGTGTCCCAGTATATGGTCTATTTTGGAGAACATTCCATGTGCACTAGAGAAGAATGTATATTCTGCTACTTTAGGATGAAATGTTCTGAATATATCTGTTAAGTCCATCTGGTCCTGTGTGTCATTCAAAGTCATTTTTTCCTTCTTGATTTTTTGATTGGATGCTCTGTCCATTGCTGTGAGTGGGGTGTTGAAGTCTCCCACTATTATGTTATTACTATCAATGAGTTTCCTTATGTTTGTGATTAATTGATTTATATATTTGGGTGCTGTCATTTTTGGCGCATAAATGTTTATAGTTGTTAGGTCTTCTTGGTGGATAGAGCCCTTGATTATGATATAATGCCCTTCTGCATCTCTTGATAAGTCTTTATTTTAAAGTCTAGGTTGTTTGATATGAGTATGGCTACTCCAGCTTTCTTTTGTTGACCATTAGCATGATAGATGGTTCTCCATCCCCTTATTTTCAATCTGAAGGTGTCTTTAGGTCTAAAGTGGGTCTCTTGTAACCAACATATAGATGGATCTTGTATTCTTATCCATTTTGTTACCCTATGTCTTTTGATTGAAGCATTGAGTCCACTGACTTTTAGAGTGAGTACTGAAAGATATGAATTTATTGCCATTATGATGCTTATAGAGTTGGAGTTTCTGGTGGTGTTCTCTGGTCCTTTCCAATCTTTGTTGCTTTTGGTGGTTATATATATATATATATTTTTTTTTTTTCATCTTTTTTCCTCTCAGAGAGTCCCCCTTAAGATTTCTTGCAGGGCTGGTTTCATGGTCACAAACTCCTCTAATTTTTTTCTGGGACACTTTTTATCTCCTTCTATTTTGAATGACAGCCTTACTGGATAAAGAATTCTTGGCTGCATATTTTTCTGATTCAAAACACTGAATATATCCTGCCACTCCTTTCTGGCCTGCCAAGTTTCTGTGGCTGGGTCTGATGCAAACCTGATCTGTCTTCCCTTGTATGTTAGGGACTTTTTTTCCCTTGTTGCTTTCATGATTCTCTCTTTGCCTGAGTATTTTGTGAATTTGACTATGATATGCCTTGTTGATGATCAGTTTTTGCTGAATCTAATGGGAGTACTCTGTGCTTCCTGGATTTTGATGTCTGTGTCTTCCCCAGGTTAGGAAAGCTTTCCACTATGATTTTCTCACATAACCCTTCTACCCCTATTTCTCTCTGTTCCTCTTCTGGGACCCCTATGATTCTGATGTTGTTCCTTTTTAACAAGTCACTGATTTCTCTAATTCTTAAATCATGCTCTTTTGCTTTAATCTCCCTCTTTTTTTCTGCTTCATTATTCTCTATAAGTTTGTCCTCTGTATCACTGATTCTCTGTTCTGCCTCATCCATCCTTGCTGCCACGACATCCATCCGTGATTGCAGCTCAGTTATAGCATTTTTAATTTCATTCTGGCTATTTTTTACCTCTTTTATCTCTGCAGAAAGGGATTCTAATTTATTTTCGACTCCAGCTAGTATTCTTATTATCATGATTCTAAATTCCAGTTCAACATCTTGCTTGTATCTGTGTTGGTTAAATCCCTGGCAGTCGTTTCTTTGTGCTCTTTCTTTTGGGGTGAATTCCTTCATTTTGTCATTTTGAAGGGAGAAAAGGAATTAATGAAGTAGAAAAATTGAAATTAAAAAAATTAAAATTAAAAAATATATTAAAATTAAATATTAAGTAAACAGACACACAAATCAAATAGATGATGCTAGATCCTAGGTGTGTTTTGGTCTGGGTGTTGAAAGAAGTTTGACCGATTAGAGAGAAAAAGGGGGGGGGGGAGAAAAAAAAAGAAATCATTTGAGAATTTAAAAAAATGAATACACTGAAGTAGACTAAAATGAGATGATGAGGGTAAAATAGAATTTGAAAAAATATACAGAAAAGTAAAGAATATAGTAGAAAGAAACTAAAGAAAATATTTTTAATAAAAATTAAAAATAAATATGCATTTTTTCTTTTTCTGTATGCTGTGTCATATCTTAAGAATTGTCTTATGATCATGACCATGAATTCATCATCTATTCTTCATTGATAGCCTTACTACTAAAAGGTCATTGTCATGCCCCAATGACAGATAAGAGTATTTGATCTAATAATCACTAGCGTGTTATTCCCTACTGTGTAAGTTGGAGTTAAAAGCCTACTTTTGATGGACAACCTTGGGAAGATGGATGAGTGCTCCTCATTCATGAATGAGCAGAGAGCCCTGATGATGATTGTAGGCAAAGTAGACAGAGATCAGTAAGATGGAAATTTGGTGTGGTTCTACTTTGGTGTGATTCCTTGCTTGTTTGAAGAACAAAATACTACTTAAACTTGCTGCTTGTAGACAGTAGTCACACAGTCAGGAACCCAATTGTAGTCAAATCACAGTGTAAAGAGATCTGTCACATTTCATTGATCACATCCAGCTTGAGGTAGAATGCCATGATCTTGTCAATATACTGTATATTGGTAAATTAGGATAGAAGAGAGTGTTTCTACTTTTTTCATTCTCTATTAAAACTAGTATACGTGCACCATTTCCTTTTCTACAAGCCTATCCTTGAATTATTAATTGATCCATAGAGATGGATCAGAAATGATTTATATAAATTATTTTCTCTTACAGTAAATTTCTTTGGTGACTTAGAAAATTAATATCTTATATTGTAAATAAAACCTTAATTGATTCTAAAAGGTAAAAATTGTATGCATTCTCTGTGTGTAATACAACTAATATTTAATTTAATAAGACAAAGAAAAGCCAAGAAAGAAAACCCAAAGACTTTAAGCTTCATTTTCAGTGTTTTTTCTTCAATAATTTTGGGCCATTAATGAAAAAAAATACCACTAGAAAAAAATTTAGGATAAGTAAATAAAATTATTAAAATATATGAAATATAAGCATATATTCACTTGGAAAAATCTCCTGTAACTCTAAATGTTTTGATTATTATAAAGAACAATTTAAAATACATTTTAAATAATTTAATCAAATACCTTAAAAACAGCAAGGACATAATCTAAAGGTGATATTTATAAATTATATAAAAGCAGGAATTAATGGATTAAAAAGATTAAAATAGTTGCAACTGTAAAGGAAACTCTAAAACTCTATTGCAGAGATTAATAAAGTAATTGTGAATATGATGTGAGGTAGATTTGTTATAATCCATGTACAGACAATGGATGATCTCCTAGTTAAAAGGATATGTTTTTTTTTTTAATTAAAAAATATGTTTTTAAATGTTTGTGTTTGAGAGGAAGAGAGAGAGAGAGAGATACAGAGCTCAAGTGGGGAAGGGGCACAGAGAGAGAGGGAGACACAGAATCCGAAGCAGGCTCCAGGCTCTGATCTGTCAGCACAGAGCCCAATGCGGGGCTTGAACTCACCAGCCATGAGATCATAACCTGAGCTAAGTCAGATGCTTAACCGAATGAACCACTCAGATGCCCCAGAGGTGTGTTCTATTTAATGTCCAGTGAACAACCTATAACATTCACAAGGTTTCTAGCCATTGTCTCATTTGCAGGTTAAGCTTGAACTGTCACTAAGGCATCCAGTTTATGAAGACTTTGGGGTAAATACAGACTAACCTTAACATAGAATATAGTTCTCACCAATGCCTCAAGCCTCTGCAAACACATGACCTATTATGTTTAGAGTAACTTATGACCTATTATTCCTGGAACATTGTGTTTGTCTGTGACCATTTCTGCTGACACTGATGATCATGATAATCGGATAGTTATTAAGTTAATTACAGAATTATGTTGTATAATATGATTAACGTAGCTAAATAAGTACTAAATAAGTACTATATAATTAAATAAGATAATTAACTTGATAAAATTATTATGCTTAATTAAATCAATACTTAAGCTACACAATAATAGTCTTCTTTATAATGATATCCCCTATTTTTAAAATTACTTTTAAACTGCTGCTCTAAAAGCTAAATCATCACTTTGTGCCAGACTCAGAAAACTCTTCTGTGGTGGGAAGGTTATATACTACAAAACAATCCTATTTTTCCATGCCCTAGGAATTCAAGAATTCCTTATTATTAAAATAAGAAATAACTAAATTCTATGCTTTTCTACTCAAAAAGGTAAAAGATGAACCAATCAATAATATTAAGAAAGCTAAAAGGGAAGAAATTTGTAAACATTTTAAAGCATCTTAGAATCATCAGTTGAAATTCAAATATCTGGGACACCTGGGTGGCTCATTTGGTTAGGCATCCAACTTGAGCTCAGGTCATGATCCCATGGTTCGTGGGTTTGAGCCCACCCTTTGGGCCCTGTGCTGACAGCTCATAGCCTGGAACCTGCTTTGATTCTGTGTCTCCCTCTCTGCCCCTCCTCAGCTCATGCTCTGCCTCTCTCTCTCCCTCAAAAATAAATAAACATTAAAAAAATTGAAGAAAAAAAAAGAAATTAAAACATCTGACAGAGACAGGTAAAAGGAAAATATCTCTTTTATTCAATAAATGATATTTGTATGGAATCTGCAATTAGAAATATGGTGTGACTGTTATTTGAGTCACTAGATGTACCTACAAATATTGAAATTAAACTTCTATATATTTAATAATTAAGTTTCTGATCACGTAAAATGGCTTTCTTTCAGATAGTTATGAATGAAAGCTCATATTTAACAGTCAAGTGATATTACACTCTGGTGGGACAAAAAAGATATTTATGAATGATGCCAGGATTTTTATCTCAGGTGAATGTATGGATTATGATATAATTAAGAGTCAGGTTTTTTTAAAACACACCTTTTTTTAAAGCAGTTTTAGGATCACAAAAAAATTGAGAAGAAGATACAGAGATTCCCACATACCTTCCGTCCCTACACAAGCATAGCCTCTTGCATTATCAACATCTTCTACAAGAGTAGTACATGTCTTACAATTGTTGAACTTACAATGACACATCCTTATCATCCAAAGTCCACAGTTTACATTAAATTTCACTCTTGGTGGTGTACATTGGATGGGTTTGAACAAATTTATAATGGCATGTATCCACCGTTTAGAGCATGTTCACTTTCCTAAAAATCCTCTATGCTCTATTCTTTCTCTCTCCTCCTTAACTCGTGGACAATACTAATGTTTTTCATGTCTCCATTATTCTGCCTTTTCTAGGATGTTATATATCTGGACTCATAGCATATATAATTCCATACTGGCTACTTGCAATTAGTAATATGTTGTTAAGATTCCTCCATACCTTTTCATGGCTTGATAGATCATTTCTTTGTAACACTGAACAATATTCCATTGTCTAGATGTACCACAGTTTATTTACCCATTCACCTACTGAACAACATCTTGGTTGCTTTCCAGTTTGAGTAATTATGAATAAAGTTGCTGTGAACATCTGTGTATAGCTATTTGTGCCAACATATGTTTTCAACTCTTTTGGGTAAATACCAAAAAGTGTGATTTGGATTGTATAATTAGAGTATGTTTAGTAAGAGTCTGTTTTTAAAAATGATTTTTATTAACATTTACATGATGTTTACAAGTTGTAGTTTACTTATATAGACAAAGGCATTGATTATTATAAGTTAAGATACTATTATATAATGCCTACTTTGAAGCCTGAGACTGAAATTAGACATTTCTTATTAGGAAAGTGAGGCCACATTTCAAAGTCTAGGTGTAATCTGACCCAGAATATAACATGGGTCTTGGATAGGTCTAACAAGAATGGCTTCAGTTCCATAGTAAGGCTTCTTGGAGATCAGATTGTCAGGAGGAAGACAAGATCCTGATACAGGCTCATCAGGGACCATGAAAGGAAGCAGAATAGAAACTTTAATAGTAGGAACAAAAATCATTCAACATGGTGGAGAAACCTAATAGACACTACATCTTAAGAACTAAGTAAAAATAGTCTTTCAGGAGAGTTTCAAAAGATGGGAAAGAAAAGTTGCAGAATAATAGGTCACAGCCCCTTTCTTTCTTCCTGTCTCAAGTGAGCATTAACCCTAGAAATTTAGAGATATTGAATTTACCATTGAGTTTGAGTAGATTCAGCTTCGTGGAATGGAATGATAAAAGAACTAGAGGGTCAGGCAAAGCTCAGTGAATGCATGCCAGTTGAGCTGTGACTGGAAATTAAAGCATTTAACCTTGCATTTTATGTATAATAGAATATATAAAAATCTCTGTATGTAGCCTACTGGATGAAGTTGTTACTGTTAATATAGTTGTCAATGATTTATTGGACCATGTCTTCTATGCCTTTGCTGGTAACCAACATTGTCTGTTTCCCATTGACAGAATGGATTTCTATTACTATTTTAATGTCATCTCTTTAAAGAAGATGGAACTGAGTTTATTAGCATGCTTAGAACAGTTTCTGCTGATGTTTTCTTATGAAGTCAAATGGTACATAAAGTTAGAAGTTAGGGCGAACCTGTTCTGTATGACCTAATTTCTTCCCTGTGATGACTGTGGCACTAAAATATACGCATGTAAAAGAGCTAGTGTCTCGGGGTAATAGAGTTTTGCAAATAAAGTGTTTTCGTGATAGTGCCTCCTGCAATCAGTTTCCTATAAGTGTTAAGCAAAATTAACAACAAGGGGATGTTGGTACTTCATACGGGGTTGATATTCCTGTTTAGTGTAAAAATCCTCAGTTTCTCAAACTGTGCTTGTAAAATCAGGCAGAAGCTTGGATAATGAGGATTTCTTACCATAGTTCCCTTTAGACAAACAGAAGTGCTTTTCTGGATGAGTAATCAATGGACAGGACTACTGGTTTTAAAATGACATATCCCACTTGCTTAAAATCCCTGACATGAAGTAACTGTGCATGATACCAAAGGGGAAAAAAAAAACAACAACACTGAATTATTACCAGCAGATGGGTAAAGCTACTACTATTTAACCAGAAATATTAATGGACATCTAGAAGTATGTTATAGGTGGAATTATATTGCAAGATAAACAAATCTGATTGAATATCAGAATAGGTAGGGACAAGGGACTATTGAGAAATATGTGAATAGGACACAATGCTACATTAGTACCACATGCTCAGAGCAGCAGAGGCTCATGGCATCTTCTAGTGTGGAACAAACTGAAGGAGTGCTACAGTGACAGAATTGAGCAGCCCACAAAGGCTCAAATATTTACTCTCTTCTTTTTTTTTTTAATGTTTATTTATTTATTTAGAGAGACAGAGACAGAGCACAAGCAGGGGAGGAGCAGAGAGAGAGGGAGACACAATGTGAAGCAGGCTCCAGGCTCCAAGCTGTCAGCACAGAGCCTGATGCGGGGCTCAAACTCACAAACCGTGAGATCATGACCTGAGCCGAAGCCGGACCTCAACCAACTGAGCCACCCAGGGGCCCCAATTACTCTCTTCTTTAAACACAGTTTGCCAACTACATACAGGCTCATTTTTATACAGTGACCTTGTATCCAAGCATTTTGCTAAATTTATTCATCAGTAGTCATAGTTTTTCTGTAGAGAATTTTGGCTTCTCTCTGTAACACTGGTGTCATCTTATGATATTGACAACTTTACTCTTTGGGTTGAAATTTGCATACTTTTATTTCTTTTTCTTGTTTAACTCTGTAGTTCCTCTAATTGAATTTTGGAGGAGTGATAGTGAATACTCAGGTCCTGTTTTTGAATTTATGGGAGGATAGTTCAGTATTTGGCCAGTAAGTATAAAGTTAGATGTAAGGTTTTGTTTTTTTTCTGTTAATGATACGTATCTGAATAATAATTTACTTCTCTTGTTCCTACTAAGATGAGAATTTTACTCATTTAAATATGAATTCACACATACATACATACATGTACATATATCTCCAAGACAAACTGGTTTGTAAATATACACTGGTTATAATATACAGAGTTTTAATGAAAAATTAGTCTAAATATGATGTGCACATTCATGCATGAACATGTATACATACATCTGAATACATTTGTAAGGTATATAAGGGATCTGTGTGGAAGGAGATACAAGAAAATATGTTAGTGGTTATGCCTCTTAAGTGGGATTGAAAATCTTAGCGTGAAGTTAATTTTTCATTTTATACCCTTTTATATGTATGCATGTTATGTGCTGTTCTTTTATTTTTTCATAAAAATGATTATAATCAGATGTTAAGCCTTTTTGTTAAAAAGTACATGGCCAAACACTATATGTCTCAAGATTATAACTATAAATGAAAACAGATGGACTCTCTTGTTTTGAGCCATTGTAGGTCAAGGTTCTTTGCTGATGGGTAAACCTGAAATGTTCATAAAACTGATGTTGGTGTGTGCAAACTTTTTTCATTAATTTTTGTTTTCAAATATTTTAAAAAGTTCATTTATTTATTTTGAGAGCAACAGAGAGCATGCATGTGCACACGCAGGAGAGAGGCAAAGAGAGAGAGGGAGAGAGAATCCCAAGGAGGCTCTGTGCTGTTATCGCAGAGGACACAGGCCTCCATCTCACAAACCATGAGATCACAAACTGAACTGAAATCAAGAGCCAGACACAGAACCAAATGAGCCACCCAGGTGCCCCTTTTTTCATTAATTTTTATATAAAGTCTTACAAAGTTTTTATAATATGCCAGCAACTCTTACGGGTGCTTTACACATTATAATTCTTATTCATGGATAAATATTGAAAAGAAACTTCCTCTCAATACTCAGAATGTCTTCTTGCCTGCATTGGAATATGGAAGAATATTTTTATTTCTATATTTTCAAACTGTATTAAATTATTTTCATTATTAACATTTAAATTAAGTAAAATTTTAGGAAGTATTGGTTTACTATTATAATTAATATGAATAGTCAATAGGCATATTTCATTTATGCAGATATTTTATGATTTCCATCTTCTAAGTGAGAGGAAGAGTGTGATGGTTGCTTTGCATTAGGGATTTATTATTTATTTTTAAACTTTGGAATTTGAAGCCATCCGATTTTAGGTTCTAATTGGTCTTGAGTAGATTATGCTGTTATTTGTCGTGGTGGTTATGTGTGTCCACAGGCACCGATTATCTTAGGTCCAATTATCATAGTTGTTCAGAATCTATAAAAAGCGTAGGGTTTTGAGATTGCTTCCTTTTGAGGCAGTTTGCTATGTCTTAGAGAATACTGCCATCCATATTTCTCTGGCCCCAACAAAAACAAGATTCATTAAGTAGAGGATATGGATTGATCATTTTAAATACATTTTCAGTTGGTGGGAGGGGTGGAGTGAAATCATTCACTGTGCCTGCCAGTTACTAGGTCAGCTTTCTAATGTATCAAACAGATGCAGCTAAAGCATCCTTTATATAAGCAACTCTCTCATCTAAATTGCACCATGTGATTATAGGTATTTTACGAATGTGTGTATACACACACATATGCTTATACGTATATATACATACATGTCATGTGTAAGAAAAAATATTAACCCATTACAACTAGCCAAACTGTCAGATGTTGAAAGTTACGATTTAACAAATAGACTCCAGTTCAGGCTTTCCTGAAGCTCAGCGAGTTGCCATAGAAAATGTGGAAATATCATGGCCATAGGAAATAGCTCAAACTAATGAGTTCTCTGTCCTTTCATTTTGCCTGAATATTTAAAATTATTTATTCTGTGGAAATGCAAATATTGTTCTACCACCTGCTTATATCTGCTTTTCTTTAATCTGAGTTGCCGCTGGGTTATTACACAGCGCTTTACTTGATAATAACCCAGACTTTTTTTGGAGAAAGTGACTTGTATTGGCATTCCTGGAAAAGCCTTTTCCTCTCCTACTTGTCATGTCTTACTGTTGCAAAGCATGTTTTGTTTGATCTTAATTATTGCTTCAGGCAAAACAGGTGGACTCCCTTCCTTGTTTTGAGCCACAGCAGATCAAGGTTCTCCGATGATGGGTAACCCTGAAGCCTTCATAAAGCAGAGGTTGTTGTGTGCAAACTTTTCTCATTTTGCACCTGTCGTTTTTCATCATGGTTCATCATAGCTACCTCATGCTGTGTAGCCACATGGCCATCAAATGACACTTACATTACAAATATGAACACAGTTGGAGGTCTTACCTGCATTTATGGAGAGAGGATGTTTGAGGGAAAACTGAAAAGAAAAACAATTGATTTCATGACACATGTAAAACTGTTCCGTAGACTTTTATTCTTGTCTCAATATTTAAAATCTTAACTATAGGGATGCTGATTTTTAAATATATTTTGGAAAGGAATTTTGACAAGTAATAGTTGGAAGAGTGTATAAAGAATGATTTGGTGACCCGCATCAGTTGCCATTAGGTAGTCTATCCATCTTCTCCGCTGAAAAATAATAAAAAGAAAATAAATGAAAACAAAACAAAAAGTACTTAGGTGACTCAGTAGAAAATTTTATATATCATATTATATATACTCATGTTCTTTAGAAATCAAAATATTTGTCACACTGTTTCATGCAACTCTAACTATATAGAATTTTTAATATACTTTGGATGGAAGGTTATGAACAATTTTACACATTTCTGTCTTTTTTCGCATTTTCTACAAAGGCCATATCTTAACTGTCATAACCAAATCTATATTTAAAATCAGGATTATTAGCTTGGATATTTTGTATAGTTCACTTAAAACACAACAAAGTAGAAAATTAAATGTACATGTACACACATGCAAAAATTGGTAATTTGTGTGCCCAACTGTAACAAGGAACAGTTCCAGATAGTTGGGCACTACATAATTTATTTCTTCCATTCAATTTCTCTGGGTTTCCTACATTTTCTATTATAAATATGTATTATATAAAATAAGAAAAATAAGTTTATTTGAAAAAGATAAATTTAAACTCAGAGAAATGTGACAAAAGGAATATTGTGAAGTTAATTCAGACTCCATTAAAGCCAAGAAAATAAATGTAAGATAATCATTTTTGCAGGGAAGTAATTGATCTGTGCATTTAATTGTTTGAGATTCCTACACACATAAAGGAAGATTGCTATCGAAAGTATAGCCTCAGGGCCCCTGAGTGGCTAAATTGGTTGAGCGTTTGACTCGATTTTGGCTCAGGTCACAATCTCACAGTTCTGTAGGTTTGAGCCCCACTAGGGCTCTGAGTTAACAGTGGAGCCTGCTTGGAATTCTCTTTCTTCCTCTCTCTCTGTTCCTACCTGACTTATGCTCACTGACTCAGACTATCTGTCTCTCATTCTCTCTCTCTCAAGATAAATAAATAAACATTAAAAAAAAGTATAGCCTCAAAATTGCAGACAATTTAGAGGTAAAATATAAGAGTCGGGGGCATGAGATCCTGTAAAGAAAAATGATATAAATTTTATGCAGTGAATTCTACTTCAGTATTTTAGATAGTCTCAAGAAAAGGAACACAGAAGTTCTAAAGAAAAAAAAATGCATGTCCTGAGTGAAGTCTATACAATTTTTAATGATTAGACAAAAATGACGGGAAGAAGGACATGTAAATTAAGACATGTAAAAGAAAGGAATATATGTTATTACATAATATCCAGGACCTGTGCTAAATATATTATAAAAATTTATTAAAAATGGACTCACAGACAAAACAATGTAGTGAGTTGGCATTATAGTTCATAAACTGTTTTTCTCTGAGGCTACTAATTAATCAACCTCAGTAAGTTCTGAATGCTTCAATAATGAGAAATCAAGACTTGTAATAATACTAAAATGTAGTCCTAACTCCCAGCTTTCATAAATCTATCACTTTTTTAAAATTTTTAATTATTTTTTATGTTTATTTTTGAGAGAGAAAGAGACAGAGCGTGAGTGGGCAAAGGGCAGAGAGAGAGAGGGAGCTGCAGAATCCAAAGCAGGCTCCAGGCTCCGAGTTGTCAGCATAGAGCCCAACGCGAGGCTTGAACTCACAGACCATGAGATCACGCATGACCTGAGCTGAAGCCGGATGCTTAACCAACTGAGCCACCCAGGTGCCTCTCACTTTCCATTCTGTATCTAAAGAAATCCACAGAATCATTTTGTGATAATTCAATTGTATTTTTTCAAGTGAATGCTACAGTCATTGTAATTCATGTTTGATATTAGTAACTTATGCCTAAATGCAGAGCAGATGTGGATTCATATTGGAGGTTAGTTTCTTATGGTTCTTTTCTTTATGCACTTTTGATCATTGCTAGTATGAGCATGAAAGATATATATCTACTGTATTAATTGGACCATGAGTTTAGAAACTTTGCCATGATAACCATACTCAACATTCCCTTGATGTTCTCAATTCTCTTACACAAGCTGTGCTTAGTAAATGTTTGTTAAATGGAAAAAACTGAAAATCATTTTTTAGAAAACGAGTTTATAAACACCTGCGTTCACCTTAACAGAGCAAATAGTTTAGTTATAAGACCCAGTGACTGCAAAAAAGTACTTAATGGTTTTAAATATTCACATTGCATAGTTGTATGGAATGGCTTATGCACCAGATTCTGTGTCACAAAGAGCATTAAGAACACCAGATGCAATTAAAAATAAACTACCTGCTGTTGCAGTTGAATTGCCACCAGAAGTAATAGTGTTTAAGCAGTTTTAGCAATGCAGGTGTACATGTATAATGATGCTCTCTCAGAGCTCTTCTTCAGGAATTATCCAGTTTGAATGGAAAGCAGTAAAATTCCATAGGTAGCAGACTTTTTCTTTTTGCTTAATTTAAATTTTATTTTCAGCGTATTTTTTTAGTGGTGTTATATGGAAGAGTTGACAATTTATGCAGCTGTCTGTAGTTTAATGTATGTTCTAATTTCTGTGCTGTATAAAATCCCTGCTTTCTCCATGGATTTCCTCTACCAGTAAGGATGGAAGTCAGCTTTAAATAGAAAAATTATACTCCAAGAATAGAATTGAAATCAATTTCATCTGTGATTTGGATAGTTTTTATTTTTAAGTTAAAGTACAGTAAATCATTATGCATATTAATTGACTTAATTCACTGAATCTATTTGTTTTTCTGGAATTGATATTTGCTTTTATATAGGATGTTTCACTATCATTATATAGAAAGCAAACAAAACAAAAGCAACAACAATAAGAAAACAGAGACTAAATACATGTATTGAAGATTGTCTTAATAGACTGTGGATTCTTATTAGGTTTCAGTCAATAAATTTGGGAATGTAGGTCAAACACTTAATATCCCCTTCTTTTCATTTTCATATTTTTTGTAAATTTTTTCTAATACATTCTGTTACTTTATAAATATTATATTTAAAAATAAGATTGATATTTACATATTTTTTCTATAATTGATGCCTCAAATCTTTCTATATTTAAGACAGATTATCCACTGCTGTGACACAAATGCTTGTAAAGTCAGCCATTCGTTATTATCATTATTTGTTCTAGCGATAGAATTGTGGAAGTTGGAACTTGAAATCTAGTAGTTCATTTATGAAAACATAAGAGTAGAAGAAAGTTGACAAGAAACCTACAAAAAGAAGGTTATTGAATAAAAAATAGCTCAAGACATCTCTATCTGAGTTACTATGTTACATACTCCAGAAAAATTCCATTTTGAATTACAGTGCCCAGCATATACATTTATATACTTTATTTTCATAGTTCTATCAGTATGTGGTTATAAATTTCAGAGGTATATTATGTTATATATTTATAGGTATATAAAGGTAGATATTTGTCCTTGAATTATTCATTTTTCCTCTCTTCGTATCCCATTGAAATCTTTTATATTTAATTGTTTTTCAGCTGATACTGCTTTGTTCTTTTTCTTAATTGTCTGATTTTTCTGCCTCTGTTCACATAACAAAAGATTTAAGTCTTTTTTCTGCCTTTTTTTTGGAAAGGAAAGATTTTCTAACATCTGTAATCAATTAAAAAATATTTGTGAGTCTTTGTTTTCAAAGAATTGTGTTACGCTTACCTTTACTGTGTTCGCTAAATGTATATTTGTGCATATTTATGGGTAAACCTCATTTTTAAATCATTTGTGTTCTTTATAATAATTTATTGACTGTTGTATATTTTCTGCATATGAGTAAATTACTTACGCGTTTTACTTATTGTATGTTTCCTCCAACAACTTATCTTCAAAGATATTTTTATTAAGCATCCTATACCTATTTAGTTATCTTAAATATTTAACCAACACTTACATATGTTTTTCATTAATATTTAAAAGTAATTAATAAGTGCACTTTCCCAATGAAGGAAATAATCTTGTTACCAGAACTTGGCTTCTGTTTTAAACTTTCTTTCTACCTCAAACTATTTAATAAAAAATAATTAAAGTTTTAATGCCAAATTGATATTTTAAAATTATTAATCAACAATTATTTATCCTTTCCTGAGGCACCTGCGTGGCTTTATCAGTTGAGAATCCGACTCTTGATTTCAGCTCAGGTTTTGATCTTATGATTCATGAGTTTGAACCCTACACAGGGCTCTGTGCTGACAATGCGGAGCCTGCTTGGGATTCTCTTTCTCCCTCTCTCTCTGCCCCTCCCATCTTAAGCACATGTGTGCACATAAAAATAAACTTAAAAAAATTATGTAGCTTTTAAATCAAGCTTTGTTTTTGTTTCTACCCTTGTTTTACATCTCAAACCTATCTAATTATCTATTGATCTACCTACCTAACTACATACTACATTTTCAAGAAATTATTTCAGAAATGGTTGTTGGGTAGTAACATTTCTGAGTCTCGGCCTGTAAGAAAATGCAATATTTTGCTCCCTTTGACTTGATTTATATTTTGTCCAGATAGCGAATTTCATTTTTCTCCCAAATTTTTATGACCTTACTTCATTATAGTCTAGAATTGTGCTTATTGATGAAAAGTTGTTGGAAATCTAATTCTATTTGTGTGTAGATAAATAATTTGGTGTCTGTTTGTTTTGGTCCTCAACTCCTGTAATTTTCTTGAAATTTCTTTTTCTATTAGAAGTTCTCACATTTCACTAGATTATGCCTTTTTTTTTCTTTAGTTTTGGATTTTGTGATACTGTATCTTTATTTCTTCACCATTACTACCCCATTTTCACTTTGGAGAACATTTAGTTTCCAATCTCTTTGTGTCTTTGCTCTGCCTTCTGGGATGGTCCTGGGGCCAGTGGGCCATGTCAATTCTCTTCTTTCCCACCTTGAAATCTTTTTTCATGAATATTTATCTGTAAAAACAGAACAAAACAAAGCTAAACAAAACAAAATCCTGAAAATATAACTCCCACTCCTTTTAGTAAAGTTCATGTATCTTCATTTTTCTTTCCTTAATTTTTATGTAAAATAAATAGCATATTCAATAAGTTTAAAATTCTTTTTCCATTTCCCTCACCCCTCAAAGGGAACTATTTTCCTAAATTTATATAAATTCTTCCAGTCATTGTTTATTTTTTTACTAATTCTATGTTTCACAACCAATTCATTATATTATATATTAATGTTGTAATATATATACCTGTATATATTTTTTGGCAAATTACCATTTTTAAGATTATCTATTCAAAACCTGTCCATATTGATAAACATATATTTTATTTGTAACATTTTATATTTTTACAAATTATATTTTTAACTTCCAAAAGTATGTATGCTATTTTATATCATACTATTTATTTATATAGATGTGATATCATTTTAAGGATGCCTATTTTGCATGTTTTGGTAACCTATTACCGTGTGAAATAAACCATTCACAAAATTAGTGGTTTAAAACAATATTTTTGTCTTCATCAGTTTGCAATTTGAGCAGGGCTTAGCAGGAACAGTTTCTCTTTGCTCTAGTTGGCTTCTTTTTAATTTTTTTTTTTTACTAGTTTGCTCAAAGGTTGGAAGCTAAGTCACCTCAAAGTTTGTTAACACGTATGGCAATTGATGCTGTCCGTCATCAGAGACCTTGGTAGGGGCTATCTACCTGGATACCTTAATATGACCTCCCCATGTGGCTTAAGCTTCCTTAAGACATGATGTCTATGTTCCAAAACAACAAGCATCCTAAAAGAGAGAAAGCCCAGTCGAAGCTGAATTGTCTTTCTAACCTGTCCTCACATACAACTCAGTGTCACTGTCACTTCTGCTATATCTTTTGGTAATTCAGGTTTCCAAAGCCTTCTACCTGATAGGGAAAAGCTAAGATTCTGGAAGAGAAGGTTGAACTGAAATATTACTATGACCATTATAAAAAATATAATCTTCCACAGTTTGCCTTTTCAACCAAACGGCTCTGATCCCTCCCACATACTAAATACAATCCCCTTGTAGCCCCGCTTCCCCCACCTGCCCCCGCCATCCCATCCTGTCAGATAATCAGGCTCAGATTGAGAGTCACTACCTTATCTGATTCAGCTGCTGGTGTGGATGAATTTGTTGGTTTGTGGTGCATCAATTTCAGCTCCGTTGGTTTTCTCTCGTTCTGAAATTCTGTGAACTAATAAGGCAAATTATCTGTTCCCTATATTCAGCATTCAGTACAGAGGCAAGCGTAAGATAAGGGCAGTAGACCCTTCCACTCAGAAAGGGGGAAATGGGAGACGCACAGTAGTCATTCATCCCATCAGTTCTGAAACCAAACAGTGCCCTTTGCCAGCTGCTTGTTCCCCAATCATAAGTCAGTCTTAATCCTGGTGGATGATTCTCCATTGCTTTTTGCTCTGTCTTCTGAGCTTGGGTTTTTACCTCATGAAGTCATCCTCCCTTTCCTGTAAGAAAATATTTATGTTTACAACTGAGTGGTTTTCTCAGCCTGCTTCTGCCCATGGTACTTCAAGGGTCAAACTGCCTCTTTTCATTTTTACTGCCTTTGTCCCTTTCAGTACAAGCTGATAATAATTTGTTTTAAAACTTTGTAGATTTAGGGGTGCCTGGGTGGCTCAGTCAGTTGAGCATCCAGCTCTTGATTTCAGCTCGGGTCATGATCCCAGGGTCGTGGGAGCAAGCCCCAAGTCGGGCTCTGCACGGAGCAGGGAGCCTGCTTGAAATTGTCTCTCTGTCCTCCCTCTCTGCCCCTCTCCCGTGCTCGTGTATGTGCATGCTCATTCTCTCTCTCTCTCTCTCTCTCTCTCTCTGTCTCTCTGTCTCTCTGTCTCTCTCAAATAAAAAACAAAGAATACATTAAAGAGTCAAAATCAGGAGTCTGATGCTTAACTGACTGAACCACCCAGGCACCCTTATCTACTCATATTGTTGAACAGCTTATTAAATATCTTTTCAAAGTCACTGAGAGGAATCAGTGGAGCTCCAGAGTTGTAAAATAAGAGTGATTCATTTTGAATACTGTAATGCAGTGGAAATCAGCAAGAGAATGAATTATTGTTTATAGTGTAATTGGTATTAGGTCCATATACTTTATGTTGATATATACTTTTCCTGATGCTATCTGATATAATTCAGTAAGACCATTGGCATATCTCTGGGGATTCCAAGGCACAATGTTTAAGTAAGCCTAAGTTACCTGGTTAATGGCAGAGCTATGTAGGACAAGGAGTTCGATCTAGAGCCTAGATGTCAACTTTGCCATTGCTGTAAGTGCCAGGATGTAAGGGATATTTAAAAAATCTGAAATGCATGGAGAGGCACTAAGGATGAGACAGTGCATTTGAATAGACTGATAGATGATCAATATTTTAACTATCTAAGACATTTGTATTCAAAATTAATGCAGAGGTTCAGATGATGTGATAGCTTCGGCACGAGAAATCAACTCTCTCTTTCTTGACACTAAAACCTATAGGAACAATCTCTTCTTCATACCAGTAGCAAACAACACTACTTCATGCTGTATCCATATTTTATTTTCCCAGCAAAATTCCTCATGGGTGGTAATTAATATGTAGGATAGGTAAGGTTTTTCAGTTTGTTTTGGGGTACAGTTACCCCAAGGTTTATTTTCTTGCAATCCGCTTTCTACAAAAATGATATACATTTTATACTTTGACTAAAAATGTGTATAGAAAAGCAACAGAAGAAGAAAACATCCTGTTTTTACTAAGTGGTCATTTTTGAGCTCTGGAAGAGAGAAGGGTGAATAATAAGTTAGATATACTGAACTTGAGGGACAGGTGTTTTTCTGTGTCAAGATTGAAATGTAAGTTGCAAGCATAATTCTGGTTTACTGCACATGTGTAACGAATTTTTAAGGAACAAGAAGTTTATTATGTCAAGGACACCATGAGTCAATGGTTTTAGGGGATTTAATAATAACCATGAAAAATCTGCACTATGATATATTGGCTGTGACATATCTTACAAAGTGTCATGTAGAACTTGCTGAATTGTATCATTGAAGGCTGCAATCCTTAGAGCAGAGAAAGTTCTTTAAATGTAGGTCATTGTGTTCTTTTGTATAATCAAATGGAAGTCGCCAAAGAGCTTTTTATGACGCTCAAACAAGGAAGATGAAGGCCATATTATTAATTCATTTTAAGATACATCCCATAACCGTTATAGCATAAATGACCCTGTTATCTAAATGCTAGCTAATGAAGAGTAAACCTTCAGAGGTCTAAAGGTTCAGTTGTTTATAATAACATATCTGATGTGAAAAAGTGAGCTATTCAGACTAATGCTTGGATTTCTATTTTATCCATTCTAGAAAGTAGTGTGGTCTGAACAAACGAGGTGTGAATGCTGTTGATAGTATTGTGGTGACAGGGGCAGTGGTGATGGCAGTGGTAAAAATAAAAACCACCATTTACTGTGCATTTCATATGTGCCAATTAAAGGTATTTAACGTTGCCTTTAAGAATGTCTGGTGAAGGTAGGGTATGAGTCCGAAGAGACCAGAAGCACACAGAGATTTGTTGGCAATGTCAGCTTCTTTTTCGAAAGCAAGTTACCAGTGTCTTCAATACCGGCAACTAAGAACTGTGAGCTCTGGCTGGGCAGAAGACGTTGCTGCTCGACACAAGTTCCAACAGGCCTGGCAGAGCTGGAGTATATATAGTAGTGATTTACAGGGCCTCAGATGCACTCCTGATTTTCTTCTCCATTTATCTGTTAAGTTACAAAGTTGCGCTGGAAGGAACCTAAAAAGTCTAAGCAGAAAGTATATGAAAAGAGCGATAGTAGTTTCTGCTTTTTGCTTTTGTTTTTGTTTTTGTTTTTTTTCACTGCCAAAGACCCAAAAATTACAGTTCAGGACCCACCAGAGGAAGAGTTTTCACGGAACATATGAAGCTTTCCATTTAAAAAAAAATTGTTTTGTTTTGTTTTGTTTTGATTCCACATATAAGGGAGATCATGTAGTATTTGTCTTTCTGTCTGATTTATTTTTCTTGTTTTATTTAGCTTAATGCCCTCAAGGTCCATCCAATGTTGTTGCAGGATTTCCTTCTTTCTAATGGGTTGTGTATGTGTGTCTGTATGTATACACACACACACACACACACACACACACACATACACACACACACAGAGGGAGAGAATGGTCACTGCCAGGGTTTTATTGCTCTTTATTTTTTCTATCAGTATCTATAGCCTTTTTTCACATGTACTGACTTGTAAGTCAAATGCACTTGAAACCACTGTTTCTTTTATCCACAAATGGGGTTGTATTAATGCCAACTAGACTACCTAGTCTCCTGACCCTTCACTAAAATGATAAAAGTCCTTTTATACCTTGAAAAAAATACAAAAAAATAGGAAAATTACTGACACTTTTATAATTTCACCTATCTGAAAGAAGAAATAGAAAGAAAGTTAAGTGAGGTGGAAAAAAGAGTAGATGGGGAAGGAGAGAAAAGTGTCAGAAAACGTGAATGGGAGCCTAAAGAGAAAACCCAAAGATTGCATTAGCCTAGGAGGCACACTTGTGTATTTGTATGTATTCTAGACAGTTCTACAAGCAGGATGAGAAAAACAAAGAATTTGATGTGGTATGATAGATAAAAGAGACATTGAAAAAGACTCATGCCCAAACAGTTTTTCAGGCTAAAGTTCCCCTACTAGAAGTCATTTATTTAATTCTCTGGGAAGCTTTATGCTGTATCTACTATGAGATGCAATCTACACTGAATAGAATAATTTGGCCCTGTTTTCCAGGGCTTTGTATAATAAAGGCTTCCCTGCGGTCCCCATTATCACATTAACTTGGATTCGTTCATGTATTCATTATCTGCCAACTGGGAGAGTCTAAGAAAAAGAAAGCAAGTGTGTTTTATTGCTGTGGAAGTCCAGATAAGTTCCATATCTTGAGGTTCTGCCTTAAAGAGGTGATGCCCAGGAGGTGAGGGCAGGAATTTCCAAGCACTTTCATAGCCCTGAATGCTTCACAGGGCTGAGGGACAGGGTCTGCAGTAGGCAATTGCAGACACGATGCAGACATTCCAAGACAAAGATGGCTAGCTGAGAATTTGGGCTCTTGGCAGCCCTGATGATGAATATCATGGAAGTCTATAGACATTGCTTTCCTAGAATTAATTTTAACACTTGTGTAGAGGTCGCTGTAAATAGCGAGAGAGTTCCTGGATTGGGGCAGACATAAATTCTTTAGACAGTTTGCTATCTTTGGCCCAGGCTTTGCTGTAATTTAATGCAGTTATATGCAATTACTTTCCCCCCTTTCATATCAAGTTCTAAAAGCATTATCCCTAAATGGAACTATTTCTTCTCCTGTCTCTGGTTGCAAAAGAATGTGGTTTCAGTATCCCTCCAACTCTGGTGCTAATCAGATACACCTCAAATATAAATCTATTCTAAGAAGTTGCAGTTACGGCAAAAGAAAATCTTAGTTTGAAAAAACCATTTGAAAGTAACCTTGCAAGGATGCTATGGTAAACAAGAAGATTTCTGGATCAGTGCCTCTTTCCAGCATGAAAAAGAATCCAGCCATGATAGAATCTGCAAAACCATGAAAATATGACATGTAGTTTTGAATATATGCCTCTTTACATAACAACCAACAACAATAAACTCATTATGCTGTTACAAACCATTGCAAAGTAGAAATACATTAATTAATTTAGTGTATTATAAATATCAGCTTATGTCTTCAAAAATGTCTGTCATTAGGTTTTAGAAGTATTTAGGCCTATTCTTTTTCCACATTGCCTCCATAAACTTTCTTAAACTCACCCTTCCATGTCTCAGCAACTCCTTTCTTCTAGTGTATGCTTAATCTGTAGTAGAGTCTTCCCAAAAATTCAAGTCAGAGGGAGACAGTCCTCTCTTAAAGATCTAGGATGGCTCGTTATGCGTTCAGATCAAGCCCCAACATCTCACCACGGTTTACTGGCTACGTGGTTATTCAGGACATCTCCCAGTTTAGTCTGTCCAGGGTCATCTCTCGCCTTATAGATGCTCAACGCATCTTCACCTGTCCTTCTTCCATTTGCCTTTGTTATAAAATGGAAACCTCTATCTACATCAGCTAATGCAAATAGACACTGTAAGTGGGGGGTATTGAGAGAATGCTTCTGCGTTCAACCTAAGTTAAACTGCACTTTGGGCTTGGCCAGAATATCCACTGCAAACCTAAAACAAATGAAATGCACAAATACCTTCCTACACACACACAGAGAAGCATATATATTATTAAAGAAAGGAAAGTGGGTATGTATGTTGTATTCACACAGACTGGCCACTGTGTGGACAGAGGCCTATCTCTATTCACTCATCTTAGTAAAATGCCTGATCACAGAAGGCCCTCAATGAAAACTTGTTGAATGAGTGAATATAAAAAATTAATGCCAAAAATTGTAGCTCAGTAGATGAGTCTATGACTTACATTTAGTTATGTCAGCATACTCCTCAATGTGTTGTGAAAAGTCCACCTTACTATTAATTTTCCTTCTCTCAGTTGGGTTGATTTTATACATTTCTAAGTGGCAAAATGTAAACATTAAAAATACAGAAAACTTCCAAGTAACATCCAGCCTACTAGTTATTTTTCTCAATTTCAAAGTATTCTATTCTTGTCAAATATGTGGTTAAAAATGACAATGAGGCGAGTCCATTTAATATGCTGAATATGAAAATATTACATTGCATGGGCATTGATTTATGAAAGGCATGCTAAATATTTGATATAAAATTGTATCCTACAAATATATATCATTTCAAAGCCACAAAGTATTCTGAATCCCCTTGCCTTACATTATTTGCAATCATATGAAATCCACTTTGTGTAAGTTCCTTTGTGCGTGATGGGAAAAGGCACCGTTTATTTATTAAATTCAAAGATTTTGCCACTCATTTTGGCCTAGAGAAGAGGTCCAGAAAAATCCAGTAATAAAATATTCTTTTTGATTGTGAATTTTGTCACAATATATCACATTTATTTAAGTGTGCATTTCTCTTGTGATTCAACCCTTTCATTCTATGTGTGCTATCTTTCTTTGGGGGCATCCCATGACCATGCCCAATACCTGTCCATCCCTTTTAAGTCTATCAGGATAACTGAACTATCTTACTCAAAGATAGTTGAGTGGACTTTTAGAAGAACGTTTCACATACCCAATTCCTAAGGCTCTTGACCAAAAATCTCATTTTTTTTAAGTAGCAGAACAGATGCTTGACACATATGTGTTCAATACATTTTATGATTGAGGGCAAATGATGATGGTAAAGAGCCTGGGGTGAGATAGATCAGCAGCTGAAAATCAACTTGTTACATTTTAGCTGTGTGCCCTTAAAATTGCTCTCATCTTAAAATGGACACAATTTATTGGGTCATTTGAGCATTATAAAAGATAATGGGTGGTGCATTCACCTTCGAATGTCCCCTCACTGTAAAGAGAGATTTCCTACCATTCTTCCTTTCTAATTGTATATTCTAATAAACTTTTCCCTGCTGTTCCAAAAAAAAAAAAAAAAAAAAAAGATAATGTGCAAAATCCATAGGTTGTCTTATTATTAAAGCACATAATATATGAGATGCATTTAGAACACTGGTACATAGTAGGTTTCATAAATGTTTACTATTTAATAATAAATAGTAAGTTATTACTATTTATTTAATAATAAAAATTTAATAATAAAAATTTAAAATAATAAAATAAAAAAATAATAAATTTAAATAGTAAATTTAATAAATAGTAGTGTTATCCACTTCATGTATATATTCAAACCAGCTCTTAGGCAACTTTTTCGTTTTCTAAATCATTTATAATGCAAATGATTTGAGAGAGACATGGGATTGTTGAGACCAATAAGACCATGAGAAACCTTTCAGGTCATAGCACGTGAACAGGCACAGACCAGCATTGAACCAAAATGGCTTTGGCTTCAAAGCATTGCTGCGACTTCTGCTTTGTCTGAATTCCCTGATCATGTCCTGAGCTAAAGACCACGGCTTCTGGACGTCTGGCTGAACTCCATTTCCAACCTTCATTGATACAAAAACATTTTAGAACTTTTATGTCTATAGTCTAAGATATTAAGGCTAGGCCTTTCTCATCATTGGTAGGCACAGAAGCCAGGTGCTCATGGGAAACTTCGACAGGAGTAAACTACAACCTGAGTATAAAGGCCAGTTTAGCAGACTAGCTGATCTGCCAAAATTAGAAACCGTAAGAAGAACTTGAGTCTTAACTCCGTTCTAGGAAGTTAGTACCTGCCTAGGAAGAAGTACCTGATGTTTTCTATTAAGTCTTGGGGATATTATGTAACACATCTTAGCCTCAGTTTTTCATGTGAAAGTGTGTGTGTTTCCTTAAAGCTCTAAACTATTTTTCCCGATTATAACATTCCATAAAATCAAACCTCAAATCCAACATAGATAATACAAAAGAAATAATGCAGAAATGTGGAAGAAACAAACAAAAAACCTTGTAATGCGCTCATACAATAATGTTCACACTGGATAGGTACAGGGTACTTTGAAATGGGAGAAGATTGTGGGATGAGAAAAGCTGTGGAGAAAAGCCTTTTGGCTGGTGAAACACGAAAGGACCAGATATGAATGTGTCAAAATGCTTTTAACTGTTTCCCTTTAAACAGCACCTCTGGCCTTATTTCTTTGAAATCACCAGAAAGAGAAACTATTCTCTCAAGTTGATTGCAATGCCTGAGGGAAAGTTAGAGAAAGATCTAAAATCTTGACCATGAGCCCCAAGGAATATACATTTTTAATCAAGGGTCAGGTGTTGGTAATGTTACTGCTACTTGAATGCCAAGGTATTTAAGTTTTAAAGCAAAAAAATCCCCGGAGACCCACTGACAGCATCTAGCCCTGATGCTGATCGCTTATATAGTTTGTGACTAAGGCTTTTCATCGGTAAACAGAGCCTAAAGTACATCCTGGGGGAGACCCCAGCAATAGTCACCTGTGATTAATTGGCTACAAAATGTCACCCTCACACTTTTTAAATATAGGGGAAAAACATTCTTTTAAGAAGGAAAGCTCTCCTGAAAGGAAACTATGCACAGAGGGTGGTTTACTTATTTAATTGCCACATCCGTGATGACCTGGTTTCTCTGCTTTAGCTGAAAAATTAAAAGGAGCCACAGGTCTGTTTGTTAAAATATTCTTATGCAGCCTTGTTTAAAGATAAATGATATGGAAAATGTTTTTTTCCTGACAATGTTCTCTACTTTTGTTTCGGACGGGAAAGGAGTGAATACTAGGTTAGTAGCACCTGAATTCTTAAGGGGGAAGAATTAACTATATAGTTTGGCATATTTTTATGCCATATATGTGTGTGTGTGTGTGTGTGTGTGTGTGTGTATACACACACACACTTATAGGAGGCATCCAAAAATGTGACTAATGATAAGCTTGATATTCAAATTCATTTTATAGATTTATTCAGACACTGTATTTCCAAGAGGTATACATTTCAAACCTTCTGTCTTCAAATGAAGAGTAAAGAAATAAATCCAAGGTAGCATTATGTCTGCCATATAAAATCACCAATAAAATATCATTCTACTCTCTTCGGATTCTTTAAGAAAATTTTACATTTCCTTTTAATTTGATGGACTCATGAAAACATTGTAAAATAAGTTGACATACCAGTTTATTACTGGTATCACATGTCTTTACTAATGATCAGCAGATTCCATAAAAGGCTACATCCCAGTTTAATACTGTTGCTATGGCTGAAGGATGGTTGTTTCTATCAGGATTATTTGGCTTAAGGTGTTATGATTATTATAGTAATTGTTGTCCTTTTGTGCTTGCGATTTTTATACATGTTAATTTTTAAATCTAGATTCTGTCCAGCACCCAGCCCAAATAATCAAAACTAGTTCTACAAGAAGGTGACATTGGAAATGGAGAAGTCCAAAATATTTGTGAAATACCATACAGATGAACATCTTTTCCAACTCAAGAAAATGCTTTAAATTCTCTAGTCCTATTTTCCTCTCTAAAACATAGGGATATTAACACCTATATTACAGGATACCATTAATTAGTGAAATAATGTACCATATTTGAGGCAACAAGCATAATACCTATCACAAATAGTCTTTCACATACAAACAGCAGTTGCCATTATCGTTATTGAGTTAGAATTGCCTTTTTCTCCTCCTTCTCCTTCTCTTTTTCCTTTTTATTTTTTCCCTTCTCCTTCTCCTGTGACTTCTCTTCTTATCAGGAATGTTCTTGGCTGTGAATGTACAAGGATGCAGAGGGAAAAAGTGATGTTGCTCCCAGAAAAATGTTTACTCAGTCCCTGAAACAGGGCATGTCTATGGTAAAAAAACAAAAACAAAAACAAAAACAAAAACTGAAACAAAGAAAATATCGAAAGCAAAAACAAAACAAAGCAAAACAAACACCAGAAAAAAAGTGCTGGCACATTTGTTGTAAAGTGAGTAAAAATTACATCTGCAGATATAAAGCTGTAAGAGAAAGAAATTACATAGACAAAATAGAGAATTGCAAATAATACCTCACTTACAATAAGATGAAATGGTCTCATGATCCAGACTTCCTATATGTATAGTTAACTAAGACAGAAATTATAGCTCATTTTCCCATAAACCTATACTTTAAGGATATTAAAAGTATGGTGTCAAAATGGAGTGTCTCTTGTTCAGATGGGGGCCCCCAAATCTGGGGTGATGATGAGTGGAAGCTGGTGCAGGGGAGGTGAAATGATTCACCTGAGGCAGAAAGAAGGAGATAGAAGTTTATTGAATATGTCTCGGGGCGGGGGGGCAGTGGGTAGGACGTAGGAGGAGAGGCTGTCTGCAGCTAGGCAGTGGGTGAAGGGGGAAGATGCTTTTAAAGGGGGAAGATGAGGAGGTGTGGCGACATATGGAATTCCCTCTATTTTGGTAACAGTACCTGGTTTTAAGTAGCTCATTGGTCCGTTAGGACCTATGGGTATTTTGAGGTGGCTCACTTGATGTGCCCGTCTGTTTTTGGCCAGGAGGTCCTGTGGGCCCTTTGTACATTCCATTGCTCAAGCCTATTTGCCTAAAAGCAGTCTCTACAAGAAGTACAACAATTTTTTATGATAATGAGATATTTTCACAGTCTTCATTTTAGAGACTGAAACAAACAGAGGCCCCAAGTGGGGTCACTTTGAGCCAGTCCAAATCACCAAACCAGGATTTAATACCTAACCTAATTGCAGTTTCAGCCTTCCCCAGAAAGGTAATCTTAACCACATCAGCTAAGGAACTTTCTAATTTGCATCAGTAAGGTAATCTGTCCTGTGGGCTTTCTCCATCACACCGAGAAAGATGAGATAATCCACCCAATACTTGCCCCTGCACTTCCTCTGAGGATGATCCTGCCTAAATTACTGTCCTTCCTTTTGCTAATAATTTTCTTGCCCCATCCTCCTTCCTATAAAAACTTTCCATTTTGTGCAACTCCTCTTCCCTCTACTTGCTAGATGGGGTGCTGCTGATTCGTGAATTAGATCTTCAACTTCAAATTTACTCAGTTGAATTTTGTTTTTAATGGACTGACACACACAGACACACAAAATTTAAAACTTGCTCTAAACCATCAATAGCACACTTATTAATCTTAAAAGGTACACATTTCAGTATTTTCAAACTAATTGTTTCTCAATATAGTATATCTTTTTAAAAAGCCTATGGATTTTTCATAACTTCCCACTGTTTCATGGTTAAAGAGTCTGTCACTTAAATGTGATTTGTCATCGTTAAATTTGGCTAAATAATTGACTATAAACTCAGTACCATGTGCTTGAAATTAACCAGACTCAGTATTGCTTTGGGATCTAGAAAACACTTGCATGTAAATACATTCTAATCTCTAAGAGAAGCCTTCAATAAATAAGCTGCATGTTTGATCAGTATCTGAATGCTTGCTTTTTCTACATAAAAGTAATTGTATATACATTGGCAAGTTCCATTTTTGCCATAATGTTGCTAAATACATAGTTTTCTTCCTTGAGATTATCCTCTTGAAAAGCAAAGTTTATATTGTATCTAAACTTAAAACAAATCCCTTCATTTTAGACCAAATTAAAAATAACAATAAAGTGAAATTCTTCAACATATCTTATAGCCTACCCTCTGAAGGGCTATGTACTTTGAGAATGTTTTATACAAAGAGTTAAGTTTTGTTGCTTTTATACCTGCAAGAGTAACCAACTCAGGATTATTGTGAATAATTATGAATCAATTACTCACAGATCAAGTCTTAAATATTTTCAAAGAACCAAAAGTAAGATAGAAAATAAGATTTTATCGTATTCTTCTAATGATAAATTAGGGAAGCCAGTGATGGATGAATGAGTTTGAATACATTGTTATTATTTCTAGCAAATAGGAAGCAACATTTAACCAATGGCTTATCAAATGTAAACAAATCCAGGAATAAGAGAAAACACCTTTGTATCTCTTGCATGTAAAAAATTGCTTCAGCAATAAAAATGATAAGCAGAAACCTGCACCTACAAATGCATTTCTTATTTTTTCTTGTCCAAGAATAGAGAAATAATAATAAATATTATGAAATTAGTACTACCATCATGGTACATACCACGTCTTGAGTGTCCATGACATTAGCCACTGGGTTTGAACCTTTACGTCCATCTCATTGACTTGACACTACTCATATGTTGCTAAGAAGGAATTCTGGTGAGAAATATCTGGTATCATTTTAGGTATCATGATAACTATATAAAATCATAAAATTCAGAGGCAAAAATGTCTTGGGTACTATTATTTCAAATTTTATATTTTATTGGTGATGAAACTGAGACCTGCAGAGATGATAGGTCTTTCCAGAGTAAAATGTCTACAAAATGAGAGATTCTAGTCAGAGCTCATTTCTTCCGATGCCTGGGTCTATTTCTTTTTTCAACACATTTTTCTTAATTATATTGAAATAGAGACTCATGGTATATGCATCTATGATATTGTGATTCATAACAAGAAATAAGTATTTGGTCTTGGCCCCTGTTTCCAACAGAGAACTGCTAAAACCCTTGGAATAGCCTATGATGAGAGCTATAAAGGTGTTTTCATTATGTTAATGTTAATGAGATGACTTTGGGACCTCACCTAAAGATGGGGGCGGGGGGTTGGTTGCTGGGGGAACCAACCAAGTGATTAGAGGGTTAGAACTTTCAGTCCCAACCTCCTACCTCCAGGGGGAGGAGAGGGGCTGGAGGTTGAATCATCACTTTCCAAAGGACACTGATTTAGTCAATCATGCCTATGTAATGAAACCTCCATAAAATCCCAAAATGATGGTATTCGGAGAGCATCCATGGAGGTGCTGGGAGAGTGGCACACCAAGAGAGAGCGTGGATGCTCTGTATCCCTTTCCCCATACCTTGCCCTATGCATCTCTTCCATCTGGCTGTTCATCTGTATTCTTTTATGGTTTGTAATAAAGCAGTAAATTGAAGTGTTCCCCTGAGTTCTGTGAGCTGCCCCAGCAAATTAATCAAACCCAAGGAAGGGTTTGTGGGAACATCTTGTTTACAGCCAGCTTGTCTGGAGGACAGATAACAACCTGAGCTTGAGACTGGCATCCGAGGACAAAGAAGGGGTCATAGGAACCTCCACTCTAACTGGTCAGTCAGAAGCACAGGCAACTTGAGATTGGCATTTGATCTGGAGTTGGGGGACAATCTTGTAGGACTGAACCCTTAAACTGTGGAATCTGACTCTGTATCCAGGTAGATAGTGGTTAGAATTCAGGTAAATTGTAGGACACCCAGCTGGTGTCATAAAAAAAAAAATCAGTTGGTGTGGGGAAAAACCTCCACACGTTTGGTGACCAGAAGTGTCAACAGTGTTTTGTGTGTCAACAGTGTTCTGTGGTCAGAGCGTGAAGAGTGAGATAGACTGAGCGTGTGTGTGAGTGTGCCTCTGTATCTGTGTGAACAGGAATAAACATTCTCACTCCTCAGTGAGAAGCTCTGTGGTGGATGTGAAGGGGCAGAAATTCTCAAAGATGCCTATGACTGAAGACACAGGGGGGTAGCAGGCGTCAAAAATGACTTCTTGTTGCTCCAGCTCTAATGCGGTTTTGCAGTAACTGCTAAGTCCACCCAGATCATTCAGTGTGGGTGAAGTTTAAGACACACAGAATAGTTTGACAATGGATGCTTCTTTAAATTTTCTGATTGGTTAATGGAGGCATTTTATTTTAAGACAAAATATAGTCACACTGGTACTTCCACTCAGGACTACAGAGATTTTATTTAACCTCAATCTTGTGACTCTATTCCCTTTTCTCTACACCAAAAACTCCAATTCTCAGTGACCTCAGTAATTACTAGCATAAATTACTTATTTATCCCACAATACACATATGGCAGTGCCAGTGTGAAAATATCAACATTACCACCAACAGGAGAATTCCTGAGAAGAGCTGAAGATTTTTCCTTTAGTTATTTTATCCTTGGGGCACATCCCATTAGATGATGGAATTACTACTATACTGTAAACTCTTAAACTAACGTGAAATAGTCTCACTCTGTGTGGTTATGCCACTAATTTCATACACAGGCTCATTTGTTTAATTTAATTTTCAATAGGGACTGATTTTTTATTTAATTTTGCTGCATAACTGTAGAAAGTATTTACAAGGTTCTGAACTCAAATCTACAAACTAGAGTATATGTTTAGAGTGTCAGTTTCTGTCTTTATCTCCCCAGTCCTGGTTCTTTATTCTTCCTCCAATAAGTAACCATTGTTTTCAAATTAAATTTTTGATTTTTTTTCTATTAAAAAATAAGCCAATAGATGCATATATTCATATCCCTTTCTTTTAGATACACAGTTGTGAATTATATACACTTTTCTCTGACTTTTTTATTTAATATATCCTAGTGCAATAATTTAATGAAAGTTTATAGAGAGATTCCTTACTTTTTTTAAAAAAACTTTATTTTGAGAGAGAAAGAGAGGAAGCAGGGGAGGGTCAAAGAGAGAGAGAGAGAGAGAGAGAGAAAGAGAGAGAGAATCCCAAGCAGGCACCAATCTTAGTGTGAAGCCTGACGCAGGGCTCGATCTCACTACCCTGAGATCACGACCTGAGCTTGTATCAAGAGTCAGGCACTTAAGTGACAGCCACCCAGGTGCCCCACGAGATTCCTTATTGTTGTTTGTTTTAAACAACAGCTTTACTCAGATATAGTTCATATTTTATAAAATCTATTCTTTTATAATGTGTACTTCAGTGGCTTTTCCATATTTAACATCGTTATGCAACCATCACTATTTAATCTCAGAATATTTTCATCATCCCAAAAAGAAATCCATATCCATTAGCAGTCGC
Source organism: Panthera uncia (assembly GCF_023721935.1). Lineage (NCBI taxonomy): Eukaryota > Metazoa > Chordata > Mammalia > Carnivora > Felidae > Panthera > Panthera uncia. The sequence goes on along the minus strand of NC_064807.1, from coordinate 52,614,423 downwards.
TCTCCGTATCCCCAAAGCCCCAGTACCTGGCAACCACTAATGTGCTTTTTGTCTCTATGAATTTAATTTGCCCATTTTGAGCATTTAATATAAATTGAGTGATGTGTTTTATTGTGACTGGCTTCTTTAATAATCTCTTTGAAGTTCATCTGTGTTGTAGCATGTGTCAGTGCCACATTCTTTTTTACTTCCAAATAGTATTCCACTGTATGCCTAAACCACGTTTTGTTTATCCATTCATCACTTGATCGGCATTTAGGTTTCTAATTTTCAGTTATTCTGAATAATACTGCTGTGACACAATGTGCAAATTTATGGGTGGACCTACACTTTCAATTCTCTGGGTGTATAGCTAGGGGAGTAGATTTGCTGGATGTTTGACATTTTGAGAAACTGCTAAATGTTTTTACAAAATGGCTGCACAATTTTATAAGCTATAACATTTCAATTTCCCTGCATTTGTTGCTAACACTTGTTATTTTATTTGACCTTCTGATTATGCCCATCCTAGTGAAATGGTGCCCCAGTGTGGTTTTAAATTACATTTAGCTAATAATTAACATGTTAAACATCTTTGCATGTGCCTTTTGGCCATTCATTGTATTATTTGGAGAAATCTCTATTCAACTCTTTTGGTCATTTTATGAAGCAAGTTACGTGTCTCTTTATTATTGAGTGGTAAGATTTCTCTCTCTATATTGAATGCAATGCCCTTGTTAGATGTTTTATTTAAAAATATTTTCTCTCATTCTAGGAGTTACCTTTTCATTTTCTCGATCAAATTTTATAGCTTCACCTCCTACATTTAGCTCTGATATCCAGTCAGCATTAATTTTATTGTACTGTGTGAGGTAGGGGTCCAGCTTTGATATTTTGCATGTGTATGCCCATTTGTACCATTTGTTGCAAGACTACTCTTTAACAATTTTTTAAAAGCTCACTTAGCCTAAGAAATATCCTGAAATGTCTCTGGTGGAATTAGAACTAAACCCATTACTGAGCATAGACGGACATGACAAGTATACTTCTTCCTGATCTGTACTATTAATTAATTTATTTTTTTACATTTATTTATTTTTGAGAGAGAGAGAGAGAGAGAGAGACAGACCACAAGTGGGGGAGGGGCAGAGAGAGAAGGAGACACAGAATCCGAAGCTGGCTCCAGGCGCCAAGCTGACAGCACAGAGCCTGATGCACAGGGCTTGAACTCACAAACCTTGAGATCATGACCCGAGCTGAAGTCGGACGCTCTACTGACTAAGGCACCCAGGCGCCCCTGTAGTATTAATTTATTTTTTAATTTTTGTTATCATGATAAATATACTGTTTTTAATTAAAAATTTTTAATGTTTATTTGTGTGTGTGTGTGTGTGAGAGAGAGAGAGAGAGAGAGAGTGAGTGCACACATGAGCATGGGAGGGGCAGAGAGCGAGAGGGAGACATAGAATCAGAAGCAGCCTCCAGGCTTTGGGCTGTCAGCACAGAGCTCAACGCAGGGCTCGAACCCAGGAACTGTGAGATCGTGACCTGAGGCAAAGTGGGACCCTTAACCGACTGAGCCATCCAGGCCCTGATGATAAGTGTACTCTTTAATCGCCATGACCTATTTTACCCATGCCCCAGAATACCCATAATTTGAGGTTAAATCAGACAATAGGTGTATATGAAAGAAGGTTTTGCTAAAATATCTCCTGAACACATTGCTATCAAATAAGGCAACTTACTAAATTTGCTTAAAATATCTCTGATTCCAGAGATATAATTACACAGTTTTTTGGAAATTGCAGAGTCACCTTTAAAAACAAGTACACTGTGTTTTTTTCTAAAACCACCTTGATGAGTGGAATACACATTACACAGAAGATTTTAGTATGACAATATAAAATAAACATGATATCCATTTGCCATCTGGTGTGTTGTAAATATATTGTTGTTTACCCTTTTCCAAACCCCTAAATGAACTTCATAATTGCCTCATTATCTGTAATATGTCACACCCTTCTGGTGATGATAATGCATAGCTTCCCAAACAACACAAAAAGCAAAATAAAGAGATAGGTGAAGTCATCTCATGAACCTGTATGCATTTGTATATAGAGAAAGATGTCTCTTGAAATAACACTGCGCTGAGGTTCCAGTGCAGCTGTAAGTAATATAACTAATGTCATCTGCTTCAAACCTAAAAGTGCATCACCGAGCATACTTTGCTAAAAATCAAATCAGAGACAGAGCAGAGTTTAGTAATAAAAGATGATTGGTATGTGTCTCCAGTGCAATCTTCTTCTATCTGCTGGCCTTAATTCTACCCTCCTGTCTTTTAGAATGTATATGTAAGTGCATGATAAAATGCAGATGATTATTGAGAGAACCACTTTAGCCGTATATTCTCCATGCTTTATGATAGCTGGTAGCTAAATAATAATCTCTGCAATCACATATGCTTGGCAAGAACTTTATATACAACATACTAACTCTCTAATGGACATAGATGCTATTTTGGTGCTTGGAGTCACATATACTCTCAATGAAAACTTTTTGATGATCCGTCAACTAGTTCCTGATTTCATTAAGATTCTTTTCAGTTAGTAAACATTTAACAGCAGATGTACGTAATGTGCACAGGAATCTTGAATGAACTCATGATGAGAACTTTTTCCACATTGACTATTTATACAAAGCTCCACAATAACAAGGGGGGGATTTACAGGCATTTACCCGTGCGTGGATTTTTTGTTTGTTCAATACAATTTGTGTGAGTCCATTAGGGATCTTGGGATAAAGACACTTAGTTTTGATCCAGTTTTCTCCTTTATACCTCACTGCTTCCATCGTATTTTACTGAAATTTTCTCTTCTCTCATGATTTTTTTAAATCCCCTATCACCTTTGGCCTAGGACCACATCACATCATACCTTTTTTACCAAATTAGTTTCCTAGTAGTTCTTCATGGCTCTAGTTTCTACACTGAAGAGCAAAAGGGAAAGAATCATGTCTTTAGAAAGTTTGTATTTTAAGATATAGAAGGTATGGAAGAAGTCACTTGAAAGGGAAAGATAAAAAAGCAAGAGAATGAGAGAAATATTTTCCAAAAGAAAATATGTGTGTGTGTGTATACATGCATATATGTGTGTGTGTGTGTGTGTGTGTGTACATATATATATATATATATGTCAATCAAAAGTAGACAAATCATAAGTGTCCAGCTCAGTGGAATTTTATAGAGTAAGTAAAGCCATATCTGTAATACATGGACCAAGAGATAATTACTAGTGTGATTTCTGAAGCCATTTCAAAGTATAGTTCGGTCTGGCTCTTTTTGCTCAGGCTTCTCTTTCTGCTCAGCCTTATATTTGTACGATTTGTTGATATTACCATGTGAAGTTGTGGTCCATTTGTTTTAATTTCTGAATAGTATTCCATTAGACAGATGTACCTTACATTATCCAGTATACTGCTGATGGGCATTTTGGATTATTTATAGTTTTCAGATATTAGTAAAAGTCCTGCTATGAATACTTGTATTTTTTTAGAGGAGAAAACATATATACCCATTCTCCTGGATATATATTTGCCTGATGTGAAATGCTTAGATCATGAAGCACATTCAGTTTTAGAATATGCCAATTTTCCAAAGTGGCTTTATCAGGAGTACATCATTTTCATCGTATCATAGATAACGTTGGGTATTTTCTTCTTTTTTACATTAGCCATTCTTTTTTTTTTTTTTTAAATTTTTTTTTCAACGTTTTTTATTTATTTTTTTTGAGACAGAGAGAGAGCATGAACGGGGGAGGGGCAGAGAGAGAGGGAGACACAGAATCTGAAACAGGCTCCAGGCTCCGAGCCATCAGCCCAGAGCCTGACGCGGGGCTCGAACTCACGGACCGTGAGATCGTGACCTGGCTGAAGTCGGACGCTTAACCGACTGCGCCACCCAGGCGCCCCTACATTAGCCATTCTTGTGGATATGTGTTAGGATCTTACTATACCTTGGTATCTCATTGTGTCTTTAATTTTCATTTTCCTCACAATTTAATAGATTTGATTATTTTTCCTTAAGTTTATTAACCATTTGGATATTCAGTCATATAAAGTATCTGTTGTAGTAGTTATCTTTATTCTCTATTTAAGCATCTTTTATTATTGGTTAATAAAAATCATTTACACTTGGCAGGATATGTGTTGTATCTCACTGTGTGACTTGTCTACCATGACAGATTCATGAAAAAGTGAGAAAATATTTAAATAAGCATTTCTCTAAAGGCACACAAATGGCCAATAAGCACATAAAAGATTGCTCAACACTGGTAATCATTAGAGAAATGGAAATTAAAAATTAAAACACCAAAACACCTCATACCCACTTGGAATCCTATAAAAACATAAAAAAGCCAATAAGAAATGTTGAGGATGTTGAGAAAGTGGAATATATTGCTGGTGATAATTAAAATAGTGAGGCTGCTTTGGGAAACTATTTTGCCTTTTCCTCACAGTATGAAGCAGAGTTACTAAATGATCCAGCAGTATAAACCCAAGAGAAGTGAGAGCATATGTCCCACAAAAACTTATCCATTAATGTTTACAGTAGTATTACTCATAATAGCCAAAAGGTGGAAACAACCCAAATGTCCATCAAGTGATGAATGATAAACCAAACGTGGTATAGACAGAGATGCCTGGGTGGCTCAGTTGGTTAAGCCTCTGACTCTTGATTTCACCTCAGGTGAAAAGGAGTTCTTATGGTTCCTGAAAAGGAGTCTCTCTGTGGGCTCCGCCTTGACAGCATGGAGCCTGCTTGGGATTCTCTCTCCCTCCCCTTCCCCACTCTTTTTCTCCCCACCCCTCTCAAAATAAATAAACATTAAATAAATGTGGCATAGATATGCAATGAGTATTATTTAGCAATAAAAAAAGAATAAAGTATTGGTACATGCTAACGTGTGGATGAACCTTGAAAACTTTATGCTAATTTAAAGAAGCCGGTCATTAAAGGCCACATTTGTATGATTTCATTTATATGAAATGTCCAGGATAGGCAAATTCACAGAAACAGAATCTGGATTAGTGGTTGCCAGGCACATAGCAATGAAAGCAGTGGAGGTCACGTCTAATGAATATGGGATATCTTCTGGATGATGTAAATGCTCTAAAATCATATAGTTGTGATGTTTTTAAAACTCTGGAAAAAAACAAAAAAACACTTAAGTTGTACACTTTTAAAAGGAATTTTATGATATGTGTCTTATTTCTCAATAAACCTATTTTAAAAAACAACAAACTGGAAATAACCTAAATAACATTAGTGGGAGAATGAATAATTATTGTGATATAACTATATGATGGTATATTTAAACAATGAATATGCTGGACTTATGTATACTAACAACAATGGATTTCAAAAATGAGGTTGAGAAGAGAATGTAAGTAAGAAACAGATGGGAGTGACAAACACTAAATTCAGGCTTATGGATTTTACTTTTAGGATTAAGTGAAAGAGATTGAGACATGGCACCCAAGAATCTTCACCTGTGTTAGTAATGTTTTTAATTCTTAAAATTATTATGGCTACCTGAGATTTTATTGTAATTTTCTTTATGGCTCTTCTTATATTTAAATATTTTACAATTGAACAGTATAGTGATATTGGAGGACAGGGGACTTAATGGTAAGAATTAAAATCAATTAAATTCAGGGTAACATGTAAAATTATGTTCTTTTGGACTCATTAAGTAGAGCAATTTTCTACACATAAATAATAGAGGTCGATTAACTTTGAGAGCAAAAAAACCTGTAGCTTCATTAACATGAGGATTAAAGCTGAAGACAGTATCTTGCCTAGTACTTTTAAATGTGTCCAGTTGTCTCAGATTTTTAAGGCTGGTACATCAGCCAAGAAGTCCTAGGCATATAACAGTAACACGTTTTCCAGATAATTGCCCGTGAAAATTCTGTACTTGCTTTGGCTCAGTGATTCTCTACCCTGGCTGCACATTAGAAGCACCTGGGGAAATGTAAAAAAAAAAAAAAAATGTGCCGCTCAAGCCTCACCTGCAGATATTCTGATTTAATTATTTCTGGGAGGAACCTGGGCATCGGCTGCTTTGGAAAGCACTCCACGCTGTTCTAATGTGAGACTAGGTTTGAGAGCCATTGCTGTAGACCTTGTGCTCTGTACTTATTTCCTGTTCTCTCTCTGATCTGTTTCTCCAAATCCAACTCTTTCTCTCTCTTGGATCATTGGTATTGAGGACCCTTTTGGATTCCCTCTGGCATGGGTCTTTCTTCTGTCTACATGGTTACTTGATGTCAGCATTCCCCACAGCTGTGAGAGAAAGGCTTTCCTACATCTTGTTTTCTCCAGCCTATCGCTCACCAGTCTAGCCACCAGGGGACTGGTTTTGCAAATTTGCTAATGAATTGCCATGTTGAGAAAGAAAGAGAGAGGGAGGGAGGGAGGGAGGAAGGAAGAAGGAAGGAAGGAAGGAAGGAAGGAAGGAAGGAAGGAAGGAAGAGAGAGAAGGAGGGAGGAAGGAAGGAAAGGGAGGAAGGGAGAAAGAAAGAAAAGAAAAGAAAAGGAAAGAAAGAAAGAAAGAAAGAAAGAAAAGAAAAGAAAGAGATAGGGAGGGAGGAACAGAGAGAGGAAGGAAGGAAAAGAGAGAGAATGAAAGAAGGAAGGAAGGAAGAGGAAGGGAGGAAGGAAGGATCAAATAACTCATTAAAATTGGCTTAGATATAAAATAAGGGTTAAAGTTTTACCGGAAGAATATACAAGAATATACAAGACAATATTCTTTGACTGCCACACAGCCAGGCAGTGGTCTTACTAACCTGACAGCATTTCTGATGACTCAAACATTAAGAGACATGATCCTTTTGGCCAGTAATTACTGTACTGTTATTTAATGCAACCTTCAGGTGTTTCCAAGATTTTGGATGCTGTTTTCCAGTTTACTGGGTGGCCAGGTTGTGTGGCAATGGTTAAAAAATAGGTAAGTAAGGGGCGTCTGGGTGGCTCAATTGGTTAAGCATCCAACTCTTGATTATGGCTCAGGTCATGATCTCACAGTTTGTGAGATCAACTCCCCACATCAGGCTCCTCACTGATAGCATGAAGCCTGCTTGGGATTCTCTCTCTCTCTCTCTCTCTCTCTCTCTGCCCTCCTCTGTGCATGTGCACTCTCTAAACATTAAAAAAATAGATAAATGAAATTCAGGGAAAACGATTCAAGGTTTCTGAGAATAGACACTATGCATGTCAGGCTCAAGTGGTACAACATTTACTTATAGCAAGAGGAGAGGAGGAGTACACAGCCACTTTTCAGTGCTTTGGTCGTTCCATCCATGGAGAGCAGATCCACTTTGTAGCCAACTGGGGTAATGTAGCTGCACACAGCTCAGCTAGTGCTGCAGTAGAATGACATTGACTCCTCTCTCATAAGGTCTGAAATCCGGAAAGCCTGTGGCATGCCCGAGGGTCACAGATATGCACACGCTTAAGCAGAGAAAGTACTATACACCACATCTGCAACAGCGAGAGATATTCCCTCACAAAGTGACGAGCCCTGCAAGGCTATGAGGGGGTCTTTTCTCCCAGGAAGGAAATGTTCCAGGCCTAAGGTCACTCTTACACGACCATGTTGGAGGCAGGAAGCTGTGCATGAGTGTCTTTCCTGAAAGATGGTCATGTTTAAAACACAATAACCTGGTGCTTAATTTTCTAGGGCTGCTATAACAAAGTAAAACAAACTGGATGGCTTAAAATAATAGAAAGATATTTTCCTACAGTTCTAGAAGCTGGGAGCCCCAAAGCAAGGCGTCAACAGGGTAGGTTCCTTCTGAGGGTTGTGGCTGAGGATCCATTCCATAGTTCTCTCCCAGCTTCTGGTAGCTTCAGGTATTCCATGCTTTGAGATGCCATTGTCCCTCTCTTTTCACATTGTCTTCCCCCTGTATGTGTGTCTGTGTCCAAATTTCTACTTTTAATAAGGGCATACTTATAAGGGACATACTAGATCAGAACTCTAATGATGTAATTTTAACTTCATTAGCTCTGTAAGGACACTCTATTCAAATAAGGTAATATTCTGAGGTACTGGTGGTTAAGACTCAAATGTATCTGGGATTTTTTTGATGGGGGTAGGGGATGAGATACAATTCAACTCATAAAACCTGGTATTTAGAATTTTTTAAATGTTGTATTTATTTCTGAGAGAGAGCAGACAAGCAGGGTAGGGGCAAAGAGAGAGGGGGCAGAGGATCCAAAGTGGGCTCTGCACCGGGAGCAGTGAGTTCAATGCAGGGCTTGAACTTATGAAGTGTGAGATCATGACCTGAGTCAAAGTCCAATGATCAACCCATTGAACCACCCAGGTGCCCCTGGTATTTGGAATTTTGAATGTTTACAATTACCTATCCTACAATTTTCATAAGCAATCTATCTTTAGTACAGAATTCAGCCTGGTTCTCAACCAGAATCAATACTGAGATTCAGCAACAGTGGAAACAAGTACAAGGATGCTTTTTTGTTTTGTTTTTGTTTTTCTGTAAACCAGTATTTCCCATTAATCTAAACAACAGGTAGATATCTTAAAAACTGTTATCCACCATACTCTCTTATGATCCCAACAAATGTTTAAAGGCTTAGGAAAATCAGACTCTCTCTGATATTTAAATATGACCATATGTATTGCTTCTTTAGTCCATACAAACTTGCTTACAAAAAGAAGAGTGCTTTTTAGCCTGTGCTTGAGTTGGCCAGTAAATCACTCGAGGCTGTTTTGAATGGTAACCTTATAGGTTCTTCAAAAACTACTAAATTGGCCCAACTATTGAAACATTTTGGAGCCATGAGTACACGAGTACATGAATGCTCAATTACTTGGTGATTTAGCTGCTCCGTATCTCTGCTTCCATACAAATCTATTGATGGTAACTTTTAGGTCAAAAGTTTGTCAGTGATACAATCGACTGTGGATGGGATGTTAAGTCCACGTAATACCAAGAGTGGCAATTCCTGTGAACACAACTCCTTACAGAGAGGATGGGGCTGAAAGCTGCCAGTGATGTAAGGCACTTAGGATTTCCTGGAGACGACAATGTCAGTTGATAAGGCTTGCTGAGAATATTCAAGATGATGGACTATCTCAGAAAGAGCTAAATTATACCACAAGAACCTAGAATTCACTCTATAGTCCTGAGTGAATGAAAGAATAAGGTTATGAAACACAATCAGGGGTACCTGGGTGGCTCAGTCAGTTAAGCATCCAACTCTTGGTTTCAGCTCACGTCATGATGTCATGGTTCATGAGACTGAGCCGCATATTAGGCTCTGTGCTGATAGCGTGGGAGCCTGCTTGGGATTATATTATTTCTCTCCCTCTCTCTCTGCCCCTCCTCCCCTTGCACATGCTTTCTCTCTCAAAATAAATATTTTAAAAAATAAAATAATAAAACACAGTTATATACAAACTGATTTCGTATTAAATAGAACTTAATATAGAGATTAACTTCTCTTTCTATTAGCTGAAACACTGTCCTTATTGGCAGCTTGCCCTATGTAAAATTTTCAGTTGGATCTTGAAGGACAAATGTCAATAATTTAGTGAGATGATTTTAATCATTTTCCAGTAATGCCTTTCACAAATACAGATAAATTATTTAAGGATCAAACGTTATCCATTTTGAGATGTTAACCAAACCAAAATATAATCTAGGTTTTTGATGCTAGAGTTCCTGGAAGGAGTTCTTAGATAACTATCCTTCAAGCAATTTTAAAAAATCATTATACAAAGGCAAAATATCTTTTTGGATAACCTAAATAACTTCTAACTTTAATAAAAACCTGTACTTCTACCCTGGTCTTTCTATGGTTGCTTACGATGTCCTCAGGCCCTGGATAAAAGGAATTTCTACTTTGTTTACACTTCCAATTTTCTACATGGTTTCAGCACTTGATTGAGGATGTGAGTGGAAACATCAAATTTAAGCAAACCACACAAATTTTGGCTCTGTCATTTAGCCTTGGGGCTGTGGATATATTTCTTAGCTTCTTTAACTGTATGCACAATAAATGGGAGTAATAATGTTAATTCAAAGATTTTTTTGAGGATTAAATAATATATTCCTGAAACCAGCAAAGTGCTTAATAAGAATAGGTCTTTAATGAGTATGACCCCTTTGTGATTTACATGTTTCCTTCTTTCCCTTTTACAGCCAGTCTACTTTGCCATCTCTATTGATGATCCACAGGAACTCTCCCACTTAATTACTGTTTCTTTAATCCTTATTTTCAAAAATCTTAAAAGTCATAGTCAGTGCCAGGGTGTTAAACTATTCCTACTTAAGATATTTTTCTTCAGCTAAAAATCAGCTAAAAAGTCAACAGTCCCTGCATTCCATTTCTTTAGAAGCAGGAGAATGGTTTACTAGGCCCTCTGATTACTAAGTTCCCCCAACATTAATCTTGGCCATTCTCGGCCTCTGAACATTTCTATACAAAATGGATAGCCTCAATGACACCTACAACAAACCCACCCCAATTTGCTGCTGAACTTATTTTAATAATGTATTATCCTGTGTCATTTCCTCTGTTAATATTCTCTATGTTTGCTAAACTTTTTTTTTTATATCAGAGAAAAAGGGTGAATCTTTTAAAAACTCTATAATGCCATTCTTACCAGTGGCAAACCTCTATTTGATGACAATGTACAAAACACTTTCATAATCATTATGACCATTTATTCTCACAACAATCCTCCAACACAGGTATCATTATTTCCATTTTCAATCTCCTGAGTGTGAATTTCAAATAAATTATCACTGATTACACAACGGGCAACCAAAAGAGCTGTCATTCAGTGTAATCCAAGATCATGTCAAAATTTACACTCTCAGCTTCATAACACAATGTTCATCGATCTGATTCAAATCCCTACAACTGTGCTTTGAAACAGAATTTCTTAGGCTAAATTCAGTAAGATTTTATCGGCTCTCTCCCCTTAATCTTTCATTAGCTGCCAAAGTTAATCAAATCATTTCACAAAACTTACTTGAATAGTATCAGGCCAGGCTCCACTTCAATGCTTCCATTACTCCAACTTCTAGTCTTCTTCCTACTAACCCAGGCCCTCCAATGCCTCTTTAACAACTCTCGGTAGTATTTTATTCTGGAGATTTTATTTGCCTGTAGAGTATCATTTCTCAGACCACGTTAATGGCTCTCAAGTCTTTGTCTCAAGTTCTACCTCCTCCCCAAATGCAGGACTCCGTGGCTATAATAGGCTGAATAATGGCCCCAAGGATGTTCACATGCTAATCCTCAGAACCCATGCATAGGTTACCTGATATGGCAGAAAAGACTTCGCAGATGTGATTAAGTTAAGGATATTGAGGTGAAAAGAGTATCCTATATTATTCAAGTGGGCTTATGTAATTATAGAGTTCTTATAGAAAAAGAAGCAGAAGGATCAGAGTGAACAGGAGTAGGAGATATGAAAACAGAAATAACAGATTGGATTCAACAAGGAAGGGACCATGAGCCAAGGGTTCTCAAGATGACCTCTAGAAGTTGAGAAAGTTACAAAAACATTCTCATAGTCAGCAGAAGGAGCCAGTCCTGCTAACACCTTGAATTTAACCCAATGAGATTGATTGATTTCTGACCTCAAGAACTATAAGATAATAAATGTGTTTTAAGATACCAAGGTTGTAGAAATATGTTACAAAACAATAGGAAACTGATGTGGTACCTAATCCTGAAGATAATTTCCATCCAGATGATAATTGATAGTTCTAAAGTGAAACTTGTGTCTCAAAAACCAAATGTTATATTCAATTCTCTCTTACTAAAGAACACAAAAAGTTCCCCAAGTCTTGCTGCCTTTTTCTTCATCATGCCATTTTCTTTCATTGTCTTGTCTCATGACCCTCATTCAGGCACTAATCAGCTTCTGCTGGAACTACTCTTAACAGAGAATTCTTGTCTGATTCCTCTTCACCAAGCTTTTTCTACTTCAGTCTAACAACTACATTTACATCAACTATCTTTAGGTTCCACATTTATCTCCTGCTCTCAAATTTTCAAAGCCTACTCATCACTTATCAAGTAAATTACAGATTGTTTAAGTGGCTATTCAAGAATCTCTTTATTTTCCAGTACTCATTTACATATATCCATTCTCTGAAAGGAAAAAATCATCCCTCTTCTGTTTCAAGGCATATAATATTTTTGCATCATATGTGTTACATAATACTTTGTATATCATATCTGTGTTACATAATACTGTGAACTACTGTTTTAAGTATGAAATTGTTAAAATACACAGTAAATTGTAAGACTTTGAAAAAGGAAAAGCAAGACTGTCTTAATAATCTTGGATTTCCCATGCTTCATTCTATAGCATGTTGACTGGAATAATATTGAATAATACTGATTGAGCCAAAGAATAATAAGAAAAATTAAGGACAAAGTATGGTTATTTAATAAGTATCGACATAATTAATTAATTAATTTTTTGAGAGAAAACCAAAACATTGGAGCTGTGCAAAAAGGACAAGAAGTTTTTGTAATACTTTCTATATCAAGAAATTATGCCTACTAAACATGAAGAAATGAGTAGAAGGAATGAGTAGATAAAAATTTTTAATATGTGTTGTATAGTGTTTTATCAGTTTATATGTATATATATATATATATATATATGTATGTGAGTTTGTGTGTATATACACACACACACACACACGCACAAACTCACATACATATAATACCAGGCACTGTGCTAAGTACTGTAGAATAAAAAATAAACAAAAAAACCTGTATTTAAGTCAATACTCTGAAGGATCTTATAGTCTAGTGATTGGGGTTCCTGGTTTCAGGAAGCCATCTAAACTAAAGCCATCTAAACTAAACAGCTCCAATTAAAATGATTAATAGTATTTCCCTTCTGTTATACTACACACACACACACACACACACACACACCCGTATGAACACAAACACACACACACACACATTTTTATTTATCATTTAAGGCATATATATCTCATTTTCACAAGATCCAAGTTTCCCATTTTAGTGCTAAAATTGAGATTTTAAAAATGCTTAGTTTGATAGAGTTAAGTTCTAAACCAAGTAAAGCCAAATAGGACAAAAATATAGAATGATAAGATCACTAGTTGATCTACATGTAACCTGACCTTTCATGCAGGAATTCCTTACATATTTCCACTAAGAATTTGCACAGTCTGTTCTTGAGGACCTCATAAGGGAGGGCATTCAGCCTCCCTGATAACAGTCCATGCCATCCTTAAAAAATACTGAGCTTCCAGATCATACCCTTTGGTAAATTTGGACTACTTTTATTTAGAGTAAGAGAAGACTCGGATCAATAATGTCAGTATCTCTGAAAAATTATGAGCCTGTCTGGTCCAAGCATTAAAAACTGAAGACTGATATGTAGTATTTATGCATGTAATCTCAACCCACGGGTGTGGAAATGCCTGCTGTAGGAAAATTGATTATGTCCTTTCACAAAGGAGGCCTGACAGCCATAGTCTTTCTCTTCTTTAACCAGCTACAAACTCAATACTTCATCCCTTTCCTTACATAAGACTATTTAAAATAACCTTTTTATTTAAATTTGTAGAGATGTTATTCATAGTTTTATATAGCTGGGGTATTGGAATCATATGATCAAAAAAATACCTCCTGAATAGCAGGGTCACAGATTTTTCTCATATTATGTTAAGGGTTTATAAATACAATGCATCTTTATGTATTTTTTTTCTATAAATGATCATATGTTTCTTATAAAACCTTAATCTACATATTAGCTGGGAAATGAAAAGAAATATGTTTGTCCAATTTAGTAAACCCATTCCACCATAATAATTTTTGCAGGCTTTTAGGGATGAATCAGTTTCTCAGGTTTCTCCTATATCTTTTTCTCCCTACTCCAGTCCCAAATGGGAATAGTCCTAAATCGCCTTATGTCAATGGAATTGAAGTGGTCCCTTGCCCTACTCTGACATCTGTATTCAAGTTTACAGTGACTGGTATCTGTCCAGCTGGGACTGTATTGGTCACCCTCCTGAAATTTCTGGTGGTGTCTAATAATGAAAATCATGACTAGCATAATGAATATTGTGTTTCCTCTCTGCCAACCCAGATAAATTTCCTTTGTGTGTGTGGCACTCCCTTACCCGTGTAAACCTCCAGAAATTTGGCTCACAGTTGGAATGGGTAAGGCACATGGGTCCCGTCACCTTCTTCCTCTACCTCATTTTCAAAAGTAATTTTATTTTCACAGATCAATTTTAAAAGGTTTTGATAGGCAGTTAGAGAGAAAGAAAACAATGTCCATAATCTCATTACACATTGATGATTGTAGATAATATTTTGCTCTATTTCCATATGCGGAAGCAATGCAGAACATCTTGGTGATTAAGTAAATAAATACTTGTTCCACACCAGCGTGGTCGCCAGGCTCTGTTTTGTGTGGTAGGAATTTGTCAGTCAGTTACAATGACAGTAGCAACAGCGACAGCATCCCCCATCCTTTGGGGGAGTCTACATTCTAGTGATCATCTTTAATGTTCAAATGTGCACTTGGTTTAAAAAATCTCCAATAAGAATTTTCATGTTATTATCTCATTTTATAACAACTATTTTGTTTTAATACATGCATTGCATTCCATATAATGGATATAGGTTAGATTTTTAAAAATCACCTGCTTTCTATCCAATATTGAATATTATGCATGTCTTTCATAATAAGAAGTTGCATTATAAATAACTTGCATATTTGTTCATGAAGTTATTTTATTCTAGATTTGGGTTTTACTTAACCCTAAGTTATTACCAGAAGTCGAATTCACTGGGACTAAATGAATATACATTTTGAAGCTCTGACATATTTTGGTAACTTGCTTATTCAAGTGTCCCTGTTCGTGTTTCTAATAGCAGCACACGAGGGTGTCCATATCTTTACACTGTTCCGGATAGAGTATTATATAATTTTTCTCCAGTTACCGTAGCTGCAAACTGCTGTGCCAGTATATTCTCTCTCTTCTGCATTTCTATTTTCTCTGTTGAGATCATCATGTCTCCTATTATTTTTTGTTTCATTTAAAATGGCTTATAATTTTTCTTTGTCTAATTAGCTACGGAAGTTGTCTTATTATAAATTTTAAGCTCTAAGGACATACAATGTTAATTGTACACATTTTTGCAGGTTGCTATTTTTCTTTCATTACGAACACCTCTTGATGTGGGAGATTTATTCTTATTTTTTGTTATGGAGGTACAGTTGACATAGAATGTTATGTTAGTTTCAGGTGTACAACGTGGTGATTTGACAGTTCTGTACGTTGCTCAGTGCACAGCATGACGAATGTAATCATCATGTGTCACCATACAGTGTTACTACAGTATAATGTATACATATGTTCTATGATTATGGCTATCACATATATACATATATATGTATATATGTATATACAGCCAATATACTGACTCTATTCCCTATGCTGTCCTTTTCATCTCCATGACTATTTTATAACTGGAAATTTGTAACTCTTTCTTAATCTCCCTTTCCTACTATGGAAATAGATAAATGGGAGTTTTATTGTTATTATCATTGTTATCACCAGAACTACCACTAGCACAGGTGGTGTTTTCATGTAGTCAAGTCTGCCAATCTCCCGGGGTGCTGATTTCTAGGCTGGGATGTCGTATTTTTTGTTTATGTTCACTGAATATTCTCAGCGTTGAAGCTTTTAAAAATTTATTACATTTATACTAAATCGGGAATCAGCATCAGTGTTAGTATGAGGTATGACTCGAAGAAGTTTTTTTCCCCGTTTCACAATCTAACCAATTCTCCCGGTACTTTTCATTTACTACTTTCTAACTCATCAATTAATATGGCTCTTCTCATGACAAAATTGTTATCTAGTGTAAAGATAGCCCTTTGGAAGCAGACACAAGTCATATTTTAATATTGCGTATGCTCCTAACGGAATTTTTTTTCTCTGAGAATTTTATTGTCATTGATCCTTTAGTAATAAGTGAGTAAAAGGACACTGTCCAACCATCATGTGAGTTAATGAGCCCTGACAGTTAAGAGTGGCGGTGCCATAACAGCTTTAATAACCTTCACATCTATATCTTAGTATATAAAGAAGACAATTATAAAACATTGAAAGGGTGAGATGTAATCAATTGCATGTAACCATTGAACTCAATGCGAATTTATTTTATTTGTTCATAAATTTTTTTTTAGTGTTTATTTTGAGAGAGAGACCAAGTGGGGGAGGAACAGGGAGGGAGAGAGAATCCCAAGCAGGCTCTGCGCTGACAGCCTAGCACAGGGCTCCATCTTGAAAACCGTGAGATCATGACCTGAGCCAAAATCAAGAGTCTGAGGCTTAACCGACTGAGCCACCCAGGGGCCCATTGTTCATAAATTTCTGTAGCTTTTTCCATTCCCAAAGTCTCTTTAGTATCCTTCTTATCACTTGTAATAAAGATTCCCATTCCTTGTGTGACATATGACTGCTGACAGATTTCAGGCCACACCACTCCCCTTTTCTGTCTGGGAAATATGAAAGAAAGAAAGACTGAGTGTCCCCTCCTAGTAGAAGTAGGAATGCCAAGCCACCCCAGCCCCATCTCAGAAACTAACCAAGCTTGGGTCCCTAGTCACCATAACACATAACAACACCCCAAGCCAGTTGCCTCTCCCTTGTCTCAAGCCGTGTTTGGACATGCTTGGGAAAAAAAACATTGTCTCTTCCTTCCTTCCTTTCCTCCCTCCCTGCCTTCCTCTTTCTTTTCTTTCCTTTTCTTTTTTTTCTTCTCTTTCTCTTTCTTTCTTTCTTTCTTTCTTTCTTTCTTTCTTTCTTTCTTTCTCTTTCTTTCTTTCTTTTTCTTTTCTTTCTTTCTTTCTTTCTTTCTTTCTTTCTTTCTTTCTTTCTCTCTTTCTTAGAGAGAGAGCACACAAGCAGGGGAAACAGGCAGAGGGAGAGAGAAAGAGAATCTTAAGAAGGCTCCATGGTCAGCATGGAGCCTTATGTGGGGGGTCGATCCCATAATCCTGGGATCATGACCTGAGCTGAAATCAAGAGTCTGACACTCAACAGGCTGAGACATTCAGACACCCTGAAAACATTTTCTTCTCCTCTTAGTGCATGTGTGACATTATCAGTCTCAAAATCCAAGCCAATTATGGGGTCCATCCTGCCTCTGTGCAGGGAGTACAACACACTCAATTTGATTTCTATTAATAATAACATAGGTTCAATTATGACCCATTGGTCGATATTGCTGATTACTAAATGTAAATCATCACTTTTTCAAGCAGTTGGACTACTTTCCTTTTTTAAAATTTAAAATGATTTTATTTATTTTGTCTTATTTGTTCTTTTCAGGAGAAAAAGTCTGAGAAATCATTTGGATATTTCTTCTTTTGTACAAGGAAGAGAATAGTAATAACAAAAATAATAGCAAATAGACATTAATGAGGAGAGAAAATGAGGATTTAAGTGACCCATACACACACTCATAGATATGCAGAGAAATCAATACATAAGATGAACTTAGATAATTGCAAAGAATTATTAGTGGTTTTAAAAAAGAGAGAGATTGACAATAATGCGTATTTCATAGAGCCTTTGGGCAAAGAAGGGCACAATAAGAAGAGGCAGCAAAAACATTTTACAGTTGGAATTAAAAAGTCTGGGCATATTACCTGAAGCTAAGCTGGAAATACTTAGCTTTTTTTTTTTTTTAATTTTTCCTTCTTTTCTTATTTTTTTCTTCTTTATTTTCACACGTGTGGCCTTTATTCTATGAGTGGCCTGAGTCCACTTACTGGAAAATGCAACAAAATGGTAAGGTTTGCGGTCTTACTACAATTTCCCTCAAAACTGTGTCTATACTAAGGGATAAGAAATTTCAAAATTTAGAACTGAACCTTAAAACAGCATTTTATTGTCACTTACCATAACACCCTTAGAAAGATGGATGTAATTTCAGTTCAAATCCCAAGACCGATATTCGGAAGCAGAGATCTGAAAATAACCAATCTGATTTCACCCATTCTCTCCTCTTTGAAATTCAAGTATTAGTTCAAGGGTTCTTAGATGCATGTTTCTAGTCCTCATCTTCTATTCAGCCCCAGCCAACATCTTTCACATTTTGTACTGCCTTATGTCCCTTGGAGGAATCGTAGATATAACTGTATAAATAGACGAACAGTAATTATATAAGTAAAGAACATCATAACTCGGTCCATTACTTTTCTTGGTGCCAGTACTTCACATCAGTTAATTTTTAATTGCAAAAGGAGACAGTCTCTTTTTCCTTCTCTTTCTACTCTTCTAAATCTGTTTCCATTAGTTCTAAGGAATAAAGTACTGGTGCCTATGGACATATGACTCACAGTTTCGGTGAAACCCCATGTCCGAAAGCTTTGTTTAGTGTTTGCTTAAAGATTGTAGTTCCTAGGTGTTGAATCAATATATCATACACCTGAAACCAATATTACTCTCTACGTTAACTGTAATTTAAATAAAAACTTTAAAAAAGGCTGTGGTTCCTGAAATGTAAACTTGATTGTCTGATTGGTTTAGAAAACTAAGAGGTTGAAGAGAGGTTGGAGTAGGAGATAAATGGGAGAAACCAGTGACTTTATATTAAATTAATTTTGTCTTGTTACACAGTGGCTTTGCTCTTCAGCCAGGCTGAACTTGACTGATTCCCCTCTACTGTAGAGATCAGATAGTTCTTCATTATGCAAGTTCAAGAAGAGTGGTTTGTTGTAACCTTATGTCAGGCATTGTCTATATATGTTTGAATCTTCATATATTATAAAGATGAGATATTGATATATGGATATATAGATATATATTCTAAAAATATTGTTCTATTATTTTCAAATATTTTATGAAGTAAAGTTGTGAAGTTGTCCAGTGGTTTCCACAAGAGAAGATAGTTTTTATTATTGAAAAGTTACTTTTCAAGTTTTGCTTTCTTTTTTAGACCAAATGTAAGATATGGGGAGAGAAGAGGATTGTATTTTCAAACTGTAACTTAGATACTAGTTTGGGAATTGCTGATTTTGTAAAATAAAAAGAAAAAGTTTGGTTAAATAGTCACATGCTCTGCTTTAGAACATGTTGGAGCCTTAACCTGGGGATTTGAAAAATAATTTTACCAAGAGAAACAAAAGCAAGAATGAACTATTGGGACTTCATCAAGATAAAAATCTTCTTCACAGCAAAGGCAATAATCAGCTAAACTAAAAGGGAACCTAAGGAATTGGAGAATATATTTGCAAATGACATATCAGATAAAGACTTAGTATCTATAAATCAAAACTGTGATGAGATACCACCTCACACCTGGCAGAATGGCTAAAATTAACAACTTCAGAAAATAACATATATTGGCAAGGGTGTGGAGAAAGGGGAACCATCTTACACTGTTGGTGAGAATGCAAACTGGTGTAGCTACTCTAGAAAACAGTATGGATGTTCCTTAAAAAGTTAAAAATAGCACTACCCTCTGATCCATCGATTGCATTACTAGGTATTTATGCAAAAGACACAAAAATACTGATTCAAAGGGGCACATGCATCCTGATGTTTATAGCAGCACTGTAAACAATAGCCAAATTATGGAAAGAGCCAGAATGTCCATTGACTGATGAATGGATAAAGAAGATGTGATGTATATTTAATGGAATATTACTCGGCCATCAAAAAGAATGAAATCTTGCCACTTGCATTGATATGGGTGGAGCTAGAGAGTGTTACGCCTAGTGAAATAAGTCAGTGAGAGAAAGACATATACCATATGATTTCACTCATATGTGGAAATTAAGAAACAAAACAAATGAACCTAGGGGACGAGAACAAAAAATGAGAGGCAAGCAAACCATTGGAGTCTCTTAACTATAGAGAACGAACTGAAGGGTTGATGGAGTGGAGGTGGGTGGGGGATGGGCTAAATGGATGATGGGCATTAAGGAGGGCATTTGTTGTGATCAGCACTGGGTGTTGTATGTAAGTGATGAATCACTAAGTTCTACTCCCGAAACCAGTTATTACCCTATATGTTAACTCACTAGAATTTAAATAAAAATTTGAAACAAACAATAAAAATTAAAATAAAATTTTATTACTAGTTAAAAAAGTAAGAAAAAATAATTTTACCAGTCTTACCTTGGGACCCTCATTAATTTTCCTTCTCACTACACAATGAGAATTGTTATACCTATACTCTCTCTCCCTCTTTCTAAGAGAAATAGAAGGGAAGAGAGGGAGGGAGAGAGAGAACCTTAAGCAGGCTCCATGCTCAGTGCTGAGCCTGATGCAGGGCTTGATCTCATGAGCTATGAGAGCTACAGTAAATGTTTGGAGCAGTGGGTAAGATATTTTGGGGTTATTAAAATATTCAAACTCTCATGATGTAGTTTCTAAGAATTGAAGAATATAGTGAAGTAAAGAAAACTAACAGGGAATATAAACATCATAATGTTTCTCATATTAAAAAATATTTTTCACTCAAATCACTTGAAATTTAGAATATCGTCATGACATGAAGAAATGAAGCCTCTAAAATTTCATATATGCTACTTAAAATCTACACAAATATCACCTTTTTAGGATAAAGACAGGAAGAAATAAAAAAGAGAATGGCTTGTGAATATGATAGGATTTTAATAAAATCTTTTAACTTTTTCTATATAGTAGCGTTGGTACAATAGTATAGTAGTGTTTGCAAAAGTAAGTTCTTGTATTACTATAATTATGTAAATGAAAAAAATTGTGTCACTCATTTCATTTTGGTGACTGGGAAAGTTATATTAGTGAGGGGTTGTTCCCTGAAGTGACAGGTTTAGGATATTTCTGACCAGCAGGATTGGTTTTCCTTAAGCTCAAAAATTCATGCATGTCCAAATACAGATGTAGTTAAGCATGTGATTAAGAGTGAGCAAGTGAAAGCATTTCCTTTAAGAAATTGCTCTTTCAGAGGCAGTTGGTTTATGTAAACTTAATCTGGGATGGCAGAACCCTGAGGAGTAACTGATGAGGTAAAGAAAGCTCCAGAACCCTTAGCAATATTCCACCCCCAACTGCCATCTAGAGTAAAGGATGATTGGAAATGGGGGCCCCCATGATGTCTTAGAGGATTGGAAGAGAACTGTGATCATCCACATATCTGAGCACCATGAACAGACTAGCTACAGGATCAGTGCACCCTGCCGTAAAAAGCCAGCTGCAATGAAACACTTTTGAATGGAGAAGGATCTGGAGGTTGAAGATATCAGAGAAGCTTCCCGCTGGTCTGGAAGTCAGTACTGGGGCATCCTTTCTTGGGCAGAGATGGGGGTGGATTGAGATATGCTTTCAATGAGGAGGAAGAGAGTATGGAAGGAAGACTAAATCACTTAAGTGGAGAAAGGCTAAAGTTATTGTTTTCCTTTCAGAGGAGATCAGTTATGCCTGAGGAAACAGAACCTACAAATAACCAAAGCACTCCTTGGTAGGGGCCTTATGCCCACCACCATTTTTGCGAGGTAACTTTGCCGTGCATTCACTATCTACCTGAGTGATGGCTGCTGTCTTCTATGTTTGTTTATTTTCTGTCTCACCTTTGCTCATCTGTGATGATCTGGAAAGTGGACAGTAGCATGAGAAATCACCTAATCTTAAGAAAGAGGAAAATGCAACCCAGAAAATTATTGCCTAAAGTGAGATTAGAATTTCTTGACTTTTAAAAGACTGGGCTGGAGCAAACCTAGATATCAAGAAAAATTCTCTTCAGTAAGAGCCGATATGATAAAACCTGAAATTATGTATCATGGGGAATAAGTTGTAGGTAGGTTGGTGGTTGGTAGACATAAGGTATACATTTTATTCTAGTTTTGGATCATATCAAGATCATGAGGCTATTTTCTCAAGGGGGGAAAACATGTCCTACCTAACAAGTCTCTATTAGATGGGGAATGTGATGGAGTAAGGGGAATGGCAAAAGAAAGACATTGATTTGGAGGGGGAGGGGCACTTGCTTGCTGGGCGCAGAGAGGACTGAGTAGTTAACTGTCAGTGGCAAAAATAACTGCCATCCTGGGAGGTGAAAGTGTGGGGAGGGGGACAGAATGGAGCACACATCAGAGCTCCGTGGGCAAAAGCTGCTCTCATGAGGAAGCCACACTGTTTCTGACCCAATCTAAAGAGTGGCCTGGTGAACAAGGCGCTCTGTGCTTTTGGTTCCTACCAGTGATGGCTGGGAATAAAGAAGGTTAGAACAAAAGAAAACATCTTGCTTCCCTGCCAATTCCAGGCTTTCACCAAAGCTGAGGTCTGCATTTGCAAGTCTCTAGCACTGTGCCTGAGAATTTCTAACTATTCAATACCTGTGTGTGTGTGTGAAAATGTAAAATTTTGTTCTCCATTTTTTTCTTCTCAGTTAACCTGGCTATAAGATGATTCCTGTGCTATAGCTGCTGGAGGTAGCCTGATCAAAAAACACCACAATTGTGGAGATGATTGATTCTTCTTTTTATCACCTGTAATACCCCTATCTTTCCTCCATGTAACCATTAAAGGGAGCAGTTGTGTACAAAATGTATTATACACAGGTCCCACGCAGAGGAGTTAGAGGGAGGATTTAATACATAAGAAAAGAGGTTCCTGGTGTCCTGAGGGGCAGTTCCCTCCCTGCTGGCTACCTGAGTGGGCTAATCTTCAGCCCCCAAATGAGGCCTATATGGAAAAGGATGACATCGAGCAAAGGGCATAGGTGGAAACTCCTTCCCTACAACACATCATCTGCTACTCTCAGCTCAAAGGTTTAAAGAGAGCAAGAAGATTTACTTCAGATGGTCCGTGTCCCTGTCACCATCCCCATCTCCATTTCTGACAGGAGTGTATAGGGAGGCGAAAAGAAGGTGGCTGTCATTGGGAAACAAGGTAAGGGCTTGAAGGTTAAGAGGACAGCTTTGAACTGGGCTCAGCAAGCTCACTGCTTCCAATAGAGGTCCTGCCATGTCTTCAGTGGCCAAGTAAAACTCTCAGCTTGCTGTTCTCTGGTTTCCTAGGATACTGGAGTTTTCTCGTGAATTACTGAGGATAATGCAATTCAACCTAAGGAAGAAACATTTGTAGGAACTTATCAAGTTTATCTTGAAACTGGGTTTTACTATTTCCTGTTCTTTACTAGGACCATGTGTGCAAAAGGGACATGCTGTTAAGCAGAAGATATTAAGAAAAGTGGTGGAAAGAGAAAGATACTAGAATGCTTGACAAAGAGAATCAGAAGGCCTGTAGATTACATGGGGGGCAGGGGATAAGAAAATATGGCTATGATTTCAAGTGGGACTCTGGATACATAAATTCTTCAGATAAAAATCTGGGTATCATAGAGCATGCTGGGATAAACACAGGGTGAAATGTCACTCAAGAATTAAGTGTAGAGCATCCCCTTGCTTCCCAAACCATCTTTCAACATGGCCACTTCTTATACATACAATGGCTATGGGGCTTGGGGAAAGTCACTCTAGTTGCTGGTTAGGTTAAATTCTGAAAAATATTCCACCAAAAACAAAAAAGTAGCATGAAGATCAAACATAAAGAGTAAAATAAAATAGAAGAACTTGTTACATAGTGTATACAATCTCACTACTTTTGCAGTCATTATACTTTAGAAGCTGAGGATTATCTGAAATTTAACCTAAGAATTTCTTTTAGCTGTGTATCAGCTGAGGATTTTCCCCATTTGTTCTCTGGGTCCTGTCTTGAGAGAACCGTTTCTACTCTCACTGTTCCAGGGGCACCTGGACAGAAGTAAATAATAAGGGAACAGAGTAATTTAACAAGGAATTAGAACAGTGATGTTCAGGTACAGATGCCCAGGAATCACTCTGTCTCTAACAGAACAGCAAAAATGACAGAAACCACTAAGATAACTAATGATCAAACAGGAGAAAGAAGGTTCAGAGGACAAAGAAAAGAGAAAGGAAGGGGTGGGAGTTCTAGGAAAGAGGAGCATAGCCCCCTCCAGGGGAGAGGTAGGGTTCTAAGGACAGAGCTGAGCTGCCACAGGCTGAAACAGAGGGTGACTGTCAGGCCTTCACGACCTCCTGACGGAAGGGTACTGGGTCTGGTGTGCTGAGCTAGTCAGGTTAGCCTCTGCTAACACCTTGATAGGAGAAAAGAAAGACAGCAAGCACTGTGTCCAAATGGCATTCCTATAGATGAGAAAATCAAAGTAAAAGACATGTTTTCTTTCTCCTCAGATAATACATACATAGGAAATTAAATGGTAGTGAATGAATAATGCTAAAGGCTAGAAAAAGTTGTAGAGAAGCAAAGAGAGGCCGAGAGCTGAGCCACCGCAGAGGAGATGCCCACCATTGCTGGATAATTTGTAAGTCCCTCCTAAGTGGGAAATCTAAGCCTATCTAGAAATCTGATTTGAGCCCAGGTGGTGGCTCCTGCCCCTGATTAGAATGCTTATCCCAGCTCAGAGATGTTCCTGGAAAAGTAATGAGGCACTGGCTTCCATATAGATGTTTATATCCAGGAAGAAAATAAAATTAATGGTGTACAGAAACTTATAACGACTCGAGGCAATTATTTCTGAGAATATTTAGTCTCAATATTTCTTAAGATCTCAATTAAATCAGGTATCCTGGAAATTTCAACTGTCATTGAGTGGGGAGTTATCTTGCTTTAAAAGCTGCCACCCATGTGGAACTCAGGTGTATATGGAAATACATGTAATTGATTGCTTAATCTTAACATTTTTGTCCCAGCTCTCACAGTTCAAGTGTTGTGAGAAACAGTTATTGATTGTAGAAGCCAAAGGACTGGACAGTGTCTTCTCTTTCTATGAGTACTTGACTCTGCAGCGATCTTGAACCCCCTTGAAAGAAAAGGACTTCTCAATTTTCTTGTGCCTCTTGCCAAGAATCTCTGAGGATTTCTGAGATTGATCACTTAGATGTTTGCCTGCTTTATGTGTGCTTTCCATGTTTACATCCTTAAAGTAATTGAGGCTTAGAGACCAGAATGTGCCTGGGCCTCAAGAGCGTGGAAAAGGCAGCCTTGAGTTACAGACTGGCAGAGACTGGCAAAGAACCGAAGGCTCCCCTACCTTGTGGTGTCCCACTGCATTTGCCCCCAAAGATGAGATTGCCTTTGCTATCAAAAGAAGCAGAAGGGGCTTAGATTTGATATTTCCAAGTCGTGTCTTCGGTTGTCTGGAACCAGGAAGAAAGATGTGTAGTCCCTTCCTTGGGAACAAGGCCGTAACGTCCCTAGATGGGAAGAGGGCGACCAAGATGCCTCGGGGTGGGAAGGTCACGGAGCATCCCCCAGCATAATTAGGCTTAGGACTTGAGGTTGTGAACAGGACGTCTTTGAAACAGGTAACTCTGAGACAGTTGGAAAAAGGGGAAATTTACCTATCTCTAACAATAGAAATTGTCTGTTACTGGCTTCTGCAGGAACCAAAACTCTTACATGTTATGGATACCTGAGTACTGGTCACAGTAAGAAAGGATCAGATTTGTTAGAGTTCTGCTATTAACCAACCCGCTCTAAAACTGGTTTTCTTAGTAAAATGTTTTATCTTTGCAGATTTTGGAAACAGGGCTGAGAATGGAAATCTGATTTTCTGGCAAAAAACCCTAATCTATCATAAGAGGCTATGTTACCTTAGCCCAACAGAGGTCTATATCCTGAAATCATAAAGGTTCAGAAGACCAGAATACAAGCCCAGTGTTCAGGTCAAGAGAACAAGATCCTTGGAATCAGACACACTGGAATAAAAATTGAAATTCTTTCACTTATTATTAGATCTTATATGATTTTCTTGCTTTCCTATACCTCACTGTTCTCATTTGCAAAACAGGGATAATGATAGATACAAATACTTGTAACTGTAAAATGTATCACATATGTACCTAAAATACTTCACTCAGTGTACTGCATACAGTACATTTTCTTTTTTTTTATTAATTTTTTTTTTATTTTTGAGAGACAGAGCACAAGTGTGGGAGGGGCAGAGACACAGTGAGACACAGAACCCAAAGCAGGCTCCAAGCTCCAAGCTGTCAGCACAGCCCCCCGCAGGGTTTGAACCCACAAATCGTGAGATCATGACCTGATCCGAAGTCAGACACTTAACTGACTGAGCCACCCAGGCGCCCCCATACAGTACATTTTCTAAACTGTAGCTATTTTATTAGTAGTCCTAAAATGATCTTCAGAGTATTATTTCCAGAAATGGTTATTATATGTCATAATTCTTTGATAACGTAAGATGAGATTTTAGGTGGCAAACGGGAATGGTGAGAGATAAGGGAACAACCTCTCAGGTGAAACCTGACTGAAGAATCTGGTAATGCTGGGACTTGAGGAAATAGATTCAAGTCTGAAGGCTCTATGATTGCAGAATCCTATTTTGGAGGATACGTACAGGAACAGAGGAACTTACAAGTAGTCAAATTTTAGTATCCTGTAAAGGAATTCAACAGAATTTGTGATGTGGATGAGCATAATCATTAACATTTTAATTTAGATATGCACTTTACAAATTATAAATAAAATCAGCATGCTCGTAGTTTATGCACATACTCCTAATTCACTGAATATAACATAGATAATATTAAGGGAATTCACTATTATTCATATGAATGACTTTAATGCCTGTATAATACACATACTGTTTAGTGCCTTCTATATACAGTCACCCTCCTAGAACAACACAATCATGGTCCCTGTTCTCAAAGAGCTTACATTCTGTTGTAGAAGACTGACTATACAATTAGTTAAGAAGTAGTCTTTGTTATTAAGGAAATAAAAATCTCTTTGGTCATCAGTGGTCCCTTTTCTTACTCAAGTGTATGCTGACTTCCCATCCTCCCTTTGTCCTATTATTTCCTTCATAATCTACTCTGACAAACAATTGATACATTACTCTCTTTTTTAGTAACTTCTAAATATCCCAAGCAAAAAGTTGATCTTGTGTGTGTGTATATATATGCATATATGTTAAACATTGCATATATGCATATATGAGTTAGAAAACAAGTATATATGTATATATAGTTATACATACATTAAACATATATATGAAACTATATACAACTCACTTGCTGTGTGGGTGTGCATATCTAGGTTGGTTGAAGACATAAGAGATTTTCCTTAGATTTAACTTCCCATTCTAAGAGCTTAACTGTTTTATTCACAATAATAGTTTTTTATTGTTGAATGAAAGCTTTGCGATTCATTATAAATGATCAAATAAAATACAATAATATTCTGATATGATAGTATGTAAGTTTTACCTATCTCTACACTTTTAAAAGATTTTGTGAAGCCAGCTAAAAAAATAAAGCCAGCTAAAAAAAATGGTTAGAAAAAAATATATTTTAAAGCAAGAGAGAATATCTCTTAAGAACTCAGTAGAGAGCAGAATGCCGTGTCCGCTGCCCAAGGACTTCTTCAAATTTGTTATCTACCTATAAGGTCACACAAAACCAGTTTTAAAAAATCTTGATCTGATATATGCCTACAAAGAAGAAAGGATGACAGTCCTCAGCAGTCACAGCAATAACTTAATTTACTTAAGAGAGAGAGATAAATGACAGGTGGAAAAAAATTCTGTCAAGCTGGGGAGACCTTGAGATAAAAGTGAAACTTTTTTTTTTTTTTTTTTGGAATCAAAGGTCAGATCCTTAGTACTTTTAAGAAGCCCTCCTTGATGGTTTCTTTTCATTTCTAGGTGTCAAAATGAAATTGGGTGACTCTGAAATTTTCTCTCAGTTTTAATGAAATCAGAATCTCAAATAGAAGAGGCAAAAAGACCAAGAAGTTTGAAAACTGCTAAGCATTAGGTTCAAATTATGGATAATTTTAAAATACGTTAAATACCTTTGTCTTTACTTTGACGACCTATTGTCGATATTGGAAAATTTCTACAGTCCTTGAACGTATACTAGATTTGGTTAAACTATGTGAAATTATTACAGCATGATTATTCACTCTAAGCTTGTCATTGGCTATTATGTGTCATTGTGTACCATTTTGGGTCTTAATATTTTCGTGGAATGGAGTAATCATTCAAATCTCAAAAATAATTATGCACTGTGATCAATGTCATGAAGGTTAAACACAGAACACTGTGGACAACAGAATGGGAATAAATGTGTTACTGATTTCAGGAAAATTCTTTTTAAGAAAATGAACCTCAACAAAAATGGATAATATAGCTGGAGCACAGGCAAGAGATTGTTAGGGACCATCTTGGCTCACACTTGTAGGCCATGAAAAGGATTTTATTTTTTATATAATAAATCAGGCAGAGTTTTAATCAGGGCTTTGACTTTTTGACCATGTTTTAATAAAATCTTTATGCATAAAAAAACTAAGACAAACAGGGTAAAAGTCTCATTTGAAGCTCAAGAATTTTACAAAGGAAAACGACACTAAGCAAAATGAATAATCTGTAAATTACCTCTAATTAAAAAAAAAACAAAAAAACACTTTGGCTTCTGAATATGTCCATTTCTGCCTATTGAATTTAAACCTCTATAGTGAATAGTAAGAGGTAAAACTAGAGATGCACAATCATCCCAGAAAATAAACGTTGCAGGGAGTAGGAGAGCATAGCAGGAGATCTCCAAGAGTTACAGTCTTGAAATATTAATTATCCAGATAAAATAGACATTCATTTTGTTCAGTTATTGGTATTTTATTACAGTATTATTAGGAAGAAAAAAAAGACTTTGAAAACCTATGTTTCTCAACAGAACTAGTAGGCGACTCTCAGTCCTACAACCCCCTCTCAAGTGGGCTGTCCAGTGTAGCTTTCAGGCTTCAAGCACTCAAGGGACATTTAAAGATAGTTGGTCATTGGGGCGCCAGGATGGCTCGGTTGAGCGTCCGACTTCAGCTCAGATCATGATCTTGCAGTTTGTAAGTTGGAGCCCCGTGAGGGGGGCTCCGTGCTGACAGTTCAGAGCCTTGACCTACTTTGGATTCTCTGTCTCCCTCTCTGTCCCTACCACTGCGCGCTCTCTCTCTCTCTCTCTCTCTCTCTCTCTCAAAAATAAACATTAAAACCTTCTTTAAAATAGTCACATACTTGACCATTAAGTAAACCTCAACAAAACCAAAGGATTGGTATCATCAAAACACAACAAAATTTGGGAGCGACAACTAAAATCATATGCAATATGTATTATAGAAGCATTTTTAACATTAAGTACTTCTAAATGATTCCTAAGTCAAAATATAATGGGGAATTTAAATGTTTTGAATTGACTCACAATAAAAACACTGTCAATTGTGGGATATAGCTAAAGCAAATAAATAGGGAAACTTTTAACTTTAAATGTATAAAAAAAAGTTTAATAATAATCACTGAGCTGAGTTTCAACTTAAGGAAAAGAGCAATAGAGCAAATCCCAAAAAATATAATGTAAAATAGACATTCTTGAAAGTCTTAATCTGTGTCCATATGATATTGTCATTCCTATTATTTTCTTTCTTTTGAATTTCCATATCATATATTACAATCATAATGTGTTTAATCCATTTCTAATTAAAGGGCATCACTAAAACAGTGAAAGTTTGTTATTAGGAAATGTGAGAGCAGACAAAATTGAACTATCTTAGGCCTTTAACGAAATCACATTTAACTATACCTGTGCTTTGTCACCATATTTCCCTTCTATTACATATGTACTCTTAGTAGCCAGAGAAGAATGCCATGTTTGCAGAACTTGGGGAGTTTCTTATCTACCTTCCCCTTTTACTCTTACTTTCTTTTTCCCATCAATATTCTGCCCTACCACCAGATCCATTGCCAGGTATAAGGATGTATTTTCGCAGGTTAGCCACATTTTCTCAAACAGTTCAGTTAAAATTTCAAATACATGCTTGGAAGATTATAAAATTACATTAGGTATGTGGTTATAGTTTTAATAACATAAAGGAATCAGAAAATAATCATTACGGGCCGCCTGGGTGGCTTAGTTGGTTAAGTGTTCGATTCTTGATTTTGACCTAGATCATGATCTCACACTTAGTGAGTTTGAGCCCCACTTGGACCTGTCAGCATGAAGCCTGCTTGGGATTCTCTCTCTCTCTCTCTCTCTCTCTGCCATTCCTGCACTCTCGCTATCTCAAAATGAATAAACTTTAAAAAATAAAAGTATTGTTTCACTTCTAAAAAATAATCATCTTTTTAAAAAAAAATATTTTGAGAGAGAGAGAGAGAGAATGAGTGGCGGAGGGGCACAGAGAGAGAAAGAGGATCAGAAGTGGGCTATGTGCTAACAGCAGAGACCCAAATGCCAGATACCAGGCTCAAACTCACGAGCTATGAGATCATGACCTGAGCTGAAGTCAGACCCTTAACCAACTGAGCCATGCACACCCAATCATCATTACCTTTCAAGACTATACTTTAATACCTCTGATAAAAACTTTTTTTGTTGACCAACTGCCATGAGTCAACTTGTGGCATTATGATTTTTGTTAACTTTGTGATGTAATACTGCCATTTTTTCCATAAGGAAATGGAGGTCAGGGACTTTATTTTACTTGTCAAACTAGTTATACAGCCTAGATTTGAAGCTAGGTTTGTCTTCTTTCATTGTACTGTTCATCATACCTTTAACTTTCAATTTGGATTACACAATTCCTTTGATTTCCACTCTGTTTCCATCAAGCTTATGTCTTTAAGTCCATGCCTTTTCTTATTCTCTTATTCATTTTCATCATTGACTGTTTTCTGTTTCTGGACATAGGCGTGAGAAGGTCTCCTACACTTAATCATGCGCTGGCCATGATTTTCATTGTAACTTATGAAACTGTTGCTCTGATTCTTTGCCCATCTCTAACTAGACATAGTCATAGAACCGTATATGCCATTAAATAAATGTATCCCCAAAATGTGTTACATAGACCACTACTACTCCAATGAAGTGTTCCTTAAAAATGAGATGTGAAAATTAAATAAGTTTAAAAAATTCTGCTTTATATATACCTTTCTTCATGTCAGTTTATCTCCAGTAAACATTGGCATACTAGATTGTTATAGACATCATATAGTAAAATATTTCACCCAACTTAAAGAAAACTTTGATCATAGAGAAATGTTGCTTATTTGAAAAAAAAAAAAGTTTCCTAGATTTCTCTCTCTGCTCTCCTTACTGGTACCCCTTGGTGGTACGCTCAGAGTTTATTGAGCTCACATTACTACATGGGTTGGAGAAGGTTAGAAATAGTTATCTGAAAGACATATGTCTTTTTTTATGTGTGTGAGTATATATTTTCCATGCATTGCCATAACTTGTAAAGTTTCTGTATAACCATGGGAAATTAAACATTTAACATTCATTAGATTTCTATGCATTCACAACCTATTCGCCTAGTTAATACAAGTATTTTAGATGTCACAAATGATCTTCAAGTTGCTTTCCCATTTATTTTATCTTTATTTATTTATTTTTTTCAGTTTACTTCGAGAAAGAGAAGTGGAGGCAGGGGCAGAGAGAGAGAGTGAGTCAATCTTAAGCAGGCTCCAGGCTATTGGCCAAGAGTCAGATGAGCCATGCAGGTGCCCCTTCCATGATCCTAAATGTGTGTTTTCTGAAGGGGTAGAAAATTGAGGGTTATTTTTGAAATGCATATGTTATGCTCAAGTTGCTACACAGGAAACATGAAAAATTACAAAATGAACAAGGGGCAGTTATCTCTCTCAAACATAATTTGATTTCTGACACAAGAGTAATCTGTCCTGGGAGCATTATCAAAATAATTATAATCTTTTTATATTTTTCTTTTGACAATAGCAAAAAAATGACTCAAAAATCAATAAACAACTAGACCAGCAATCTAGGTGTTGATTGATTTAGAAACTATTTATCTCTACATAATCCTACGCAAACAATTATTGCCTAAATATATGCAAACTCAAATCCAAGATTCCACCAAGAGAATTATTGATTTCTATGAAAAGAGAGAATATGTGCGGCAGGGCATGACCAACTAGATGTACTTCTTCTGAGCAATTGACAGGTCATGACCCTTCTCTGTGGAGATCTGTGCGAAGCATTCATGTAAATTCTATTGCATTTGTGACTGGTCACCCATAGAAAATAATTATATATGTCTGAATGTGAAGTCCTCATCATCCTATTAAACATGGCTTGAGAATAAACCATAACTATAGTGAAGTTTACTCTACAGCAAGATGCACAAATATACGCAGGAAGGCTTTTTCACAGTGTTTGAGAGAGAAATATAAATAGTTGAATCTTGCATGAGAAATAATTCACCCAGTCTACAGAAAGGCTCAAGACAAGATACACTTAGACAGTAATGTTGTTTAAGTACTTACTCTTTGGAAACAATGGTCAAAAAGAAATACACTTATTCCAAGAGAAAGGAAAAAGACAAAGTTCTCTTAGTGGGTTGAAGTGGGCCTATAGCTGCTTTTAGCCATGTATGTTTAATCCAAGAGAAATGTTCACAAGGGTCTAGAGTAGAGAAACACTGGAGGTAGGGAGGCAGTCTAAGACTCCAGTAGAGACCACAGCATCTCTTACTATTGTTATAATAAAGGTAACTTTGTATAATCTCTTCCTTGATTTGTACTAAATGTTCTGTTGTTAATTGTATACCATTCATAGGTAGAAACAAAATGGTCAGTGATTGATTTGAGCCGGAGGAGCTCATTTCCGCATATTTGGATTCAGTAGGTCTTCATAATTCATGCATATATTCATATGAATTATTCATATATGTATATACTTTCTTTATATGATATTGATAGTTTGATATAGTATATACTGAGTATTTGAAATAATAGCAAAGTTGTCTGATATAAATATTATGTTTTTAAGTCTATTATTTGATCACCCTTATAAAAAGATCTTAAAATTGATCCTACATTTTTTTTTAAATTAGTCAATATCCTGTATAGTTTTCTCACTATATAAATAGCAATTATATTTATCACTCATGTTATCATCCATGTGGTATTTTTACCTCCTCCTTTTCATATACTTATTAAAAATTTTTTTGCTACTTGCACACAAGATAGCATCTGGTGCTGGGAATTTCCCTTAATCAACTCTCTGCCTAATGGAAGAAATAAAAATGTTCATAAATATTTATTTTACAGTATGATAAGTGACATAAAAAATTAATGCACATAGTGCAACTGAAGCAAAATAGATGAGTGTCTAAATAAGACAAGGTAAAGTTTTCTAGAAAGCTATAAGCTATATGGAAACCTTAAGCTATAGCTTCAAGCTATAGCTTGAAGAGTAGATAGGAGGTAATGTTATGGAGAGAGAAAACCAGCAAAAAGGTCTGAGACAGCACAGAACGCTTGTTGAAGAAAGGAAGACTCAAGAGTGGCATGCTTGAGAACTGGAACATACAGCCCTCTGACCAAAGCACAGAGGGGTGAATGATAAGAGAGCGTTACTGTAAACTCCATAGCACTATGAGAGTTGCAGGTTGAAATCCATGAAGCAAAAATATAGAAAGCATTTTGTTTGGCTTCATTTCAGCCAAATGTTTTTCAAAATTTCCTCTATAACTGAAGTGTTTAGTCCAGGTAATACACAGGATCGGTCCCCAAGCCTTAACCATATCTGTGTGTTCACATGTGTTTCCTCTACAGTACTTTTTCACCTGCATCCACATTTTCGTAATCAAATAAATACATACAGAGCAGGGATGCACAAATAAGGCCCATTGGCTCATTCCACTCTACAGTGCTCACTGATTTTTCTGTTTTGTTTCTATAATGAATTTAAGGCTGAAAATCAGGAGACCCTATCTCTAATTCCAGCCAATCCCCTGGCTGGAGACCTTGAGACAAAGTGTCTTCTTTTTGACATTATACAAATATGAACAGGTGGTTATCCAAGGTGTTTGCATTGCAGTCCTTTGTTAATATAAAATAACACACTGCAATCTAATATGTAAAACAGATGAAGCTCAACATCTCTGGTCAAAGCAGCATGGGAAGGTCATAAGCTTTGGGTATCACTTCTGCACTGGATTACTCTGAGTCACTTTCTCAGGATACATAAAACTCAGATACACACAGATGGAAAACCCTTCGAGCCAACTGCTTCTCAGATTGTTTATTCACCTCCAGTCTGACAGCTCCAGTTAATATTTAATTCTATGTTCTCCATGTCCACAACCTCTTCTCTATTGACTGTGGTCTACGGCACATGTTCTCTCTAGAAAGGACCTCAGGTACCACTGTTTCACCATCGTTTTGCAATGAAAGGAAGTTACATGGCCAAGGTTATAAGAATTATTTTAATATATGTACTTTTCCACGTAAGAGGCTCCACAAAGTAGAAGGGAATCAATATTAAGGATTCCTGGTGGAGGAGTAGTCACTCCTGTAATGTTTCTCTGGTTTTTTTCTTTTTTTTTCTCCATAAAGTTCTCACCTGTTATTCCCCTGATTCTTTGATGTCTGGTATAAATCTGGCACATCTCCAATGGCACACCCCACAGACAAGTTTCCATAGTTTCTCCATTTGAAACAGATCATTCCCAAATTTGTTAATTATCAAAATCATTACTCAAGTGAATGAAATGTCTTATTTTCCACATCTTTAACTGCATTGGATATTGTAAAGATATTTAACATTGATTAATCTTATGTGTATAATATTATTTCAGTGCTCTTTTAATTTGCTTTCACATATGACTATTAAAAATGAACAGATTTTCTTACACTTATTGACTATTTAGGCTTTCTCTTTTGTAATTTACTATTCATGTTCTTGGGCTGATTCATCAATACCTTTTGTTTTTTTAAATAAGTATTTTGGATATTTGATTTTGTTATCATTTGCACTGTGGCATTATTTTCGTTCATATTTATGTCCATGTTATAAGAAAGCAAATTAGTAATTTTAATGTAATTAGATTATGTTCTTATAATGTCTTTTAAAAGTTATATTTTCTTTTCCCATTTTGATGTGGAATAGTCTATTTACCATCTGATGAGATAATTTCTGTTATATATATATATATATATATATATATATATATATATATATAATTATATGGTATCACATCTGTTTATGTTTTTGTTATATTCTTTTATCTATTAGTTTAACTGCAGTGTTGATCAGTGTTTATTCATCAATTTTTATTATAAATCTTGATATCTCATAAGGAATTCTCCCCATCCATTCTGAATTTCATGAAAAACCCTGACAAGATTTGAACTGAAATTGTGTTGATTTTACCTAGATTAATTTTTAAAAGAATTGTTATTGTTTAGATACTGAATCTTCTCAATCAGCATGTAACTTCTGCTTATGCATAAGGCTTCTTTATGTTTTTGTTTTGCCTTGTTTTTTAATAATGCTTTGTAATTTTTTCCAGAAGTTCAGAAACATGTTAAAAAAATTTCATTTCTAGGTACCTTAGAGTTATTGTTGCTTTTGGGAAAGGGAATTTTTTTCTAGTATAACTTAAAATGCTTACATTAATTAATATAATCAGATATTTGATCTGCTTTTATATTTTGATATTAATAGACTTTCCAATGTTGAAAGTAATACATTTTGTTTTACATTATTTTTAATTTTTATTTAAAAAATACAATAATTTCCCAGAAGTTTTCTTCAGACTATCAGTAAACCTCAGAGGCACCTACTCTAACTACAATACTAATTTTTATCATCATATTATCATCATATATTAGCTTTTCTATAGTTAAAATAAAAGTATAAATAATCTCTGTGGTTTATTCTGTTTTTCTTCTTTTGTTCAACAGGATCCTTTTGGGATTCATCCATTTTATAATATGCATCAGGAGACTTTTTTTTTTAATTCCAATGTAATTAACATACAGTGTTATATGTTAATATAGTAATTCAACAATTCTATACATTATTCAGTGCCCATCGCGACAAGTGTGCTCTTAATTTCCTTCACCTAATTCCTCCATTCCCAGTACTCATCTCCTCTCTGGCGACCACCAGTTTGTTCCCTATATTCAAAAGTCTGTTCTGGGGCTTGTCTCTTTTTTTCTTTGTTTTGTTTATTAAATTCTGCCTATGAATGAAATTATATGGTATTTGTCTTTCTCTGATTGATTTTATTGCATTTACCGTTATACCCTCTAGATCCATCCACAGTGTTCCAAATGGCAAGATTTCATTCTAGTAGCACAAGTTTCTCATCAGCTCATCATATAGTCAGTTTTTTACACTTAGCCATTCTGATGGGTGTGTTGTATAATCTCATTGTAATTTTAATTTTCTTTTCCCTGCTGGTAAAGATGTTGAATACCTTTTAGTATGCTTATTGATCATTTAGATACATTTATTTGTAAAGTGGTTTTATAAAATTTTGCCCCCTTTTTAAGTTGTGGTTTCTATCTCTT
Organism: Panthera uncia; assembly: GCF_023721935.1. Classification (NCBI taxonomy): domain Eukaryota; kingdom Metazoa; phylum Chordata; class Mammalia; order Carnivora; family Felidae; genus Panthera; species Panthera uncia. Next base: position 52,577,963 of record NC_064807.1, on the reverse strand, counting down.
TTCTTGATGTCTAAAGTTCTTCATATACTCTGGATACAAGTCATTTTCAGATGTATTTATCTAGAATATCTTCACAAATTTTGTGGATTGTCATAATTTTATTATTTTCATCCCCAAACATTTTTTAATATCCATTAGAATTTTACTTTGTCATATGGATTATTTAGCAGTTGCTTAATTAACAAATATTTGGGTGTTTTCTAATTACCTATCATTATTGAGTGTTAATTTATTTCTACAAAGGTTGGAAACTATATATATTATTATTCCTGAACTGGAATTTCTTGAAAATTGCTTTGTGACATACAATATACTTTATTTTGTTCAGTGTGTTGTGACTATATGAAAAGAATGTGTATTTTACAGTTATGTTTGTGGTATTCTATATATATCAAATAAATCCACTTACTTAACAATGTTAAATGTTTTAAATTTACACTTTTCTCCCCTACCGTAAGAAGCATGTTAAATCCCTTTCATCATGATTTTTATTTTGTCTTATTTTTTGATGTTAATTTTTACTTTACATAATTGAAAACTATGCTGTGTGCCTCCAAACTTAGTCATATTGTTCTATTAACTATTCTATTGTGGTAAAATATTCTGCTTTATCATTCATAATATTTCTTACCTTAAAGTCTCCCTCACCTGACATTAACAAAGACACCCTGATCTGCTTTTGGTATCTATTTTTCTGTCATTGTACTTTTCTTTATCATTTTGGTTTTGTATTTAAAATGTGTTTTTGAGGACTATTCATATTTTGGCCATTAAAACCTACTTAACGCAATGTTAACATAGTTATATTACCTTATCTTTAGTTTTTGCATGGTATTTAAAAAAATTTATTTAATTTTCAACCTATCTTTTTAAAGTTGTTTCTTATAAACAGGATGTTAGGTTTCCCTTCTCTCTCCCTTTCTCTTTATCCCACCCTATCTCTGTCTTTTAGTTAGTCACTTAACTCATTCATATGTAATGTTATTATTCATACAGTTGGGTTTAAGTCTATCATCTTGCTATTTGTTTTCTATTTGTCACATCTGTCCTTCATTCCTTGATTCCTTCTTTCTTATATTCTTATATATTTCCTAGACTCAGGTTTTTATTTAAATTCCAGTTAGTTAACATATAGTGTAGTACTGGTTTCAGGAGTAGAATTTAGTGATTCACCATTTCATATAACATGCAGTGCTTATCACAAGTGCTCTTCTTAATGTCCATCACCCCTTTAGCCCAGCCCCCACCCACCTCCCCCAGCAACCCTTAGTTCTCTATTTAAGAGTCTGTTTTATGGTTTGCCTCTCTCTATTTTTTCCCTATGTTTATCTTTTTCATTTCTGAAATTCCACATGTGAGTTAAATCATACGGTGTTTGTCTTTACCTTGTGATCTAGTAATTATACACCAAGATATTTACCCAAAGGATTAGAAGGGATACATGCACCTTGATGTTTATAGCCACAACATAAACAATAGCCACGTTATGGAAAGAGCCCAAATGTCCATCTGCTGATGAATGGATAAAGAAGATGTGGTGTGTGTGTGTGTGTGTGTGTGTGTGTATAGTGGAAGCATATCAGTCATAAAGAAGAATGAAATCTTGCCATTTGCAACAGTGTGGATGGAGCTAGAAGGTATTATGCTACACAAAATAAGTCAGAGAAAGACAAATACCATATGTATTCTTTTATATTAATCAAGTTGCTTTTAGTATTCTATTTGACCATCTCTATTAGCATTTTGGTAGCATCTTCATCATTTATTAGTGGTTTATCATATTATTTCAAAATTTGTTAATTTATTGCTGACATCCGAAACTACTAGTTTTATCTCATCCCAAACAATAAAAGAAGTTTGTAACAATTGAAATTCATTTATCCCTTTTAAAAATCCCAACTGAATGTGGTAGAAACCTTCAAATATATTGTCATTATGGTTGCTGCATGTATTCTTTTTTATTCACTTCTCTGCCATTTCTTAAAGTGTAGATTCTAATACTATCTTATTGCATAGCTATGAATTCTCATCCAGAATTAGCATTTCTCAACCTAATGAACTGCATTCAATGTTTTGAAGTTCAATTTACTGACTGCAAGTTTTCTTGACTTTGTTTTCTTATTTTTATTTATTTAGAGAGAGCATGTATACATGAATGGGGGAGGGCAGAGAGAGAGAGGGAGAGAGAGAGAATGCCAAGCAGGCTCCACACTGACATGGGACTCGAACTTATGAACTATGAGATCATGACCTGAGACGAAATCAAGAGTCTGAACACTTAACTGACTGAGCCACCCAGGTGCCTATTGACTTTGTTTTCTTGAGAATATTTTTGTTCACTTTCATGCTTAAAGGAAATATTTCCATCAAGTATGTGTAATACATTGGCAAGTTATTTCCCTTAATCTTAGTATTTTCAATGTGTTATATTATGGTATATATAGTACTTAAGTGTGAGGAATAAGCTTAGGAATTCCTTGACCTTGCATTGATGGGTTAACAAGGCATAAAGAATTAGAAAGCCATAAGATGAACACACCCAAGTTTGGGTAAACAAGATTAGGTAAACAGGGCAAAGGCCCCCAGTATGGGACAAAGGTATAGGAATAGAAAAGCCTCAGGATGAAAGCATCAAAAATGAGGTAAACAAGATTAACTATTCGGGGTGGAAATGCCCCCCCCCCCCAACTTAGCACAAAAGCAGAAAGCTGCTTTCACAGGAAGAAAGGACAAAAACAGGAAAACAGGACTTGAGATCACAGCAGGGCAAAGTTGCCCAGAGTGGAGCTAATTAACAAAAGAAAGGTGCCTTGTTGACCCTGAGGTAGCATGCTCTGTCTTTCTTGTCCCCTAGGCAATGTTAGGTAAACAGAGGTAGTGCCTCTCAACCTACTGCCCAGTACTAGACTTTTGTTTTGTATCGACCCCAAACCCTAACACCGCATACCGCAGATCTTCAAAACCCCCTTTCTCCCACACCCATGAGTTAATGATCATGGTTTCATTATCTCTTTGTGCACATCCATCACGCTTGTAAGCCTTCTGATCCTAATAAAAATGGAGCAGGAACCTTTACTTGGGGCTCTTGTCTTCTCCCAGACATTAGCCTTTCTTGCATGTCAATCCTGTATCTGCTCTCTTGCTGGACAAGAGAGAACTCCAGACCCAGAGTCTACGACACTTAAGAAATTGTTTTTTTAATTGTATCCCCATTTTCTAATATATGTACTTTTGTATATGTAGTATAAATTCTAAATTCAATTACATTTGATTGGCAGTGATATGAAGAAAGATAAAGGTGAAAAAACTGAAGGAAAGAGTTGATATATAAAATATATGTTAAAGATGTGAAACATTTCTTGAAATAAATTCATATAAAACATCAGTTAGCAATCTTTGTTGAAAAATATTTTCTTTGTGGCAAGTAGGATTATATCATAAGCAAGCTATAGAATAAGTAGGCAATTGAAATCATTTTGGAAATTTACTCTATAATTATCCTCAAGAAATTTAAACCAGCCCCTGTTCATTTCTTTTTTAAACATATAATTTAATAATGTATAAATTATAGTATGTCACCATAAAAATTAACTGAAATGCATTATCTGAATATTATGAGTGAACAAAATTTGAAGTAGGATAACAATTAAGGAGCAGACATAAATTCCTTTTCAGACACATTAGCATGTATTGATTTATTTTCATCTTTACTGACTATATTTATGTTCTCTGGTAAAAATTTTCCCTTTAGTGATGGAAGGTGTCAGATATTGCTACAGAAATTTATGGCAAAGATAGGAAGGTTTAACTAAATGTCATTTTAATCAAGGGAACAGTTTATGTTTAATGAAATTGGATTATTAAACTCACCCATACAGAAATAATTTGGTGTGTGGGGGGGCGGGAGAGTTATGTAAATCGTATGTAGTATTTCTAAAATACTTCTTAGTAGACTCTAAATAGTAAAATTATTCATTGTATGTATTTTGAATTATTTATTGGAATTGTTCATTCTGAATTTTTGTCTGAAGTTGGAAAAAATGGGGACAAGAATCAACATTAAGAAAAATCACCATTAACTAAAAGTCATTGAAAGAAAGCATAAATGTAAAGACAGGATTTCAAAGCAGTAAATTTCAGTTCTAGGTCTTCAACTATCCCTATTGCTGATTCCCATCACTTTGTTGTTGTTGTTGGCTTGCTGGGTTTTGTTTTTACCAGTTATCATACTTCAAGGGATTTTTTTTAAGTTTATTTATTTACTTTGGGAGGTGATGGGCAGAGATAGAGGGAGAGAGAGAATCCCAAGAAGGCGCCAAGCTCGGTGCAAAGCCCAATATGGGACTCTATCCCAGGAACTGTGAGATCATGAGCTGAGCCAATTATCAAGAGTTAGACGCTTAACTGACAGAGCCACCTAGGTGCCCCTTCAAGGGATTTTTTTTTTTTAACAAACATTTAATGTTTGGTTAATCCCCCTTTCATCCATATTTCTCACTGTATTTTCTTAATTTTCAGGATAGATTTCTATCACCTTTATGATCCTCTCTACCTCTCTACAAAATTGTTCATTTCTCATTCTTAACCCTGCTATGACACCACTACTTTCTTTCTTCACTAGCTGATAACAACTCATCCTCCAAAACTCAATCCACAAGCCATCTTTTCTACGTCTCTGCCACTCTTACTGGCCAATACTTGTTGTGTCTATGCATCCTGTTCACAGCTCTGTCACAGCTCTGTGAAACTGTCTGAAGACTTCCAATACCTGTTTGTCTTTCAATTAGTAAGTGAGCAATTTTAGTGTAGGAATTGTGATTATTTAGTATAGGAATTTTGAGATGTGTATCAGTATTTCCAGCTTTTAGGGCATTATTAGTGGATTCCTTAATTTTTTTTTCTTGAATTGACAGCTTTGTTAAGATATAATTCACATGCCACAAAATTCAAACATAAATAAAGTGAATCTCGGTGGCTTTTAGTATATTTTCAGGTTTATAAATACTATCATCACAATCTAATTACAGAACATTACCATCCCCCCCAAAAGAAACCTCATACCCATTAGCATTCATTATCTATTTCTTCTTACTTCTGGGTCCAGGTAATGGATAATCCAATTTCTGTGTCTATGTATAGTAGTCCTCCCTCCGACCCCGCCTCTTACCCATGATTTTGCTTTCCACAGACTCAGTTACCCTCCAGAAGCAGATAATGATCCTCCTTGTGACACATTGTTAGCAGGTCAGTAGAAGCCTAACCCTACATCATAATGTCTGTGTTATTCACCTCACTTCATCTCATCACATGGGCATTTTATCATCTTACATCATCACAAGAAAAGGAAGGGTGAATACAGCACAATAGGATATTTTGAGAGAGACCACATTTACTAAGTTTTATTATAGTATATTCACATATTATGTATATAGTATATATATTGTTCTATTTTACTATTAGTTACTGTTGTTAATCTCATACTGTGCCTAATTTATAAATTAAACTTTACCATGGGTAGGTGCATGTCGGAAAAAACGTAATATATATAGGGTTTGGTAAACACAGTTACATATTCACTTTGAACTGTCTTGATGGTGTTTTTTGAGATGCAAAAGTTTTTAAATTTTATGAATTACAATTTATTTTCTTTTATCATTTGTGTTTTTGGTGTCACATTAAGACATTTAAGACATTTTTTTTTTATGTTTATTTTTGAGAGAGACAGAAAGAGCATGAGCGGGGGAGGAGCAGAGAGAGAGGGAGACACAGAATCTGAAGCAGGCTCCAGGCTCAGCTCTCAGCCCAGAGCCCTACATGGGGCTCAAACTCATGAACCCTGAGATCATAATCTGAGTTGAAGTCAGACGCTCAACTAAGTAAGCCACCCATGCGCCCCTGATTTTTCTTTAGTGATCTTGCATGTTTTAACCTTGAAGCCCTTTATTAGAATTAGTAAAATTTTTTAGTTGTTTTGTTTTTCTATATACAAGGTGATATTCTCAATGAAAGAAATAGTTTTAATCTTTGCTTTTATCTGGATGCTTTTTATTACTTGTTTTTGCATCATTCTTTTGCTACAGCCTCTTATACGATATCAAATAGAAAAGACAAGAAGACCTGCATCTTTGTCTTCTTCCTGATCTTGTACACAATTAAGTATCATGTTAGCTGTGGGTTAGTTTGCGTGTTAGTCTGTTGTTGTAGAAGCTCTTTATCAGGCTGAGGGAGTTCCTTCCTATTCCTGCTTTTTCCAGTGTGTTTACTTGAAAGTGTGTTACTTTCATCTAGTGATTTTTCTTCATTTCTTGAGATGATCATGTGGGGTTTTTTGTGCTTATTCTCCTTATATAGTATATTATATTGACTGATTTGAGGATGTCTATACCAAGTTTTCATTCTGGAGATAAATCACACTGTGTAATGTTGTATAAGACTTTTCATACTGTGCTGGTTTGGTTTCTAGTTTGCAGTTTTATTTGTTTTTTTGAGAATTCCTAATCTATATTTAAGTTTTTTTTTAACGTTTATTTATTTTTGAGACAGAGAGAGACAGAGCATGAAAGGGGGAGGGGCAGAGAGAGAGGGAGACACAGAATCGGAAGCAGGATCCAGGCTCTGAGCCATCAGCCCAGAGCCCGACGCGGGGCTCGAACTCACGGACCACGAGATCGTGAGATCATGACCTGAGCTGAAGTCGGACGCTCAACCGACTGAGCCACCCAGGCGCCCCCCCCCCCATCTATATTTATAAAGAATATTGGTCCGCAGTTTTGTTTTGCTTCATTTTTGTGATGTCTTGTTTAGGTATCAGAAGAATAATGGCCTCACACCATGAATTGGGAACTATTTCTACTTTATTTATTTATTTGGATAGTTTCTGAAGAATCGATGTTAATTCTTTTTTAAAGTTTGATAGAATTCACCAGTTAAGCTGTTTCTAATAAACACAGATCATTTAAAAAAAAGTTAATAATCTGTGAAGCATGCCACAGACCAACCTGTTATATCACTGTGTTCAGCATCTTCAACTACTGAATGAAGTGACAGATTGGCTGTCGGACTGTCTTCAGTATGTTCCCAGCAAGCGAGTGCCAGAAAAATTACTTGGGTGTGAATGGGTCAGAAGAGTTTCAGGCCTTTGTGTTATTAACATGCAGCATTGTGCCCTTAGACATACTGGGACCTTAGGGCATAACTGGGGGCTCGTGGTCGCTAAAGCTGAGGGAATATTCTAGTGTGAATACTGGATGACCCACCAGGAATGTGGACAGCCACATAAATTACAGTGTGCAAAAAACCACGTTACATCTACTCTGCTCTATGACTGCAATACACATATAGATGTAAGAGTTGTGAGAACCGTATCAAAGAGAAATTAGTTTCTTATTTATTAAGAAGTAGATGTATCGTTCAGGGATGACACATGTTAGGGGGCTCTAATTAATGAAGTTGAGAATCAAAAGGATAACTTGGCTGGAAAGGATACTGTAAATATAAGGTGAAGGAGGTCAGTAATATCACGGGCAGGAATGTACTGAGGCAAGATGGAGAGCAGTGTGATTAGGAAATTATGTATGTTGTCAGAGAAAGGAAGTCTGCTTGAAGGCACAGAGGATTACTCAATACCCTGATTAAGACGTTCCCTATTTGCGTCAAGGAGGAAAGTTCAAGACTTTTCCTATTTGAATTAAGGAGGATGGACTCCCCAAAATTCATTCTCCTATTTGCCATACACATGAGGCAGCGGTCCTGGTCATTTCAGAGACAACTTTGTCTCATTTGAAAATGAAAGAGTGTACAAGCCAAGGTCTTCAGGACATGAAGAAATCTGAAAACAGTATTTCTATACAATAGATAATTGAATTTCAAAACATACAAATCTGTGGTCAGAATATGAGCTTCTCAGAAACTTCTTTGTTTGTGGTTTAACTGTCAGCTCAGATTTGTAGAGCATTCTTCTTTGATAACATGCTCTTCACTGAGAATTTTTCTATTCATTCAAACCCTTTTGGTCGTAGAATTGAAATGAGCCTCTATTATGAAAATGAAGTGTCATAATTTTTAATCAGTATGGATCACCTCTGGGGCACATCTAATGAAAGACTATGAAAGGGACGGGAAGGATAACAAAAGAGCAATCGTAAAAATCCAGATAATGTTTTTAGGGCTGCAGTTTAAGCTTTGAATACTCACAATAACCTTTTGATACCTGTCATTCCATATTCCACAAGCATTTGCCTTTGCAAGAGAAGTCAAATTTGCAGCCTTGACAGTTGAGATAATGGCACGTCAGTAACCAATTAGTTCTACTTATTAATCCTTGTTAGGCAATCCACAATCTAGTGAATGTAGCAGCCATAGTGGTGGTAGGAGTAGTAGTAATAGAAAATAATAGCAAAACTTTCAAGTGATCGCTGAGGGGAAACACAAAGAGAACAGTATATTATGAGTTACTCAGCACCATGTTTCACTCATACTAAATGGAGAAACACTGTAGTATTTTTATTAAAATAGGAACAAAGAACAGTCACCTAGATGAGTGGTATAAAGCATGGACTTTACAGTCACAGGGACACAGGATAAAACTTTAGTACTGTAGCTTTAGAATTTAAAGTTTCTTCAGTGGCCTAATAAACTGTATTTTAAAATGCCTCCTTGGGACACTTGGGTGGCTCAGTCAGTTAAGCATCTGACTTCGGCTCAGGTCACGATCTCGCGGTTCGTGAGTTCGCAGCCCCTGGTCGAGCTCTGTGGCAGACAGCTCGCAGCCTGGAGGCTGCTTCGGATTCTGTGTCTCCCTCTCTCTCTGCCCCTCATCCACTCACACTCTCTCTCTCTCTCTCAAAAATAAATAAACACTTAAAAAAAATTCAAATGCCTCCTTCACAGATTCATTATGTGGATTAAGTGACAAATTCACAGAAAGTGCTTAGAAAAGTGACCGATATGATATATGGGCTAAATAGGAACTGTTAATGCCATTATGACTGGTCAGATAACTTTAATGAAACAGTCACACTGTCAAATATTACTTAAAATAACGAAAATGATAATGTTTTATCTTAAATAATTATAAGATTAAAGTATTAACTTGTAAACTTAGAAATGTCTTGACACAGAGCGTTCAATGCATGGTAGACACTTTATAAATAAAAGCAGTATCATTGTTAAATCCGGACCTAATGCCTATTAGATTTTTGGTTGCTTAATTTTTTCCTTAAGTACACGTACACACAAAAATTTCAAATCATTTAAGTCATATTTCTGTCATTTAAGCAGGTTAAATTTTTCATTCATACCTGTAATGCAAGAATGTTGCCATGTCATTAAATTCTTATAAGTATGTTCTATGAGGTTTATATAGTATTTTATTTTACATATGTAATATGATACACTTAATATTTTAAAATGAATATGGCTTATTTATTTATTTATTTTGAAAGAGAGAGCTTGAGTGGGGGAGGGGAGAGAGAAAGAGAGAATTCCAAGCAAGCTCTGTGCTGTCATCACAGAGCCTGACATGGAGCTTGAACTCATGAACCATGAGATCATGACCAGAGCTGAGATCAAGAGTCCCAGGATGAACTGACTGAGCCACCCAGGCACCCCTAAATGCTCATGGTTTTAAAGAGTGTTTGGACAAAGGAAGTACTCAAGAATTAGCAAAAATATATGGAAAATCTTTATATCTATCTATGTCTATGTCTATATCTATATCTATATATCTATATCTATATCTATCTATATCTATCTATATATAATAATCTTTTTTTTAAGTTTATTTATTTTGAGAGAGAGAGAGAGCTCTCATGAGCAGGAGAGGGGCAGAGAGAATTCCAAACAGGCTCCACACCGTCAGCACGGAGCCAATGTGGGGTTTGAACTCATGAACTGTGAGATCATGACCTGAGCCAAAATCAAGAATCAGATGCTTAATAGACTGAGCCAGGCACCCCTAGAAAATTTTAAATGAGTATCAAAGAAGAACAAAGTGTGGCAATTAGAGCATGAACCTGAAGAGGATCAAATAGATAAAAAAGAAACTAACCCTTTTTTCATGAGTGATGCAAAGAAAAGCTATTTTTAAAAAAATCTGTGACTACTGAATTTTCAACAGCAGGGAAAATCACAGTATAAGAATACACCGTTATAGTCCAATATGTCATATTAATATCGACAATAAAATCTTATATGAAATATTAACAAAAACAGTACAGCAATATAAGAAAAAATAGTATATTGTAGCCATATGGGATTTGTAGCCATGATTCAACAGTTGTTAAACATTTAGTCCTGCACATATTTTTTGCATTATTTTTTGGTCAAAAGTTAAAAAATGATTTCAACAGGTAACAAGCAGACTTGAGAAAATTTAATACTTTTGATGAAATGTTTACTAAAATAAAAATACATGTATATATAATGATTTCTGCAACATGTGTTATGCTGAAACATCTGATATGCTCATTATTTGATTACTTGCAGGTGGCGTAGCAGTTGACACATGCAAACACCTTGCACTTCTCTCGAGTAGCAGATAAATGGTTATTACTGCGTATCGTTGTTCTGGGTCGTATAACCAACATAGAACAAGGAAATGGATGACATAAAAATCTGAAATTAATCAAGTAAGTCAATATTTATCAGTGATCATTGTAGAATAACTGGAACACTCACGTGAACTAACAAAGCATTATTATGAATAATATGAAAAAATCTTTAGTACAATATTAAAATTTTATAATTTTCTTATATAAAAGAAATAATAGGATATTTACAATGGAAGTTTGTTAAATATCTCCCTGTGTTATAAAAACTTTCAGTTCTCCTAAATGTGAATCATGTAAATATGGATGACCGTACTTTGATTTTTGATGGAAAGATTCATTGTTAAAATATTTCACTACTCTAATAGGCAAATTTACTCCTATTGTGGTTTCCTTTGACAGATAACCTGATTATAAAGTCCAGTATGGTTCTGAAAAAGACAAATATTTAGAGAAAAGTAGTTATATACAAGGGAGGAGTGCAACCATAGTGGTCTATGATATAATTTAAAAATATAAACGATATCAGTATAGATGCATGGTAAAAGAGGACAATTAAAGAAAGAGCATAGAAATCCTAGTTGGACAAACATACTGAATTTTAATATGAAATTTTCCTGACATTTCAATTTAGAAAGATATTCAACCAGCTAGGTTGGGTCAATATTAGTATAAAAGTATTTTCTAAAAAAATAAAAGATTTGCATTAATCAAATTATTAATATATGGAAATTAAATTGGATAAAATACTTATTATTACATTGGGATGATAAAGCACTTTATCAGCAAGAATACAAGAATCTTTAAACAGACAGATTGGTACATTTGACTACATAAAAATAAAAACAAATATGAGGACTCTATTTCTGGGATGTAGACATACATTTCCTTATTCCTCCTCAAAAATAAAAGAAACACATGTACAGAGACCTGCTCCCAGAATGAGAACATGAAGGGCTCTACGGTCCACTTCCCTATGAAACTGGTGATGAAAATTTATATATACATGGATCATATCGTGTGTATATATATATATATACATATATATATATATATATATAACACAACAATTATACATAACTAGAATCTAAAATTACATGTAAACATAATCAAAGTTATCTATACAAATATGTATAATTTTATATAGTCTTACATGTTTACAATATAAACAATATATATAGACAATATATATAATATGTATATAACTAATAGACTAGATTTATATAATTTATGTATATATAAAGGCATTTGTAATATATATATAACAAGTTTGTGTGTATATATGTATGTGCATTTGTACCCTCTGAAAATGCTCCAAAAGCATGCATCCATTTGTAACCTCTGAAAATGCTCCAAAGAGCATACATCAAGTGAATAAATATCTACTCAGGAATATGTATGAAAATCCAGCAAGAAAAGCAAGACTTTGTAGTATCTGGACTAAGCTCAGCAAGACTTCATTCTATTCCAGACTGTTACAGCCAAGAGTAGGAACACAGGCACTCTCTCTCCCTATTCCGTGTCAGGGAAATCTTCCCATGAGGATATTTCTCATTTAGCATTTTTCATTCTGTCCCCAGCTGCCTGTGGCCTAGGCTATGATAAATGAGTGCAGTTGAGAGGCAGGGGTTACCTTCTTCTACTCGAGACCCATCTCTATAACAGAGGCTCTATCTTGAACTTGAAACCACTGAGAATATACTCTTGCCCTGGCTGGTTAGTTAGGGTCCCACACCAGGTGAAGCAATCCAAAAAGAATTCAGGCTACTGCCCCTTTCCACCCAGTGTCAGAGAGAGGCCTGCCATTGTGCCCCTCCCTAGAACCTTGGTCTAGAAATTTTGCATGGAGAGAGAAGCAAACAGTACAATGCATAGCTCCTAATCTCTTTGCAAAGGAGCTCAGTTCATTAATGAAAGAGCATGAAAAAGTTAATGTCTGAGGGTGTTCTCAAAAACAGTAGAGACTGTGGTAGGCAGTGGCAATTGAGAAATCTGTAGATTCAGTGAACTGACAAACTACATGTGAAATACATGTTAAATTAAAGGGTGGCTACTTTGTTGAAAAGAGCTAGACAGGGGAGAGGATACGAAATATGTTAGACACATAAAAAGCAAAATTTAAAATGGCAGATATAAATCTAACTATGTTAACGATAACATAAAATACTAATGAATTAAACAATTCAACAAAAGGCAGAGATTGTCAGATTAGGAGGAAAAACAAGATCCAAATAAATGCTGTCCATAGGAGACATACTTTAGACATACTTTTTAAGACAAAAAGATTGAACATAAAAGGGTAAAAAAGATATATTATGAAAACAACAATCATAAGAAAGCTGGAATGGAGATACTGATGTTAGACAAAATAAACTTTGAAACTAAAAAAAACATTAAAGGATACAGAGGCTTGTTTTATAAAGATAATAGGAAGATAAAATAGTTATTTGTTCTTAACAATAAGCACAATACAGCTTATTTGTTCCTAACAACAAGCACCAAAATACATGAAACCAGTCTGAAAGAAATGGAGAAATATAAAATTCAACAACAGCAATAGGATATGTAAGTAGCCCATTTTCAATTGTGTATACACCCTAGATTGAAGATTCAACAAGGAAATGGGAGTGTTGAACAATACTATCAACCAACTATAACCAGAGCATGGAAACTTTTCCATAATAAATGACATGCCGAGCCACAAAACAACTTTGATAAATCAAAAAGGATAGAAATAGTAATAGTCTATTTTCCTTTTTTAAAAAATTTTTAAAAAATCTTTATTTTTGAGAGAGAGAGAGAGTGAGTGGGGGAGGAACAGAGAGAGAGATGGAGACACAGAATCTGAAGCAAGGCTCCAGGCTCTGAGCTGTCAGCGCAGAGCCCAAAGCAGGGCTCGAACTCATGAACCGTGAGATCATGAGCTGAGCTGAAGTTGGACACTTAACCTACTGAGCCACCCAGGCGATCTAGTGATAGTCTATTTTCTGACTATATAAAGTCAGAAGGTGATATAAAATTAGAAATAAATAACCAGGAAAAACTTAGAAACTCCAAAGTATGTGGGAAATTAAGTACAGTCTGAAGTCACAAGTGAGTCAAAGAGGATATCAAGAGGGAAATCAGGGGCGCCTGGGTGGCTCGGTTAAGCATACGGTTTTTTATTTTGACTCAGGTAATGATCTCACAATTCATGAGACTGATCTCTGCATCAGGCTCTGCGATAACAGTGTAGAGCCTACTTGGGATTCTCTTTCTCCCTCTCTCTCAAAATAAGTAAATAAACTTTAATTTAAAAAAAGAAGGAAATTAGAAAATACTTTGAAATGAAACTTTGAGGGGAGGATGGGCTAAATGGGTAAAGGGCACCAAGGAATCTACTCCTGAAATCATTGTTGCACTATATGCTAACTAATTTGGATGTAAATTAAAAAAAAAGAAAAAGAAGAAAGGAAACTTTGAACACTGAAACTCAAGACAAAACATATAAAATGTATGGGATAAAGCTAAATGAGTACTTAAAGTGAAATTTATAGCTGCAAATGCCTATATTAAAAAGAAAAAGAAATAAACACCTAATATTTCAAATAAGTACTTAAGCTTCTACCTTAAGAGAATGAGGACAGGAGAGCAAAATAAACCTAAATCAGGAAGAAGGAAAAAAATGTAAATATTAGAGTGGTAATTAATGAAATAAAAAATAGGAAAAAAAAATCAGTGACTGTATCCAAATTACCGAGAAAAATGAGAGAAGTCTCAACTGTCAAGTATTGGATACAGAAGAGACATTTATATGGGAAATAAAAAGGATTATACAGGCATACTATGAATAATTATATGCCAACAAATTACTTAACTTAGATGAAATGGACAAATTCCTAGAAAGATAAATTTCTCTAAGTCAATAATAAGAAATAACACAATAAGAAATAAATAATGTGAATAGACCTATAACATGTGAAGAGATTAAAGTAATAGTAAAAATAGTTTTTTATGATTTGCTATTTGTTTTTTGTTATTAATAATAAAATAATTTTGAAAACTGCTGAATTCCATCAAACTTTTAAATAAGAATGAATACCAGTTTCACAAACTCATTCAAAACAAGAGGAGGAAATACTTTCCAAATCATTTTGTAAAACCAATTTTACTGATACCAAAACCATCAAAGAAATCACAAGAAAACTACAAATATTTCTTATAAATACAGATGCAAAGATCCTCAACAAAATATTAGCAAACTAAATCCAGCAACATGTTAAAAAATTATATGCCATGGCTAACTAAAATTTATTCCAAGAATGGTAATCATTTAATGTAATATGTCATATCAATAGAATAAAAACAAAAATTACATGATCTTATCAATAGATATAGAAAAAGCATTTGACAAAAAAATCTAACACATTTTCATGATAAAAACTCAACAAACTAGATGGAAAATTCCTCAATCTGCTAAATAATCTATGAATGACCCAGAATTAACATTATGCCTAATTATAATAGAATGGATACTCTCGCCCTAAGACCAGGATCAAGACACGGATGTCAGCTCTTATCTCTTCAAGTCAACATTGTACTTGAATTTCTAGCCAGAGCAATTGGCAAGAAAAAGAAAGGAGAGAAATCCAGCTAATGTTATACTTAATAGTGAAAGGTTGAATGTTTCCTCCTATAATTGGGAACAGGGCCAGAATGACTGTTAAATATTCACCAAAGTGCTGGAAGTTCTATCTATCCAGTGCAAACAGTCAATAAAAAGGAAATGAAAGGCATGCAAATTAAAAAGTATAAAATTGTTCCTATTTGCAGATAACATGATTGTGTACATAGGAAATCCCAAGAAATCTACAAAACTATTCTTAGAACTAGTGAATTCATAAAGTTTTTAGGATATAAGATAAACATATAAAATCAATTTTATTTCTCTGTAAAGGTGATGGACATAAGGACACTTAATTTAAAAATATAATACCATTTAGAGTTACTAAAAAAATAAAATTATTAGGTATAGCTAATGAAATTTGTATAAGATTTATATGTTGAAAACTAAAAATTCAAATTAAAGGAATTGAAAAAGGAACACCCAGCAGAGCCAGAATTTTATTGCCGTAACCTCTATTATATGTGAACAGATAAAGTTTATTTGTCCAGTTTATGGATTTTTTTTGATTCACTGCATATTTTAAATAAAAGCACAATGTGAAGACAAGCATATCTTATAGTTCAGATTTCCTTCCAGGTAGAATTGTTCACTCAATTTCATACACTACTACTAAGCAACCTCACGGAGGATCAGTGGGATGGCCCCGCATCAAGTTGCTTGTCTCCCTCTGTGGCAAGGATGAGACTCCAGCAGTGTGGACACACACAGGCCACCAGATGGTATTTGTTGGTCCTATAGCAACCCAGTAGGAAAAAATCCACCAGGAGGCAGGATGCTGGGATTCCAGAACAAATCTGAGTAAATCTGGAAAACTGGTAAATGAATGTGCCATCTTGGGGTCCATTCTATTTGTTATTAAGGCCAAGATAGTGTATCAATTTTCTCCTAAATCCTCTTCCATTTTGGCAAATGAACATTTAAAGACCCACGGGATCGTCATAAAGCATCTGGTTTACATTAAGACTCTTATTTACCCAATACCAGTAGTGATGAATACTGTTATCTCACATTACATGCAATAACATCAAATGCTAAAAACAAAGAAATGAGGGAAGGTCCAAATAGAGCGATATAACCTGCTCATGTATTAAAGACTTGACATAGATAAGATGTTAATTAGCCCCAAAATAATGATAAAAAGCTTTGACAAAATTGCTTTCACAAACCTGGCAATATTTTTTTAGTTAGATAACTTTTCTAAAATATCCTCACAACAGGGAATGTTTTTAAAATATGAAATGTGCCAACACTCATATTTGACTACTCTAAAATTTGTCACGTAAGAGGAATTTCTCACTCTCACCTTCCATTGTTTCTATATCTTTTGTCTAAGGTAGAATTAAGTCAATATTTCCCATGCACTGTAATGGAGTCCATCTGATATGAACATATCAAGTATTTCAATTAGAAATCATTGATAGAGCTAAGGCATGAATACTAGATGACAATATTAAGCAAATTTTAGCAAAAATTGGGAAGCTTTGCCAGAATTACATATGTATATTTTCAAAATATAACAAAACTCTAATATATACACAAATCCACATATAAATTCTAGCATATAACATAAAAACTGTATGCTATTGTTTTAAAAGCTAGGCTAAAACTGTTAGAAATCATATTTAGGTACCAGGAACAATATAAAACAGATACTATTGTCTCAAATTTCAAGATCTAGTTGAATATGATATATATACTCTGCTTTGACATACTTACGGCAAAGAGGCAATTTCTCTCAAAATTTTCATAGTTTTTCTATTAATAAGATAATAATTTTTTATTTTCCATCAGTTACGATCTGTTTTAAGACACACAAACAAAAGATTTAAAGGGTCATTTACATTTATTGACATTATTTACATTTATAACTCCTACCTGATGGATTTGAATTTTTGAAAAATTATTACACTAACTTCACAGGCTATGTAAAATATTATGTTGTATTCTAATATATAAAATTGAAATTATTCTTTAAAATATTATTAAAATAAGATGAAAAAATCATTGATATAAATTGAAATAATATTTAAAATACAATAAAAATATGGTACAGGAGGATCTGTTATAATATAAAGATGTGAGTGCATACTGTGTTCTTTATTATTTTTATGCTCTCCATCATTATATTTGCAACATTAGATTATCTAAATCTAAACTAATTGCAGACTGTTTAAAGAATGCTAAATAGCAATAATTGTTGGTCAAAATCAGTCAATTCACCAAAGAGACTCAAATAAAGGAAATTGTCAAACTTAATCTGCTTATAAAACCATGCCAATGACCATCCTAACAATATTTGTAATGAAGCAATATTTTTGTGTGTTAAATTTCATTTTCATTATTGGGTACATTTTTATCTAAGTATATTTGTTGTATATGAAAAAAATATGAGAATATTTGAAATTTTACTAGTCGCCTTGTAGTTTTTAGTCTCACATTTTGTTGCATGACTGAGAACTACTTGTTTTGTCCTCAAATATATTTATAGTGGTTATATTTTTGTTTAATTAATTAATTAATTATTAAATAAGGCTCCACACCAGACATGAGGCTGGAACTCACGACCCTGAAATCAAGAGTCACATGCTCTACTGACTGAGCCAGCCAGATGCCCCTATTTATATGTCTTAAAAGTGTATTCAGTAATTTTTGAAATGACACTAACATTATGCAATGATACCAAAAAATATTTTTAGAGGGTAGGATTGCAATTTAGAATTGTTAGGCTCACAATCAGGGAAGACCTGGGTTCCAAATGGTGTCACAAAGGATACTAAGCTCTGGTTCATCTTTTCTAACATGAAGCCATTAATACCTATTTTATAGGGGTACTTAAAAATTAAATATGTATTTGGACCATTTACCAGAATCATAGTAATGAGTCAAAAATTCTAGCTCTTTTGGTATTATTTAAATTGTAGTTGAAAACATATGTGACAAAACATAAGATATACAGTGTTTAAGATGGAGTAGAGTAAATCCCAAAACTAGTAAAACTGATTCATGAAATCCAAACAGGGAACTGGACGTAGCGTTCAGTAAGGACACAAGTCCTCCAGAGCATCAGGAACCTTTCAATTGTGAGTAGTCTCTTTTTCCTAGTTTCTTCTTCCCATTGTCTCTTACTGTGGTCCAAATCTTCTTCTCATTGTAGACAGTTTGGCCCCAAGGAACCTTGTGATTTATATCTATATCTACTACCATTAAAAAGAAGCTGTTTTCATGCTTTTTGGGGAGAAACACATTGGTCCTGCCTGATTCATTTTTCCACACTGAGCCTGTTTAATTGTAGCTTAGGAAGACTCTTTGAACATCACTATGGATGTCTGGGGTGGTGAGCGTGGGTAGGCAGAAAGATTGCCATTAGAAAAAAAGATTGATATTCACACAGTCCTACAACCGCTCCTTAAAGCTCAATGATGTCACACAGGTAGTCATATAAGGAGAATATAGCAACTATAGCAACATTCCTCTAATTGGTATATAGTGAAATGTTTTTTTTTCCAGGAAAATAAGCTATCCAATTGAAGATGTGTTGATCATTCATGTTTTATATCCTTCAGTCAAAATTAAACATTACTTTTATATTGAAGACATCTTCTCTTTCCAGTACGATAAAACCTTAGAGACTCAAGTTATTAAGTTTCTTAGATACAAACGGTCTTAACACAGAGGGAAGTTTACTAATGATACTACAGCTTTTCTGATGTTGTTTTTTTTCTTTTTTCATGTTTTTTTCCACACACAGCTTACAACTTGTCATTTCACTGTCACTTCTAATTTCCATCATCCATTCCTACAGACCTGATCTTTCCTTTGTTATTTTCTGAGGCACAGAAGTCTAGGTAACACATACAGAGATCATGATAAGATGGCAACTACCTAGCAGTACTCTGGAAATACTTCAGTATTATTTGGATTTATGTCGACAGAGAGACTAAAGGTTTGTGGAAAACTGACCTTGAAAGTTACTGACAGACAGTAACTTTCATCAGCCTCACATTTTGGAAGTCAGTGATGTATTTCTTTTTCTTCATCTGATAGAGATACAGAGCTGACTATCAAATGAGTCAAGCACCAAATCGGTGAGCAGAGTGGTTTTGATGGAGGAAAGGTGATAATTAATCACTTTTTCAAAGCGAGAAATTTACAGTAGCCTTTGTTACATTTTACTCAATTTGGTGCAGAAGATTCCACCATGACTCCACTACCCCTCCCAAATAAAGTCTTTCTGGAAAAAAATCAGGCTTTAGCCTTACATTTAAAAAGAAATTTTGAAAAGTAAGGTAATGGTAAACTTCCAGTACTGTTATTTTTCTGAAGTTTTCTGTGTGACCATATGATGAGAATCTCAGATATAGTAATAGATGAAGAGAAAACACAATAAAGTTTAGTCAATATGTTCACTCTAAACTTTATTTTCATGCCAAGTAAAGAGAGCAGTTTACTTGGCCAAAAATGTCACCACTATACTCTTTTCTGTAATTTGATTTGATAATAGAATTACTTACTTCATTTATTCATTGTAAACATAATGTATGCCAGGCCATGGATTAGGTTTATTAAGCATTTCATAAGAAAATTACAAATTACTCAGGTTTAGCAATCCCTGGGCAGTAATAGGCATTTAAATAAATAAAGTCAATGATCTGTGATAAAACGGAGACAAGCAAGGTAAAGAGTCATTAACCCCACCTGGGATTTTCTCAGAAAATACATTTGGGCTTATATTATGAAAAGTAGAGGCGATCATAGAGCATATAGAAATGGGAATGTTTAGAAATTATGGATGAGAATATAAAGAAGTGGAAGATGATTTTTTTGTGCAATTATGACTAACTTAATGCATCCCAAATTTATCATTCATGAGAGGATGTGTTGGTTGAAGAGGTTAGATATTTAGGCTGGGACCAGAGAAAGAAGGGTTTTACATAGCACTTAAGTCTTTGGATATAAGCTTTGAATCACCTGAGTACTGTAACAAGACTTAAGGAGAGATGTAATACAACACATTGGATATTATTTTATCTTAAGTAAGGATATAATATTCTTAATGAAATGACTGATTTTGATTTTCCAGAATAAAAATGTTTTTGCCTATTGATCTCCCTCATGTTAAACATTACTGAGTCATTAACTCTCTTATTGCTTTATATTTTTTTATTCAAATTAATAGAAAATAAATCACAAGTGAAAATGGAGAAATTATGACCACCGTAACCTTTTAAAACTAAATATGAATAATTTTTACTGCTTTTTATTGTTGCCAGTTTCCCAAGTGACACGTTGTCTTGTTAATTTTGTTTTTATACAGTTAGAGGAGAACTCAGAAGTTTTTGTTATTTATGCGATCATTTGTTTATTGCCTTTTTGATGGCACCCCCAAAGGTTGCTTAAACTTTTACCCAACATCAGTTCCACAATATATGGAATTTAATGAACAAAAGGAAAGTTTTAGTATTTTCTTTCTCTTGTTTTGAACAGTCTAGAGATAGTATGGCAGGGTCTTCTGAGTTTCTACTCATTGGCTAGACTTAGAAGTTCAATTTTGATTATTAAATTATATTGTGGTTCTCACTGTTTGAAAACCACCGAATAGCAGTGGGCCAGATGTTGTTGCCTGATTAGATACTGAGATATTTTAATTACCAGCTGTAGCATCATAAACCTGCTCTTTTAATACTTCACTTTAAGTTTCCCATCTGCTATTAGCATCTGGTCAGTTCTGTCTACGTTGTCATTTTATTTCCTTTCTTCTTGGACACCCCGCACATTTCATGGCTTAAATGGAAATTCTCTATCAGTCTTTATGACCAACCAGATACACCATTATCTTTTACTTAAAAACACACATTATGTAAGTAATAATTGTGGTCATACTCATGTTTTTGTAGAGTTTTCCTTTTTCAACACAAACATAAATGAATCAGTAGTATGTTACACTTAATAGCACGATATTCAGTAAAGAAACTGTAATTAATCTGGCCAATTAAAACAGGGATCCACCTTGCCCTTTTTGAAGGGACGTGTTAATAAAATAACCTTGCCAAAATGTACTTTCACCTTTGTCATATTTTAAGAAATGGGTTTAGAGAGTGCAGTGAAAAGCAATTTTATAATTTGGGTATAAAATCCTGAAAGATAGGAAAAAATATACAGTCACCGGTACTGGAAGCCAGAACTGTAATGACTACATCCAATATGGCATTACTGGGGCCTTGCACAAAGCAACCCCATCATTAATTACTCTTTCCCATCATCTTTTCAAGTCTTGCCTGCTCTGTGGAAATGTATGACCTATACCAACCCACACGTCTATCTCTTTACTAAAATGCTACTGAATCTGTTTCACTAAAACATTGATTTTAATAATTCAAATTAGAGTGTTACTTAACCAATTAGGTTAGAAGTCCATTTACAGATGATCTCTTCGTTTTACTTATTTGTCTGTCTACTTCACAAAATTATAAACAAATTCTGAATTCATTCATTCAAAAGTATTTTATTGTGTGCCCACTGCATGCCAGTGAAGCCACCGGAATACAAAGTAGGCAGCTACATAGTTTATATTCAAATGGAGGATGGAAAAGAATTTTTCTAAATAACGTGTCATCAAAATAAAGATCATGATATAAAACCTAGGAATTCATAAGACAGCTCCTTCGACAAGTGTAAACACACTTTGTAGAATTTTTTGAAGAAAATTCCTTAAGTGTGTGAGGAAAACTGCTGTTTGAGGCTCTAGCACTTGCATGAATTTTGGCAATAGCAAAAGGAGCAACAACAAGAAAAAGAGTTGCTAATGACAAAGTATGAAAGTTGGATTTTGAGCAATTTCTTTTTTTAATTTTTTTTTAATGTTTATTATTTTTGAGAGACAAAGAGACAGAGCATGAGCAGGGGAGGGGCAGAGAGAGAGGGAGACACAGAATCTGAAGCAGGCTCCAGGCTCTGAGCTGTCAGCACAGAGCCCCATGGGGGGCTTGAACCCACGAACTGTAAGATCATGACCTGAGCCGAAGTTGGACACCTGATCCACTGAGACATCCAGGCACCCCTGATTTTGAGCAATTTCACTTGAGTTGCAATGAATATGTTAATAAAGTGATCACATCAGGATGGCCCGGCAAGTATTTCAGAAATATGTCAACAGGTAATGATAAATGAGAAAAACAATTTCATCAGAACTGAAAATTTTTTGCTAGTCATTATTTTTGAAATCTACCTTTCTTTTTTTTAAATCAAAGACGGGTTTATTCATTTATCCATTCATCATTTCTTGATTTTAATAGTGGTGAATATAAAAGACAGAAGCCAAATACTAATGTACTTTACTTGTTAAATTATGGATTTAAGATCATAATCTGTGAATTAGGAAGGTTACTTGATTAATCCAGATATTGATCTTAGGAATGTATCCTTTTAGCATTAGAAATATATGAAGAAAGGATAATGACTATAATGTTCAGTGAGAAGTAAAAATGCAAAAAAAACCAGATATGAAAAACACATTCAAGTAACTATAATTAAATTTTGATGTTTATCAGGAATTCTTACTAGATTTTATTTAGCTTTTTAGGAAAGTACTAAACATTCTTCTCATTAAAATAGGCCATTTCACACTAGTTGTTGCTTAGAAAGTTCTTGCTACTTTCTACTTTCTTCAACAGTGTGTTCTTTAAAAAAATGTGCTCTTTTTATTTTGTTGGTGAAAAATCCATGGTAATCAAAACAAAAAACAAAGCTACATTCCAATACTCAAAAATTGATATGACATCAATTATAGATGGGATGATTTTTATAAGTTTTGCAAAATGTGCCCTTGTATCAATCTCTTCTATGAAAGTAAATAAATTTGCAAATGCTTAAATTCTCTATTAATAGCCATTACATTTTATCAAGATACTATGAAATCACTTTTGTGGATCATTTGAATAAATTGAATAGAAATAAATAAGAAACAGTGCAATTTCTGATAATGAGTTCTTTAATCTAAAGTACCTATTATTATTCCTAGGACTAAAATTACTATGTATTTTTATTACATTCCCAGGAACTAAAGGTGATTTGCAAATATAATTTCAAAAAGAAGCAATTTCAATATCAGAAGGTTGTAAGGAAAACAAAAGAGAGATTTGACTATGTGTAAATCTTCTAAGCACAGATAACAAACACGACCAGCACTCACACATCTAAGAAATCAAACACGGGCTGTTGATGCTACTGCTTTAATTCATAGTGAGCATTATTTTAAGGGCTATTTATTATTATTATTATTTTTGCACTTGGTTCTTGAATTTCCTATGATTAAGCCAAAACTTACTTCAGTGGGTGTTTCATAAGTATTTTTATAGGTAGGTGAAGAAATTATTCTTGACTGTCCCATTATATCCTACATGTTCCTTGCAAAACTGAAGAAGGCAGGGAGCTGCTTCTTCTTGAGAGTTCATTAACTCTCAGTGTTACTACGGATTCAAAAGAGACTTCAGGTAGTTTACCAATTATTCTTCAGGGAATCTGGCACAAGCTGGAAAGCAGTGGGATCTGCTGAGATTTGCTGAGGACCTGTGTGGAGGAGAGCTCATGTGACAGACAAATATCACAGTTCTTTTAGCTCCATTTGTAAAAATGCTAACATTTGTTTGTGTGGCATAGGCACACCAAGAGGTTGACGCTTTTGATTTAGACATTCAGCAAAACAAACTAAAAAATTCAAAAAGCTTGAAGTTATAGAATCCAGGTCAAACTTTTAAAACAACCAGACCTCCTGTTTTGAGTCAATATTTATTTAGCTCTCTTTGCTTTTTTAAAAGGAAGTCAGAATTATGTTTTAAACATTTATTTTGGAAGATTTAAATGTTAATTTTTTTAATATTTATTCATTTTTGAGAGAGAGAGAGACTGAGACAGAGCACCAGCAGGGGAGGGGCAGAGAGAGAGGGAGACACAGAATCCGAAGCAGGCTCCAGGCTCTGAGCTGTTAGCACAGAGCCCAATGCGGGCTCGAACACAGAACCGCGAGATCATGACCTGAGCCGAAGTCAGACGCTCAACCAACTGAGCCACCCAGGCATCCATATTTAAATGTTAAAGGAAAAATTTTTCTTAAGACTTACTTGATCCCTTGTGGATCTTCATATCAAAAAAAGGTGGGGGAACATCTCTTACAGTAATGAAATCATGCAACACTTCCTTAATTTCCTTATAAGAGGTACTTCTTGAGTAGTTATTGTCAGAGGAGAGTTTTCTCTTTGCAATTTTTAGTCATACCCTCGAGAAAAGCTCCCAGAAGGGTATAACTCACAGTTTACAGGGAAAAATATCCAATTGTATGTGTGCGTGTGTGTATGCTTGTTTTCCTTGTCATTCTCTATTACTCATTCCCTTGAGAGACAACAGTGGAATCGGTTCGCTGAAAGCTACACGGCAGCAGCACAAGGGCCTTATCACAACTGCCTTTATCCTCTATAAGGCCGTGGGGAACTCTCACTCAATGGCTTTTGACCATAGACCCCAAATTCCATCTGAGAAAAATATTTTCCCTTCAGTCACATTGTATTCAGTTTTTAAGTTGCCCAAATAGAAAGGACTAGAACTACGTAGACTTTGTTTATCAGAAAAACATGGCTTTGCAACACACAGGTTAAGTGTCAGTAGAACAGTAAGTGGACTGGCTGGTCACAGCTGTCATTAGAAAAAGAGACACTAATGGTGTCACATGAGAAGTTACCATCATCATTGGGTCTGTGGCTTGATAAGGGTGAATGCTCCAAATAAACTTTCGAAAGTGATTTTATTTTTGCAATGAATGCATTTTAAAAAAAAATGATGAAACAAAATGGTGGTGCATGTGGTACCATGTTTCTTCAAGAAGGTAGCAAAGAATTCAGAATAATACTAATGACAATAATAATTTACACATCTAAAGCAGTAGGTGGTAGTCTACAAGAGATAGTTTAGAGATGCTAGTGTCTAGTATTCTATTGAAATTTTAGCATTATCCATGTTTCAAAAAAGGGTAAAAGTTTATGAAACTTTTAGCACTAAAATGTGATAAATTTGCTATGCGTAATATGTATCACCACTTACCTTCCTAATTTCATCTTTATTTAATGTTAAATCTCTTTCCCTGGCTGATTTAAAGGTATAGATCAGATTTATTTTTATAATAATTGCATGATATTACATTGAATATTGTACTATAATTTATCCAGTTCATGACCTGTCCAGTTTTCTATGATTACATAGTAACTGCATTGAGAAATTGGGGCCTTCTGTACATGGAGAGATAAATTGCTCAACATTTAAAGTGGCCCCGGCTTTTAGTAACAATAGAAAGGAAAATTGACATGCTTCTTGGAGTCACGTCATCAAAGAAGTGTCTATTACTGGTTGACATTTTTAGATCAAAACTGTTTGAAGTCATTGGTTTACACATTACTCATTATTTTGTCCTTAACACGGTCTCTAGATATCACAAGTGTGGACACAAAGATCAAGAAGCAAATATATTGACTCTTTCATTCAACTACTAGATAATTAATGGAATACACATGTATATACACAAATGTCTGCATGTATAAATTTTTAAATCAAATGCTCTCAGTCAAGGATAAGAACTTACAGAAACAAAAGATACCTTTCATTTTATTTTCCCATTAAATACAAATTCACCATTAATCATGTGTCTTATGTTCAATAGCCCACCAGTTATATGGATTATATCTTACTAATATTCAATGTACAATGGAAGGGGCTGGCCCTTTTTGAGAACAAGATGTAAAAAATGATGTAAATATAAACCTGTATGAGTAACTGCTTATCTTGTGCATTGAAGTATTCCCAGTCTGAACACATTTCCTAGCACATGAATCAGAATAGTCTAAAAGATCTCTAGTTTATACTTTATGATTATCCTCTACGAAACATCCAACACGAGGACTTTGCCATGCCTATTATTGCCTCACAGAAAAGTTGGTCTCAGTTTAGAGGAAAATTCAACTATTAGTTTTGGTGCATAGTAGAAATGGTTTTCTGAAAGCCAGGCCACTTTTTATTTATAAAAAAACAATGATGCTTTGAATGGGAAAAGGGGTATTTTATGTGTATTTCCCAGGACAGAATCCTAGAATTTGCAGGCGCTCAAAGAAAGGTGAGATGAGGCACCTGGGTGGTCAGTTAAATACCCAACTCTTGATTTTGGCTCAGGTCATGATCTCATGGTTTGTGAGTTTGAGCCCTGCATCAGGCTCTAGACTCTGTGCTAACAGTGCAGAGCCTGCCTGGGATTCTCTTCTCTTCTCTCTCTCTCTCTCTTTCTCTGCCCCTCCCTCATGTGAGCTCTGTGTCTCAAAAATAAATAACTAAACTTTAAAGAAATAAAAAAGGGGGGAAAATAGGAGGTAGATTATTAATGACAAAATATAGTATTGATGTGGGCAGGATTGTGATTCTCAGAATGCTATAGGGAAAATAGACAAGAGTTGATAGTGTTAAGAAATGTGGCGATCCAAAGATCACCAATAAACTGAATGAAGTCTGTGGTAGATTTGAGTGTTTGGACCTTGAGTCCAGGGGCCGTAAGAGAGACCACTGAACTGATATCAGTGAACCATGGTAATCAGTGCATCATGCCCAAAGGCCAGAAGTTTGAGCTACACCACATTGCAAGGAAGTTACTAGCAGTCAAAGAAAGACCAAGAAGCCTTTCCTGAAGGAAGGCCAGTGAGGCCAGGGTACCATTAGGGCACAAAATTTTATCATGTCATGGACTATTTCTGTAAATTCTTTGTTATTGTTTTTAATGAATTTTATTTGTTTGCTCCTTCTTGGTTAATTGAGTTATTTCTAGACCATGAGTAACCCTACAAGGGGAAGAGTAGAAACTGCTAGCTGCACCAATGAACTGTGAAGACTTAACACCAGGTTAGTGCTCTGAGCTATTTATTGACAACCTGGTATATCCATTTTGAATCGTAAGCTGGAGGGTAGGTTGATATCCAGAGCTTGTAGTCAAATTTTCTGTGTTTAGCAGCTATTTTTTCACATGGAATATTGGGGCAATGAAAACACAAAAGCAATTGCTTTTTAGCAAACACGGTGTTCTTCAGGCAAGATGCATACCTTATGAAGCAACTCTTCTATATGCTTGTTTCAGTCAGAACAGACGGTGAACCCTCTCTTCACAGATGTCTTTATAACTGTTTGTGGTTTTATTTTTGTCTTTCCACAAAATGTTATGCAAAAAGCAAGACAAAATAATATCAAGGAGTTATATATATATATATATATATATATATATATATATATATATAATCTTAAAACTGTGAAGAAACCAAAGATTCAGGAACTTACTAGATACGCTGCCTCAACAAAGTGTTCCTACATTTATCTGAGCAGCTGCTTCTAACACCCCTCAGCACACAGCTCCCTGAAGCAGTGGGTTTAGGATTATGAAAACCTAGACCTTGGAAGCCATGATTGTACATTAACAAATTTTTTTCAGTGTATTTATTTATTTTGAGAGAGTCAGAGACAGCGCAAGTGGGGGAGGGGCAGAGAGAGAAGAGACAGAATCCCAAGCAGGCTCTGCGCTTTCAACACGGGGCCTGACCAGGGACCCGAACTCATGAAACCTTGTGATCATGACCTGAGCTGAAACCTAGAGTAAGATGCATAACTGGCTGAGCCACCCAGGTGCCCCACCAAGATTGTACTTTTTAAATTTTGGTATGTTACTGGGAATATTCTACAATAGTAATGAAACAGAGTAAAAGAAAACCCATCCAACCAACATTTTGTAGGTAGAGCTACTCACTTATTTGCCCCACTTTGTCTCTCAGGATACTGAGTGCCTTAGCTTGTCTTTTCCCAGGAAAGCAGAATCTGAGACAGGCTGATATAGAAGTAAGCTTACTCTGCAAAGTTTTCTCAAGAAATAAAAACAAAGGACTGGGAATGATTAAACTAGTAAAGAGGAAAAGCCAATATCAGGGTGTATTTTCCAAGGTTACCTCTGTGAGTAACTGTGCCCAATCTTGCCAGATAGTCTAAGGATAGTTTGATAGTCTTCTAAGAAGATAGTTGAAATGGTCTGTGCAAGAGACTGAAAGGGGGGTATTTAAAGGAGTCCTGTCTCTTATTATTTATGCAAGGAAGTTCTCTCCCATATCCTTTGCGCCACCACTTCCAGACTGGGTGAGTTTAGAGTTTCCAGAGGCATCCCATTCTGCTGGATCAGAAAGCACAGAACCAGAAAGCGAGTTGTGTGGAACAGCTGAAGAAGAAGCAGACGTGTTCGAGTTGTAGGAAGCTGGTTGCCGCAGCCATGGCCAAAGTAAAGAGTGGGCTGTGAGAAATTTGAGATAGGGCATGAGATGTGTCCAATCCATCACCTAACACTCTCTGTGAGAGAGATTCAATTCAAATTACTCCTCTCAGTAAGCCTGAAAAGTTTCATTTTAACCCAAGTCTAGATAAAGATTGAGAAAGACTAATGCACAACATGAAGTGCACTGTTTACTTAAAATAATAGGAATGTGACATGCATTTATGTAGCTGTCTCAGGGCTTACTCTGAGTGACAAATCTTAACACGTGCTCTGACTGTTTTTTGCTAGGTTGTGTTTGGTATTTTAATGTATGTAAGGGTCATGTGAGTAGTCTTCTGGATAACTAATGCAAAGTTGGAGTGAAGTAGTTAAAAGAGATATCATGAAAGAATCTTCCAGTTATCTTCTTATATTCCTCACTGCCACCGAATGATAAATGACCCTTTTAATTGCCGGGGATTGTGGTGCATTTGATCCCGAAAATAGCCAATCAAATGAGCTTTTTTCTAAACCAATCCTAGTCACCCCCTTTTTAAATCACTTCTGAGGCAACGTGGGTCTTACACAGGGAAGGAATGGAAGTATTGAGGCAGATCTAAATCTGATTGATTGGAGCATTTGTGAGGGAATCAAGAGTCAACCACATTGGTCTCAGCAAGCTGGCTTTGTATGAGAACTGTATGCCTTCTATGTTTCTTTTCTTTAAATCCGAATTCCATCAGCCCTTGCCATGGGCAGAGTCGTTGCTCCTTCCCACAGAGTCGGTAATTTGCTGTGATATATCCTGAGATTCTCTAACTTGGGAGTTTTGTTTCTTTCCATGTTTATCCAACAAGTTTCCTATTCTTTACATTTGTTCACTAGGTGGTCTTTGTCCCCATTACAGACATTTACTTCACATAGCACTGCAAATTTCTTGTTTCTTCAGTGTGGAGCATTTGTTATTATTTTACTAGGTATCTATATACTCATTTCGTGTTAGAAATGCAAAGTTACATAATTTATTGAGTATTTTCTAGTGCATGCCCACAGGTAACATTCCTCTAATACTAATTGATTTCAGACATAAATATTAGATATAAACAGAAAAGTAATGAGAAGTGTCCAGATGATAACTCATATGAAGCTTTTAGCTCATTACACACACACACACACACACACACACACACACTTGTTTAATTAATTAACTAATTAATTAATTAACTTCAGCAAAGTCTGGCAGAAACTACAAATCCCTTTGCCTTAGGTTAGGATTGAAACCTCATTTAAGTTTATGATATGGATGATTTTCTACCTTGGTCACTGTGGTTCTTAATTAATCAATGATGCACTTGATCATTATAAGTTTATTTTTCCCCAAACAAAATATGAGTTTCTAAATAGGTCGCTTTCAGTTATTGAAGCCAAGTATTTTTATAGTTCACACTTTATAGTGATAGCCATTAGTGTTTCTAAGGTTAAAGGTCTTTCTATTGCTACTTAATAATGTCAAACACGTGAATAATTTGGGGATTATAAGAAATAAGATTTTCTAAAAGTAATTATCTGCTGTAAAGCTCCTGTTTAAAAAATGCCTTTCTCTATCCTGTAGTAGCTCAGATTAAAAAAGGAAAAACTTCATTGACAAATATTGACTAGAGTCCTTTCCCAATAATACTTGTTTTATATATTAGCTTTCATTTTAAGTTTAGCCTACTATAAAATGTTAGAAGATAAGAAATATGCCTCAATATTTACAATTAAAGATAAGATTAGTGATTTTACTGTAAAGAAAGTATTCCATATAAATATATTTCAGAGTCTAAGTGAAGCCCTCATTACTTGATGTTAGCAATTAGTTCTAACTGATGGATGTGTGTTAAATAACATTAATTGATACATTTAATTTAAAACTTCCATAATTCTATTTTGTAAAAATAATTAATTTTTCAAACTGGTTTTAGTATTATTTTCTATTTTGAACTAGACATTCCTTATTATCTTTGCTTTCTTACAATTCCTATATTCTTTAAGAATGATCTTTTGGGACTACATGGAATTATGATATTCTTTTTCATTCTATATCTACATCCATAACTCTGAATCTATAGTTGATAATTCAGAAATTAATAAAAAAAGTCTCCTAATTAACTCAAAGATCAAAGGATAAATATTAATGAAATTTAAAAATATTTATAGCTTACTGAAATTTTACAATTTTTTAAATTTATTTTTTTAATGTTTATTTTTGAGAGAGAGAAAGAGAGAGCACAAGTGGGGAAGGGGCAGAGAGAGAGAGGGAGACACAGAATCTGAAGCAGCTCCGGGCTCTGAGTTGTCAGCACAGAGCCTAATGTGGTGCTCGAACTCACAGACCATGAGATCATGACCTCAGCTGAAGCCAGAGGCTTAACTGACTGAGCCACCCAGGCACACCGAAATTTGACAATTTTTAAAATTAAGATTTCTCACAAGGTTTAATAGATTACTTAGTACAGTAATGCTCCATAAAAAAATGAAATGTATACCAAGTTACTCAAATTTTTTTGACAAGGGGGCTCCCATCTTTAAGGAATGGATCATATATTTATTGCTTTTCAGAATATACATTGGGTAATACTTCCCTGGAAAAATATATGACAAATAAAGAAGCATAGATTTTCACCTTTTTGCATTTTACAAAGCACAGATAATCCATGGCAAACTTGTATGTTACTTTGATATGACTTGATCACAAAAAGAATAAAAACTGCCACATGTAAAAACATGAAAAAGATTTTATGCATATGCAGTCTTTGGTACCAACACAGTGATCTAAAATGTTTTGCATTGAACCATCATTTAAAAAATATGTCCCACTTCTGTCCCTCGAGAAGATAAGGATTTGGTTACCCCACGAAGGCCTTCTGAATGAAATTCTTTATTTTATTAAGCTTATGGAACAGTTAGGACACACGCAGTTGTCAATGGCAAAAGCTTCCATTCGAACATCAGAAAATGGAAACAATATCCTCGCGCGTCTCATCTCTGGACCTTCTCATGTTCTGCTTAGCAATAATAAAACCTTTCTTGCCTATTGTAAAGGGGTTGCCTGGCTGCCAGGGCTGTTTGTTCCAGGACTCTCTCTTATACATTATCCTTCATGTTTATATCTGAGAGGTGCATGGACTAGAGACTACACCTACCCGCCCTAACCATCTTCCTCTCAGTGCAAATTCTAGTGTGTGACCACTGTGTGCTGAGATGAATAATCATAGGCACCTATTTATCAGTATTGGAGTCTCCTTTTAAAACCACTCCCTTAAAACTTTTAACAAGCTTCACATCTCCCCGATTTGAGACCATGATGTGTGCTAGAAAACAAAACTAGAAAGATTATCTGATTATAACATTTGAACCTCCAATCAGGCCTGTGAATTTTGTTATGCAAATAAGCCCCGCCCATGCACTGTACTGTAGCATACCATTCATAATCTCTCTCTTTTTATAAAAGTTTGTTTATTTTTGAGAGAGAACACAAGCGGGGAGAGGGCAGAGAGAGAAGGAGAGAAAGACAATCCCAAGGAGGCTCTGCGCTGACAGTGCAGAGCCCAATGTGGGGCTTGATCCAACACACTGCTAGATGAAGACCTGAGGCTAAATCAAGAGTCCTAACCTACTACTGAGCCACCCAGGCTTCCCCCAAATCTCTCTGAATTCAATACTGTGGATGGGTGTTGCTGCTGAAACAGAACCTGCCTTCAGTACACATCCCTGAAGTTATTTTCTCTCTTATCCCTCTCTTCTTCCTTCCCACCCCTCCCTCCCCTCACCCCTCCTCTTTTTAATAATCAGGTTGAAGCTTTTCAATAACGCTGTGGGTTTGTAGATAGGAGATGATGTCAAATTTCCCTTAGGCTCTGATCGTATTGCCTAACAAATATCCTACCTACCAAAAGCGATCTCGTGTAACTTTGCCCTAACTTTAGTTTTATAGATAGAATTTGGCTTCTCCAACATTTTCTATAATGTTTAGAATTTGGTCATTCTTTGTTTCAGTCCATAGGCAAAAGGAGTTGCTTTCAGCAAAGCTCTATTTTTTTTTTTTTCCTGCTTTCAGATGGGCTGATGTCAGAAAAGCTTGTATCTTTCAGGATCTTCCTTAAAGCTGCAGCATTAGTCAACACACTCAGACATTAGGACATTTTTCTGCCCAACCCTAAGTTTGCAGGCTTATTATAGACAAAATCTGAGTGCTATGTACAGTGATCACAGATTCACAGCTACTTTACCAACACATAAGGATTGCCATCTTGCGTTGTTGAGGAGGGAGAGGCGGGGTCTTTACTACCCTTTGTTCTGCCTCCTTAATTCAGTTAATTTGAATTTCAGGATCTGATACTGTCAATCTTTAATTCCCTGAACTAAATTCTGAATCAATTCAGATACTTTTGCTTGCAAGTTTTGTGGCTCACATAAATAGAGATTTCTTAGTCCTAAGAAACTTAGTAACTTAGTAACTTAGTACTAGTACTTAGTTACTTAGTACTAAGTAACTTAGTAACTCCTACACAAAGCCCTGACATTCACTCTTATTGCATTGGTGAAAATCACATTTCCAGCCCCTTAATAAATCACTTTGGCCATGAAAATGGAATTTGTTGACAGACTTAGCCAAATTCACATGGACTAGAATGAGGAGCTTGAGGACACTCAGTTTTTAGATGGAGTCCTGATGAAAATTAGTTACGTCTTGAGAAGGGGAAAGGGCACTTGGAAGCTTAGAATTCAACCAACAGATGTGACTATCCCTATAAATCATTCTGAATCTTATAGATGTTTTTAAATAATATTTAGCTCTTTTCTTTAACATTTAGCTTATGTTTCATACCAGTATTATTAAAAATTAATTCCCTATGGAAACTAGTGACAGTAAATGGCCATAGTAAGAACAGATTGTAAGTATTACGTAGCTGCCATACCAAAACTTTTTCTTTAAAAGAAGGGCCACGTTTTCTAGAGACCACGCCAAATAAATTGGCAATTAATTTGTTTTATCTTCTTCTGTATAAGATCTTTGAACTATAGTGTATTTGTAACATGAATAAAGCAGAGTACAGTTTTGAACTCATTGAGCTTAGAAAGTGCCTCAAGACCCATCAGGGACCTATTTGTGAAAAGATAGTTATCCCGAAGGAGGTCACTAAGTTGTCATGGCTATAGCTATGAATCCCAGCAACAATTTGGAAGAGAGCACTGACTTTGAAATAAGAGATCTGCGTTCAAAACTCTCAATCCTTATTTTATAATATAAAAACAAGTGTGGCTTAAAACATATTGAATTACGCTACTATAGTTATTAATACTTGGCAAGCAGAGTTGTAAAGACTAATGATAAAACATAGATAAACTTAGCAAACAAACCTGATATGTAAGAAGGTCCTCAAAAACTAAGAGTGGTCCAGTTACTTACTTTTGCTAAATACTACTTTTTGTTAATATTAGAAAGAAAAAGGGCTAATGGCATTTAAGTAATTCACTGTTTTTCTTATTGCCTCATTGTTTTTTATATATGATTTTTCCAAATCATATAAAAGCTGCTTTTATTGTGTCTGAATCCTCACTCTCATCTGCTACTATGGTGTTGGTAGAGAACAAATAACTACCCAATTTAGTCACATTTAAAAACTCTTTTTCGTGGAGAATTTCAAGTTATCATGCATGATACTGCCTTTATAATAGTATTAAATACCCTTACTCACCGTAGCAACCTTGGGTTTTATTAACAACTCATTCACGACTCAACTATCACATTACATTCATACTTTTTATTTTACACCTCAGTATACATATTTTTTTCAGAACTTAAAACCTCTGTCAGTTTTATATCTCCAGTTCATACCCTAGGGGGAGCCAAAAGATAGTTGCTGTGATCCCAGTGCAGAAGGTTCCCTGTATCACTTCTGCGTGCCTCAGAAAATCACAGAAAAGATAGATTTGCTTTGTCAAAGAAGTCATCTTTGTTTCTGCTTCCAGGCTCAGGAAACTACTCTTCAACAGGCTAACTCGAGGAACCACTATTATAATAAAACTCCGGAAATAATGAGTGGATTCTTCAAGGTCACTGTTCTTCCTCATGTTTATGTTAACTATCTTATGGCTTGTGTTTGCTTATTCATTCAAAAGATTTTTATTAAGTGTCTACTCTTTGCCCGAGTATAGGCTAAGTGCTGGGGATACGGTGGTGTTCACACACACCTGATAACTAGTCTTATTGAATTCATGTATATCGATAGCATCAATCACTTCAAAGAGGCTTTTTGGTATGTGAATTTGGTTTAATAGCCTGAAAATTTTTAGGAGTTTGATGTTCTATTAATTTTTCATGGATTCTTAATATAAATTCTAAATTACTTGCTTTCATTTGTGTAAATGTGGTTAATGAAACATTAATAGGTTTAGTCTTGATAAACACCAATGTATTCAATTAGATGGGCTTCTGATTCTCTATTGGTCAGTTGTTTAGAACCTCTCTCCTAACTCTCATGACACCACTCGAGTTCCTCCACCAAAACAGCCCTTATATATTCCATGAATATGAAATGACTTAGTTTTGCAAACCTTGAGAGCAATTACTTTCA
The DNA here is from genome assembly GCF_023721935.1 of Panthera uncia. Taxonomy (NCBI): domain Eukaryota; kingdom Metazoa; phylum Chordata; class Mammalia; order Carnivora; family Felidae; genus Panthera; species Panthera uncia. The sequence continues at coordinate 52,542,821 of NC_064807.1, read as the reverse complement.
TGTTTTAAAAATACATAAATATGTGAAGGAGCGTTGCATAAAAAGGATGATTCTGGATCTTCAAAGAAGAAGATATTCAGAGCAGTGGTAATAGCCACCAGAAGGGACTATGTAAATATACATAAGGGTTTTCATAGGGTGAAATCTTTGATTTGTTTCTCTTTCCAGTGTATTTGTATGATGACCTCAGAAAGTAGGAACTTATAAGTCATGTAATCTAGGAGGTGTTTGCTGTATTTTATTTAATTTTTTAATGTTTATTTATTTTTGAGAGAGAGAAAGAGACAGAGAGATAGAAAGTGAGTTGGGGGATGGGCAGTGAGAGAGGGAGACACAGAATCTGAAGCAGGCTCCAGGCTCTGAGCTATCAGCTCAGAGGCTGACATAGGGCTCGAACCCACGGACCACAAGATCCAAATCTGACGCTCAACCAACTGAGCCACCCAGGCACCCCTGCCATGTATTATTTAAAAAACAGTGTTGACTTTGCGCTGTGAGAGTCACTGAGTCAAGACCATGCAATTATGCCAATGACGTTTCAATATCTTCCAAGACATTCTGCCTGAAAAAAAAAAAGCAGATTTCTGAGGAAGAAACTTGTGTTCTAAAAGTAAGATCAAATGCAATTGGAAGATTCAGTCCTAGTTATTTTTTTTTTGTTTTAAAATGTAGAAAGTATGTTGTTGGTTGAGAACAATGGGTTGCTTTGAAGAAGTGGTAGAACTGACAGGTAAGGTAAGAGGTCATGACTAAAGGAAGCTCCATAATGATAAAATAGTGTATATCTGTTGTTTTGTCTCTATAGTAATCATTACCTGCCATTAATTCTCTTCTTTTTTGAATAGTATATTCCTATACCATCCATTCATACGGTTGAGTGGATTTGAGGGGACCATGTCTCTTAACCAAATTAAACCAATTATTTTTTATTCTTGTTTCTATTTGTGCAGTGGGCATTTTTCAGACACTGCCAGTGATCATCTATGGCCATGTGGTCTGGAAAAAGAAAGTAGTGAGGAAAGAGAGAAGAATAAAGTGGACATGTACAGAAAGAAGGAGTCAGGTGATAGAAAGCAAGTTCTTTGCAGACTTGGAGCCATTTCTCATGCCCAGCTATCTTAATTTCTGTAAGACATTTTGATGTCCTTCTAACATTTTCTGAGTTTTTAATATTCTATTTCAAGAGTCTTTGGATCACTTATCATAAGATGTTAAACTTTATATTCACATTATGGAGTGACTTCTTTCAAAATAGGGGGATAACATTTTTTTATAGCCCTTAATGTTAGTCCTATATAAATATATTCAACTGATCGGAAAATTGTCATGTGATAGTACTTTCAGGCTATAATTTATCCACATTTTAAGTGAGCAATATGGTCCAGCTGATGATAGTTGGTCTTTAGGAGTTGGTATGATACTATTGTAATATTTCCATGTAAAATACTTACAAATATGAAACCTCTGAAATCTTAAACAAGATCAGATTTCATGTGGAAATTTTATTGATAGTAGAAAGGTCATTAGAAAATGTAAAAAAAAAGTCTTGTTTTAACCATGTATATATGTTGTTTGTTCAACTGTTCAGTTATACTGACTGTTAACCAAATCCCATAGTAAACGTTCCCTGAATGATTTAAGTCTCCGGTGATTTCAAAATAATACTAAAGCAATACCCATGTGTGAGTGCTGTGGCAAAATCAATTCTCACAAAGCTCCCTGTTCAGTCACATAGGGTTCTGAAACCTTTAGACAAAAGGTAATGGATGTTTCATTTCCTGTGGGTCAGGTTTGGAGGTCAGCAGTATGAAAAACTGTGGGAGGCACATTCAGCAATAGTTTTTCTTTTCTCTTTTAATGTTCAAAAGCAAGTATGGGAGCCACCTACACAACAGGCTTTGTTCATAGGTATTTGATTTGGATCCTTACTGTGAAGCAACACACTGACTAGCTGTGTGCTGGGGTAGAAAAATTGAGCTTGAGGTTGTGGTGAGCTGTGGTTAGAACTGACCACTGAAAATCCGGGTAAACATGAAGGAGAAATTTCCAGTCATTGGTATGAATGCAGATAAGGAGAGAGTGACCATGTGCAGGCAAAGATAAGATATTTGAGGCCTCTAACCCTAACATTAAATCTGGTGTATGTGCTGGTTAAAGGTTTACTTACAGTTATAAGTAATTTCTGTAGCTGAGATGAATCCAAAGATTAGTGCTTTCCTGATGTAAGTCTGTAGATTTTCTGACTTAATGGAGTAAGATCACTACACCTGAATTGTGGAGACCACCACACTTTGGCACAGCTCCATGAGACAGGAGGTAGAAAATGGCAGCTGGGTCCAACCACCTACATGCTGTTTGTAATTTTGTACCTTTTAGGTGCTTTAAGAGTGAGCCAGAATGAAAACAAATCTGAAACAAAACCAAATTGTCATTCTTCCCTATCCTGTTACGCATACTGACTCTGTAGATCTGGCCAAATGCAGAAGTCGGTCAACAGGTTTTATATTTCTGTTACACACACACATACACACACACACACACAGAGGCATACAGTACAAATGTACACACACAATTCTCATTGTAATGGCTTTGGAAAGAGGTAGAGGAAAGTATTGCATGTTCCATACTCACCGTCATCCCTTATCTATCAGAAAGAAAATGAAGTAAGTGGGTTTCACTTGAAATCCTTAGATGCGTAACAGAGAGGAGTCTAGGGCACTGGATTGTGCTCACATGGATGTCCTTGGAATTCAAGGTCAAATAGTCTATAAATCACATATAGACCTTCCTTTCTGGCATCAGGAGCACAAAGTGTTCACAGCGGACTCACAAGTAATCACTGCAAAATAATAAGTAAAATCCTTCTTTGCAGCATGTAAGTTAACTTGTTGATTCTTTATTTATTCAAGAAAGACCCACATAAAATGTTAAATAGGTCCAAGTAGTAATAGAGTTAAAATATATATTGAGTACTTAGCATCATGTCCTGCTCTAAGTACTTTTTGGTTATTAACTCATTTAGTTACTGTGATCCCCAATTTACAAATGAGGAAATTAAGGTTCTAGAGACACATTTCTTACTTCGATTGCAAAGTTAGAAGTCATTAGAGACAAGATTTTGACCTGGTGACTTATACAAGCTTCATTACTGTAAAAAGCTTGAACCAGAATTTAACCCAAGGATGTCTGTCTTCAAGGTGTGAACTCTTAGCCAGTATTTGATTCTGTCCTTAAATACATATCTTGTTTTCAAGCAAGATATTTTATCTCCCTTTTACAGGTAAGGAAACCTGAATCCTAAGAAATGATGTCTTTTTTGTTGTTGTTGGTAAGTTCTTAAATGGTAAAAATGGATTTAAACCCATGTTTGTCTGATTCCAAAGAAAACAGCAGACCTCTGTTAGTTGGGCTAACCAATATGACATATTTATGCTTGTTTAATTATTAAGATACTGTGGGATTTTCCTCAACTTCCTCCTGAAACATTCAGGTAATAGTGAACTAATGCAGATAGGTCAGAAAGGTATAGAGGAAAATCACTGCTTAAACAAAAATGGCACACACCTTGAGTTTAACCGTAATAAGTTTAATCACAATGTTAGTGATTTCCTGAAAGATTTCCATACAATGACAGCAAAGAAGAAAAATGAAAAGACATTTGTTCCACTTGATATTATGATGTAACATAAAAACAACAACAACATAGATTAAAGCTGTGTGGAACTGGAGCAAAGTAGGCAAAGAAATCAATGTAAACAAAAAAAAAATAGGGCTACAAGATTGAAGTCACATTATTTATGGTGCTTTGATATCCGATAAGGCTGACATTGAAATTAATGAAACTCATACAACCTAATAAATGATATGAATTAGTTCATAGGACTAAAAATAGCTAATAAGCATATTAAAATGATCTTATAATTAAGTAAATACAAAATAAATCAGATGACATTTTCTGCTCTCAGATGTGCATATATTTACATGTTTTGTAGTAGCAGTGAGTATAAGAGGGAATAGTCATTCTTATATACTATTGGTCAGAGTGTGCATTATTACAGTTATTTATAAAAGACATTTAGAAAACATCTAACTGAAAAATTCACATTTCCTTTGATCAACAGTTTCACTTCTAGAGATTTTAATACTTATACATATTTGTGATGCATGCTATGAGAGATGAATGAAGTTGCTAACCATAGTGCCTTGAAAACATTTTATAGAGACAAAAAAAATCTTTAAGTGAAGTAATATACAGCAAATTATGATATAGTTACAATCAAACATTAGTTACTCTTTATAAAGAAAAAGATGGACTCTAGAATGCTTATATGTAGCTATTTACATTCCACTCAATTATGTGAACAAAAACACCTAGCAAAATTCACAAGTATGTACAGTATTTGCCTTTTACTTGCACACACACACACACACACACATATACACACAGCCTGTCTAGAATCAAGGAAGCAGAGGTAAAAGCCCAAGGCAAATTTAGTTTCAGGAATGTAGATAAGAGTAAAAATAATGTCTGGGATGGAGAATTTATGGGGATCAAACTCAGCAGGAGACATATGCCAGTATCTTTGCTGGGATAAAGTATTTTATTTAGGCTACAGTGAGAAATTCCTCACTGGGTTATCTGGGGGCTATTTTTAATGATTATTTTAATCAATATACATGTATACTTAAAAAAATTCACATACGACTCATGCTACAAGTGTAAACCAAAATCAGCAGGCTTCTAACAGTCAACGCCACCCTGCTTCCTAGAGGCAACACTTATAATAAAGTTAGTTATTATTTTTAGTTTTCCCCATATTTCTCCATATGTCCATATTTCTCTATATCTCTATTTTCTCCATATTTCTGCATATACTGAAAATTTTGTTACCAGTTTTAGACATTATGTTTTTAATTTATCTTACAGTAGATGAGAATTTTAACTCCCTTATGTGTGTGTGTGTATGTGTATGTGTGTGTGTGTGTGTGTGTGTGTGTGTGTGTCTATTTTGCATTTTCCCCTTCTCTTTTTCTTCTTCCTCTTCCCAATATATCGCAACTATTTAGTAAGTAAATATAATGATTAGATAAAAATTGGTCACTGCTAAAACAAAAATATTTTTATGATTATGCCATCTTTTGTTTATATTTTTTAGTTTTTATAAATGCTATTAATTCTTGTTTTCCTTCATATTCTTATTTCTTTGAACTATAATTTTCTCTTTGTCTAAACACTTTATTAAGTGATTCTGAATATAGTTTTCTACATGGAGAGATGAGTGGGACAATCTCTTGATTCCTTGTTTTCCTGCTTCTTTCTGCCAAACTTTGAACTCTATATAGTTGTTATACAATTGACAATATGAATATTTAATCAGGCTATATTATGTGTCACATTATTGTTTCTGGAATCCTCTTTTCTTCTGATTTACTTCATCATTCTGACGGAACATATTCTCCAATAGCATCCTCAAATAAGTTTTGTGTTAGGCATATTCTTTGAAAACTTAATGAAAAAAAATTTTCATCTCACTTTACTACTTGACTGCATTAGGCAATGCATATATATATATATATATATATATATATATATATATATATATATACACTCAATATTTGGAATGTGTATGTGTGTATACCAGGGAAGAGGCAAATGTTAAGTACACAAAAGAGCAGAATTAAAACATCTCAGGAGAAACTCCAGGAAATAGATGAGAATGGATGGATAGGGTACCATCTTAAATATTTTTCGTGAATTTTTTAAAGTTCAAAGCAGGACAAAGGGACTAAGAGTTTCTGGTTTGGTATATAAGAACCTTGAAAGTCGATGATCTGTTCTAAACAAACTGAAAAATCAGCAACTCCTCTTAGGTGCCTAAGAGAAGTGAGGTCACAGGGCAAACAGCTGCTTCCAACTTGGAGAAAATGGCAGGTGAATATAATTACTACTTGCAGGAGTAAAGACCGCATTAGCGAAACATGAGCAGGAACCAGTGTTATAATTAAAAAAGTCTGATCTCTAACTGGAGATTTCACTGTGGGCATCTTTGAGAGGTAAAAACTCAAGGGAAACTCATAGAGGGTCTCCAGCCTGAGTTTCATCTCCCAAGAACTAGACCTCACAGTGAATACTAGAGAAAAATTTGTTTCTGTGGTAGGTAGAGGGATAAAGGATAATAAATTAATTTCCCAAATATCTATTCAAATAGGTACTATCTTTTGTCATTATATTTTTTCTGGATTTTCACAAGATATTACTCTGAAACTGTTAATATTAATTAATCAATGACATATTTTAAAGAATAACCAGAATTTCAGACATATGAAACAGATATATTCCTATTTTGCACTTAAATCATGTTTCTTTCAACCTTTTACATTAAAAATAAGCCATGAATCTAGGAGCACCTGGGTGGCTCAGTCGGTTGAACATCCGACTTCGGCTCAGGTTATGATCTTATGGTTTGTGAGTTCAAGCCTCCATCAGGCTCCTTCCTCCGCTCATGCTCTGTCTCTCTCTCTTAAAAATAAATACAAACATTAAAAAAATATGCCATGAATCTTATTAATATAGAAAATATAAGTAGTTCCAAATAGAACAAATTCATCTTTGATCAGGTTTGAATCTCAAATATTTCAGGACTATTTTTTTTTTTAATTTTTTTTCAACGTTTTTTATTTATTTTTGGGACAGAGAGAGACAGAGCATGAACGGGGGAGGGGCAGAGAGAGAGGGAGACACAGAATCGGAAACAGGCTCCAGGCTCTGAGCCATCAGCCCAGAGCCTGAGGCGGGGCTCGAACTCACGGACAGCGAGATCGTGACCTGGCTGAAGTCGGACGCTCAACCGACTGCGCCATCCAGGCGCCCCATTTCAGGACTATTTTTATCTGGCATTATGGGTGAGAACATGACTAGCCAATAAGGAGAAAAGAATTTTGAAACAGATGCTTTGTGTTAGAAGTATAGATTTTCTATTCACATAGTTTTCGTTTAACATGTTAAGAATCTGACCTCATAGACTAATTCATGGGCATGGAAAAATAGAACTTGATGAGATAAAAAGAAAAGCCACAAATTTAATATAAATAGTGTATCCCCATCTATGTGCAAATTATAATCCTATTGCTTAAGTAGTTCTGGCATTATAAATTTAATATTTAATGCAAAATGCAACATTGAGTCTAAGAGATTAAAATATTATTTTTAAAAACATTTAATTATTGCATTCCTTAATATTCCATGAACAAATTGCTTCAAATATTGAAAATTAAGGAAATATTTACTGATTAAATAAAAAGGGGTGTTGTCTTTATGCACCTCAGAGAACACTTATAATAATGATTTCCCCATAGCTGTGCTAAAAATTGTAATGGATGTGCAGTAAAGTTAATAGATCATGATATTGCTATTCTTATTATTATTTACAATTTTAGTGATATTTTATCATTTTATTATTGAACAACTGCTAACAGGCCTAAATTAATACCTAGAGATTCAAATTAGAAAATGTTATGGCAGATTGTCTTTCTTTTACTATTTAATGTTTCTTCTTTTCTCTTAATCATTAAGTGGTGGTAATTTTTGGTATGGGAGGTCATATTAAATAGTTGGTAATACAAGCTTTTATTCTCTTGAAAGATGCAGGAATTATCCAATTTTGCTTGAGCTAACTATCAAAGAAAAAAGAAACTGCATATAAATGGTTAAGGCCCCCAAAATATTTGAGTTTATCATCGGTATACTTATATGAAATGAATCTAACAAGCATGAGAGGAAAAAAAAAAGTTTGTAAATGAGCTAGAATGCATTTGCCATGGCATAAAATTCTCTGTCAGGGTCTATTTACTAACTTTTTTATGCCCCTAGCTTGTAATGTAAATGACTGTCTTGGGACACAAATGCAACTAAAAATATAACATTTGAGACTTCAAATCACTTTCCTCCTTTCATATATAAATGTGATTTCTCATTGCTTGTTGATGTGCCCATGTGTAAGAATCATTTATTCACTTACTCATTGCTTACTTGTTCATCTATCAAACATTGGGAGGCAGCTCCTGGGTACCAGGCATTAGAGCAGGGTCTGGGAATGCAAAGAGAAAAAGTTGCTATTTATTAAGATAGAGTGATAACCAGAGCTTTAAATATAGTGGTGGATAACTAGACATGGCATCACAGGAGCTCTAAAACAAGTATTTGTATAAGGCAAGGATATGAAGGAAAGTATCTTCTAGGGGGTAGTGCTTAAGGTGAATCTTAAAGGTTGGCAAAGAATGCTGGAAGCAGCAGAAGGTGGGAGGGCCAATCTACTTAGCATTCAGCATAAGAAGGTGAAGGCCATATAGGCCCATAATAGCATAGTGTGTACAAATACAAATTAATTTAAAGCCATTATTGTTTTAGTATAAAGTAGAAGGCAATATGTATTTTTACACATATATACATACATATATTTTATAGTGTGTGTGTGTGTGTGTGTGCGCGCGCGTGTGTGTGTGTTACCTTCCATCAGGGTATTTTATAACCACTCTGGTTAAAAGCAATACATTTGGTGGTTTTTTCATAGCATTAGCCTATTTGACTATTAATTAATAGTAATTTGTTTCAGTTAATACCTGAGATTATCTTCTTTATTCACACATCAATCTATTTATTGTGTCTATTGATAGCAAATGAAACATGAAAGTAAATTTTTAGAGAGATGATCCCTTTATGTTTTGCTCCCTATTCTATCCAAAGCCTCTAGAATAAGGTCTGGTGCATAAGGGGATTTGATGAATGTCACTGACTTCATGTCATGTTGGTTTTCTAGCAGAGAAATGGGGAGGAGGGAAAGGTGAAAGAGGAAACAAAGTTTGAAAATTTGGTGCCCCTTTGGAGTTCAAATATAACTCTGTTCTGATATTGTTGCATATAATGTATATTTTGGCTATACCATGTTTTGTTGACTTTATACATTAAGGATGCTTACCTTTTGTTTATCATGTATGTTTTAAATATTTTTCTAGAATGCTAATTTTTAAAAGTCATGTTTATGGTATATTTGTTTTGCAGAATTTTTTTCCCTCCATTTGTTTCTGTCACTTAGTATTATGCATTTCAGTTTCCTTCATGTCTTTTCAAGGTTTGGTAGCTCTTTTTTACATTTTTTTAAGCCTGAATAATATTCCATTGTTTGGATGTACCACGGTTTGTTTATCCATTCACCTGCTGAAAGGTTGCTTTTGAGTTTGGGCAGTTATGAATAAAGCTGCTATAAGTATCCATGTGTAGGTTTTGTGTAGATATAAATTTTCAACTCCTTTAGATAAATACCAAGAAGTGCAATTCCTACATCATACGGTCAAAAGGATGCACAGAAACCACCAAACTGTCGGTATTATTTTACAATCCCACCAGCAATGAATGAGAATTTCTGTTCCTCCACATCCTCCCCAGCCATTGGTGTTGTCAGTGTTTCAGATATTGGATATTCAAATAGATGTGTAGTGTAATCACATTGTTGTTTTAATCCATATAAAGTTTTGATTTAGCTGATAGCATCAACAACAAAAAGACCCTGCTGTAATTTTGAGAACCATTTTGTTGAATGCTGTGGTCAATTGGGGGAAAATTGTTAGCATAATACTGGGTTTTCCACTCTATGAATAGGGAATATCCATCCATTAATGTAAATCATCTTCACTTTCTCTCAGTAATATTTTAGAGTTTTTAGCGTGGAAGTCTTACATTCCTTTTGTTAAACTTATTTTTATATGTGTTACTTTTTGTGTGATTTTGAACTTTCAAATGTATGTTGCTAGTATTTAGGATAAGAAAACTTTTTGTTGTTGTTGTTAATTTGGTCCTGAAATCTGAATACTCTCACTTATTTGTTCTACAAGTTATTTGTTATATAGGTGGGCATGTGTGTTATGTGTGCATATGTGTGTGAATTCCTAGGATTTGATTTTCTAAATATAGGATATCATGTCTGATGTGAATAGAGAGTGACTTATATCTTCCTTTCAAATGGTATGCTTTTAATTTTTTTTAAACAGAGGTTTTTTTTTTCTTCATTGGACAGAACTATCAAAGTTGTTTGGAAGGACTTTGAGCACATGTGTTGGAATTGAATTAATATAGCATGAGAGATACTTTAAACGGCGGTGGCAAAAAAAAAAAAAGAAACAATTACAGTTGAAGTAAGTGACATTAACACTCTGTCATTTTAATCCAAATTGGATTTTCAAAGGTCTTTTAAATGAGCTGTCTACTTAATGGATCTTGATAAAAAATTTCCAAAGAGCATATACACTCAATAAAAACATTTTTAGGTATTTTTACATTTCATGTTCCATTCCTAATCATCCAAGTAGATAAATAATAAGCAGAAGGAGAGGATGAGGACATGTGTGCTCACTGAAGGTATTCAACCTTCTTCATATCTCCATGAGGCTGGAGGATAGGGGTGGATGTTCTCAGTTCCACAGCTTGTACAGTAGAAGAGAGACATAATGATGGTAGTTTGAGAGCTCGGTAATGATGCTCATACCAGCATGCAGAGCAGCGGCTAGGACATAAGGGTGGAAATTGCTAGTCACATTTGATTTCCACCTTATGTATACTCTGATCCTGAGGTCAAATTTTTGTCTCCACAAAAACTTAAACCACATGAAGAAAAGCTATATCAGATATTTTTCAAGAACAAAGAACTAATCAAAGGATTTCTGTGTCCATGGTAAATCCCTGTTAAAACATATATAATATTCTTTGTATCTTTATGATGATTCCCCCTTTATATGCATGCATAGTATATGTAGTTATAATAAGTCACGATAAGCTGAATTTTGTGATAATTTAGAAAATGACATCAAACAACTGCTTTATATCATGGGTGTCCGTGTCTAATAGGAAACAGATGTCTAGCTGGGCAAAAAATAAATACATAAATTCTTAATTCAGATTTTACTTTGGCTCTCCCTCCCCATCCCCTTAAAGGTAGTGTTTTTCAATTGAATTGAAAAGGACTAAACAGATAGGCTATCAGGACTTGCTCAGTGAGCACCCAGGGACCCACTGCAAAGGTGGCCTAGAGGACTACAATCTCATGCACAGCACGTACTGTGCCAGCTCTGACACCTGTCCCACTGTCGACCAATTCACAGGATGGCAGACGACGAATCACTCAGCAAGCGCAATATTCATGGCTTTTCGGTAAGGTAGATGTTCATATTTTGACTTTAATAAATCAAAAATGAGGGTAAGAATGGTAAAATAGTGCACTGTTACACAAAATGAGAGAGAGAAAACAGGCGAAGGGAGGAAGGAAGGGAGGTAGGAAGGGAAGAAGAGAGAGAGAATGGAGCTTTGCATCAAACAATAATGACAGTATTTGATGCAGAAAAGATTATGACTAATTCAATCCCACAATCCTAGTGTACCAACCAAAAACAAAAGAGAGAGAACAGGGTTGAGAAAGGAAGAAAGGAAGAATGGAAGGAAGAAAGGAACGTAGGAAGGAAAAGAGTCATAGTAAGTAATATGATAGATTGCCCGCCTGTAAACATGACTAACAGGAGAGTTTCACCTAAAACAATCTAATTCCAAAATATATATGCAATTCAAAGCATCAAGCTCTAGGTTTGATGAAATGCTTCCAGAACTGCATTTCTTTAAGAAATATTGCTAAGTTTAATTTTCACCACTGCCTCAGAACTTATTTGGTCTCTCTAAATTAGTCCCACAACTGCTTTCATATTCCCTTCCACATTAATCATATTTAATGATGGCCATGCTATATACATGCATTTTTATTTAACTAAAAAAAAAATTCCAATAATACTTTCTACTCTTGCGGTGTAACTGAGACTTCAAAAAAAGAAAAGAAAGAAAAGAAAATAGATGACCCATGCAAACCTCTCACAGAATGTCTACTGAGTTATTCACATGAGAATCAATATACACAAAATGGTAGTTTCTCCGTGGAAAATAAAAACATGGGCCATGTCCTTTATTTCTATTAACAAACACCCTAATTTTATATAAATATACTCCCCTCTGTTCACCAGGAATCATGTCTTTTCTTTGATCATGTATTTTCAGCCGCTAGATTTTTACAAATCCAGAAATTTTATTGTAGGTTTTTAAGAGGCTATTCCTAGCATAATAATGGCATATTATCAGACTGGCACTTATACTGGCCCAGGTTTCTCCAAGTCTGGAAACTGACCTTCAGGATAAGAGTGTCAGGAAGTATCAGACTAACACATTCAGAAGTTGATTTACTGACTGCATTGTCTAGGTGCTGAGACAGAAATAAAATGAATGAAATTTGCTTGAGCTTTAGGTGGTAATTTGCCTAGGCTCTGTCCGAATAAAACTGACTTAAAAACCATATGAGTTACCGGAATTAGCAGCCTTCTAAAAGAGCATGTTCAGAAGCTAAACACTCTACTTGGCAACATGGAATAGATTGACTTGTGTAAGACTACGTAGTCCTAGATTTCTGAAATCTAGACCCATTCCTTTCTTAAAGAACTGAATGCAGTCATGGGTGTTGACTTCATTTGCTAACACAGATGACACTGAAGAGGGTTTATTGATTCCAACCCTTCTTTATCACTTCTTTGCCAGTGGAATCTTTCATGATGACATAATTAGCCTAATTTTCCTGTCATTCTTTATTTAACTCTAGCGTGTATTCTGTTACTAATCCATTGTAACTTGCTGGAACAAAGAGCTCAGAAGTAGGTTTTCTAGGTCCTATTGTCGCCTGAACACTTGTAAGTTTTGAGAACTTAGACACTCCTTCTGTTGTGTCAGCTGCAAGAAATAAATTTTACTATGTATTTACCAATTTGGGATGCAATTTATATTGTTTATGGACAAGAATAACAGCGTTCAAATTTTGTTCTCAGAACACGTTCACAATTTTAAAAATTATTGAGAACCCCATGAGGTTTTGTTTATATATATTATGTATATTATTTACTATAGTCAAAACTGGAAGTAAATTTAAATATTTGTAATACTTTAAATAACATTATAAACATTACCTATTAATATAAATAACAATTTTTATGAAATATGCTTTAAAAATAAGAAAATTAATAGAGTGGCATTGTTTGATATTTCTTCAATGATCTTTCTTTATTATTTCCACTTCTGCATTCAGTCTGTTGTGATATATAAAGCATCTAGCTTTTGGAAAGTTTATCTATACAGTTGTGGAAGAATGAAAGTAAAAATAGAAGATTTTTGTCTTATATTTTTGTCTGTATAATTATGTCTGTATAATTATGAAAAACAGATCTGATCTCATTAACCCCTTGCAAGGGGTCCAAGCCACACTTTGAGAACCACTGAATTGTAATGTCTTCAAATGGAACTTGAAAACTAATAGACATAGAAATATTATCCAGGGAGCCTGGGTACCTCAGTCGGTTGAGTGTCCCATTTTGGCTCAGGTCCTGATCTCATGATTTGGGGGTTCAACCTTTGCGTCTGGCTCACTGCTATCAGCATGGAGCCTGCTTTGGATCCTCTGTCCCCTTCTTTCTGTCCCTCCTCTGCTGGCACTCTCTCAAAAATAAACATTTTTTTAAAAAAGAATATTCTCTAAGTTTGCTTATAATGCTGAAATGGAAGAAGTAAAGTGAAGAATGTAAACTAAAAAAAATTAACCACACTCAATATTAACTTGATTAACTTTCCATTAGATAAATAATGAAAAACTCTGTGTTAAACAACAGATACCCAAAGATCTCTTTGTGAGCAAAGATACAAGAAGATGATCCTACAAAAAGGTAGTTTTATGATTTGGCGAACAATTAAAAACTTAAATAAATAAACCATTCTATTAAAGAATTTTTTTTAAAGTGTCCAATAAGGAGGCCGAATCTGAGATTCCAACTGGAAGTCCATAATAATTTCAAAGAGGCCAGATAAAGGTGTGAATCAAAGTAAGAGACATAACAGTGAGTCCTGCAGAGATATCTATTTTGAGAAAATGTGATAAGGAGCATTGTAGGAGGCTAAGACCTTGGAAAATTTTCTAAAAGTGCTAGATTAGAGCGGGAAAGGCTCTGATGTATTGACACTTGAACAGGTAGATTGACGAAATTAACAGAATTAGACACAAAACAATCATTTAACAAAATGCTTTAGAAATTTCTAAAGTGTCATTTTCTTTTTATATTTTTGAAAGCAGGCAGACTCATAATTACATTTGCCAACAACACCACTTTTTAAAAATAAAAACTAGAATGTCATGTCAACTGGCATGATATTCTCAGTGAAAATAAAATTCAAAGAAATGAAGAAAAATTTATCTTCTTAACATGTAATTATTAGCCAGAGGAATCTGTTTGTTCTGTTTTATCCATCTGTCCCAAGTTGATAGAAAATTATTCATTAAACTCCAGAATAAGACTGTTGTATTTTAATACCATCAGATATTATTGGATTATTGTCATTGGTATTTAGAAGAAGATTTTGACTAATTCCATATTTGTCCACAAACATCACAAAAACAAATAATGGGTTTCCTTCAGATAACAAAATGTGTCTAGGAGTATTTCAGAAAGGCTAGAGTTCCTATAAAGCATTAAGATATTCCCAGATAACAACATTTGGCTGCCTACAAATGATCAGATGCCCTACAATTTATTCTACGGTGAGAAATCTGATTGGCGTTTAAATATTACTGAGAAGAACTATGTTAGTTTGAGGGTTCTTGTTTAAGACCCCACTTTAGTTGTTGAAGTTGGGAGTGGGGATATATCCTAAGAATATTATCAGTAAAATTAAGCATTTATAGAGGATCTACTGTGTGTCTGATGCCACCACTATCCAATACTTATAGGGAAATTGTGTGTGTGTGTGTGTGTGTGTGTGTGTGTGTGTGTGTGTGTGTGTTTAATGCTTGGGAGGTGTAATATTGTGCTTTATAAGAAATACATAGTTGGCCATTCATATATTTGGTTTCTGGCCACAGTTTCTGACTCACAGCTCCTAAAGCCCTTGGAATTTCCAATGTTGAGAGTGCTAAAGATACCTTTTGTTATATTAATGAGGTGACTTTGGCCACACCTGAGGATGGGGGGTGCTGATTACCAAAGGAGACAACCATTTGATTAGAGGGTTGGGATTTTTCAGTCCACCTCCTGCCCTCCCAGGAGGGGAGAGGCACTGGAGGTTGAAGCAATTACAAATGGCCAATGATGTAATCGATGATGCCTATGTAATGAAGCTGCCTTGGAAACTCAAAAGGAGTGGGTTCAGACAACTTTTGGGTTGGGTTGAACACCTGTTGCTGGGAAAATGACACTTCTGGAAGTCAGGGAAGCTCCATTCCCTTGCCCTATATATCTTTTCCATATAGCTGTTCTTGACTTCTGTCCTTCTATTTATTTATTTTAAAGATTTTTTTATTTTTAAGTAATCTCTACACCCAACATGTGGCTCAAACTCACAATGCTGAGAGCATGATTCATATGCTTTTCTGACTGAGCTAGCCAGGCACCCTGACTTTTATAATAAACTGGGATCTAGTAAGTAAAATGTTTCTCTGAGTTCTATGAGCTGCTCTAACAAATAAATCAAACCCAAGAAAGAGGTCCTGGAAACCTAATGTATAGCCAGTCTGTCAGAAGTACAGTTAACAACCTGAGCTTGTGACTGGCAACTGTAGTAGGAAGGATCAGTCTTCTTATAGGACTGAACTTTTAAACTATGAAATCTGATGCTATCTGCAGGAGGTAGTGTCAGAATCGATTTGAATTCTAGGAAACCCAGGAAGTGTTTTGAGCATTGCTTGGAGTGCCCAGGGGACACTCCCACCACCATCACCACCTTTGGAAATTGAGCCTCGGAACACCAAAAAGAGGAGGTATTTGACTCTGGCAAAGAATCAAGAATACATCTGCCTGTGATGGGTTAGACACCTAAAGTGCCCTTATTTTAAAAGCATGGTTAAATTGCATCAATATACCAGGAAAACTTCATTGAGCAACTGCTTCTAAAATTAGGCGTCGAGAATGGGTGAAATTGGATCACAAGGATTCATGATGTAGGGTTGGGTTAGGGCTGTTGTGCTATTGTAATATAGGCCAGATAAATGGTACAGGTAGAAGTCCTGTGGAGAAAATGAGCAAACCACATGAGAAAGGGAAGAGGTGTTATATAACATAGAATAATCAATATGTGTGTGTTGCTCAGGAGTATAGAGCAGGAAATACATTTGGATTAGCAGAGAAGAATCTAGATACAGAAATGTTGAAATCGACACTGAGGAATCAGAATTGAGCTTAACCATTATAGATTTCTGATCAGGACATTATTATGCAGGAAGTAGTGTTTTAAGAAGATACTGAGTACTGGATGCATAAGAGACCAGGAAAAATTGAAAACAAGGAATCAGTCATTTTGTAAGATAATTTGTAAGTCATCATATAAGATAATTGAGATCAATTATTTTATAAACTATGTTACATTCCAATAAGGTGAATGTTTTAATTCTTTAGGTTGCAGAAAGAACTTTAAATTTATTTTATTTTCTTACTTTTAATAATTACCTTTATTTTGAGTATGTGTTACGTGTTACAATTGACCCTTGAACAACAAAGGTGTGTACTGCATAGGTCAACTTAGAAGTGGATTTTTTTTTGTTATAAAATTCTTTTATTGACATATAATTGGTGTGTATCTGTATTAGTTTCAGGTGTACCACATAATGATTCCATATTTATGTGTATTTTGAAATGATCACAATAAGACTGGTTACCATCCATCACCTCAAATAGTCAACAAACATTTTTCTCTTGTGATGAGAACTTTTAAGGTCTCTTCTCTTAGCAACTTTCAAATCTACAATACAGCATTATTAACTATAGCCACCATGCTGTATACTACATCCCCATAACTTATTTTATAGCTGGAAGTTTGTACTTTTTAACCCCCTTTATGCAATTCTTAAGAGATTTATTGCTTCTAACCATTGTTTTTAATTTTTTGGTGATGGTAAAGTACTATAAATACAAATGTTTTCTCTCTTCCTTATGATTTTCTTTAATTGTTTTTAATGTTTATTTATTTTTTTTGAGAGAGAGACAGAGTGCGAGTTGGGGAGGGGCAGAGAGTGGGAGACACAGAATCTGAAGCAGGCTCCAGTCTCTGGGCTGTCAGCACAGAGGCTGACATGGGGCTTGAACTAGTGAACCATGGGATCATGACCTAAGCCAAAGTCGGCCACCTAACTGACTGAGCCACACAGGCGCCCCTTCCTTATGATTTTCTTAATAACATTTTCTTTTCTGTAGGAACGAATACAGCATATAATACATATACAAAATATGTATTAATAGACTTTATGTTATCAGTAAGGCTTCCAATCAACAGTAGTCTCTTAGTAGTTTTGGAAGTCGGAAGTTATATTCAGATTTTCAGCTGCACAGGGGTTGGTGACCCTAACCTCTGCATTGTTCAAGGGTCAACCTTTATATTTATAAATTATAATTTTATAATTATATTTTATAAATATAAGTACATGAAATGGATGATTAATGAAATATTTGATAATAGTAGTGTGTGATCATAAAAGTTTGTAGATAACATTTAGATGAAGCCAGGCTAAGGTGGTAGAATTGATACTGAATTAGGGAGCCTAAAAATAAAATCAGGAGCTTGTCTATGACAAATATCATAAAGGGAAGTACAAAAGAATAAGCACCATATTGGGACTAGACAGAAAGGATAGCACAGTGAAAACTGATGCTAAGCTTTTATGCCTGAAAACTGAGCTCGTGTTGCTATGTAACAAAATTTTCCTTTTTTTTGAGGATGAAATCTGATGGTAAGTGGTCAGTTTGATTTGGAAATTTTGTCTAGCATCCTATATACTGTCACATGGGTACAAAACACCCTACATTTCCTTATTTTATATCAAGTTAAAAAATGTTATGTGAACACTTATTATGTGCTAAATAATGCTGAGAATCCAGAAAAGGATAAAAGAATCTCTGAGCTTCAAGATACAATATTGGGTGAATATACACATAAATGTGTCCGTTTGCCACAGAGCCTAGTTACTGTCATATGTGATTTCTGTGTAAGTTGTTATAGGAATGACGATGTTGGAGCTATTGATTCTGTCTGGGGGGCATCAGAAAAGAGCTGGCATTTGTCCACAGAATTCAAATCCTTTATATATTTATCATTTGGATACATATTACATTTGACAAAATTATTAATAAGAATAATTGCTCCTTGCGTCAAAGAAGTAAAGTACTGTTTTCTATATTGACTAATACTAAACATCGAACTGTTGGTTCATTCTTCCCATCATCACTATGGGTTGTGACCTTAAAAAATGATAGACAATTTTTTTTTTTCAAACTTTTTTTTTTATTCCCTTCTTTTGGGACAGGGAGAGACAGAGCATGAACGGGGGAGGGGCAGAGAGAGAGGGAGACACAGAATCGGAAACAGGCTCCAGGCTCCGAGCCGTCAGCCCAGAGCCTGACGCGGGGCTCGAACTCACGGACCGCGAGATCGTGACCTGGCTGAAGTCGGACGCTTAACCGACTGCGCCACCCAGGCGCCCCAATAGACAATTTTTAAAAACAAGTGATATTACAGAGGTGCATGATACTGCATGTGGTTAAGCAAAGTCAACTAATTAGATGACATTAACAACCCCCGATTTAAAAATATATAGAAAAGAAACCGCTGTAACCTTCCAAGGGAAATCATAACACTTTATTAGAAATTCACGATATATTTATAGTTGTTACTAGTAGCACTATAATGCCAAATGCTACCATGAAATGATTCCTGCCACCTTTACAACACCATTACCATCTTCATATGTCACTTACGGACTTAAATAAGAAATCTAGCTATTAAGTATCTTTCTGGCCATGCTCTGTATGCAAGAGTGTGTATAAATACATACACAGCACCCAAATATTTATATATTTGAAAAAAATATCTGAAGCTTGTAAATTGAGTCATTTTATGATTTTTTTCCATTACCAATATCAGAATTTCTTTGATTTGCATATTATTTGGAATGTATTTTAACAAACAGATTTTTATAATTTCAGAGCAAAATAGGATGGTTAATGTAAGAATGATAGTTTAAATGGCAACAGAGATGCATACATACCTGTCATCTATCTTCTGAGGTGTTGGATTTGGAATAAAGTATAGAGGTTTCAATCTTCACATACTTCCTACTAAGTCAGTGGATGACATTTTAACATGTTACAGTCAGAAAGCCAGATTCTATGGATGCACATGATAATATAAGTCTTTATACGGTTTGAAGAGTTGTGCAGCAATTCAAATATTATCCAAAAGCCATTTTCTATATGTGAGATAAATGTTTGTTCCTTTAGAGGTGAGTCTAAACACACATCAACTTTGTGTTCTTTTGATTCGTCACATATCACCGGAGATCAAAATTAAGTTTCCAGTTTTGTCTGCATCTTTCTGACATTTGGCTCTTTAACATCTGAATGCTTCTATTATTTAACTGAAAATTCAGCCTTAAATTGAAGATGTAAAGCCAGATATAATAGGCAATAGACTGAACTACTTGATATGCCTCTAGAAATAGAGGCAGGAAGATAATTAATTATCCTGAGAGGTGGAAAAGTCAAAAGCATAAGTAGACTCAAGAAGGACTTAGATACATTTGAGGGTGAGAGATCAAGGGTGAGTTATCAACACATATGCAGGGTTTTGTCCACAGTCCTCAAGAGTATTGTCGCGTGTAGCATAACAAAGGAGGTCATATTAAGTTTGCTCAGGGGAACTACTAGTTGTTTCCTGGAGAGTACACTGAAGAAAATTACGGGACAGGTTGTAAGTGTAATCGGAATGGGGCTAAGATGAATAAAAACGCCTGCTATGGATGGATGTCGGCGAGTGCTGGCATGGATGCCAGTATTTTGCTACTGTAGATATAATGGGTATCTATTAACTTTCCCATTCAGCATCAAACACTTTTCCCCCGTTAGACGGTATGCAGATCCTTCCGTGGCCACCAACTCATCCTCCGATTTTAATTCATGAATTTTATGTAGAGTTGACTCTGCCTCCAAACTCCAGGAAGAAACAAGGTCCATGGGCTTGTTAAAACATAAATTATTTCTTCTGGCAGTAGGTGTTGGATTCAGGGAAGAGCGTTTGACCTACTCAATGATGTAAGACTTAGCTTTTTGCTGGATCTTTCAAAAGAGTTGTACAATTGTCTTTTTGGCTGAAGTGAACTTATTAGAACGTAAGCCTATTGCTACAAAAAAAGATCCATGGAATCCTAGAATAAAGCCAGGTGGTAAGAGGGGTGAAAACTGGGACAAAACGAATTCCTGATTACATCAATTAAAATAAGCTAAACACAAAGGTAGATACCCCTATAAATCTCAGTTATTTGAGTGCACAAACTCAATTTGATGTAGGTCAGTTTGAGTTGGATTTTCCATCACTTGCAAAACAGTCTTAATATAACTGACATGTCTCATCTGTTTGATCACAACCAGCATCAGTAACAGTTTTTGTGTTCATTACATAGCAGAGAGCTGTTGCTTTAACAGTGGCCTGCATATGTACCCAATGGTGGCAAAGTTTGATAGGTGTATATATTCACAATATCATGAGCACAGGAGAGGTGAACATGTATTTGGTGTTAGAGGATGAGGCCCCGATACACTCATAAGACAGCACACTCTTGCCCAAAGAAGGAGTCACTACAACAAGTGGCTGGGCCAAGTGCATTGCCTTGTATATTGTCTGGTTTGGCTTCCTTCCAAATCCACAGATGCTCTTAAATTGTCTCCATTCAAATTGTATATATTTTGGAATGCTAACAGCTAGTAATCCCTTTCCTCCTAGCAGGAAATAAGTTAATAGCTGCCAGAGAGACAGCTGGAATGGGTGCTGAATTGAGGGAGGGGGGGTGTGAAGGAATACAAATATGTCTTGTCTTTGAGGGAGTGTGAGAAGTTCATGCTGATCGAATGTTTAATGATGCCCACAATAAGTTGTCTAGATCATAGCTGGCTATAGTTCTGTCATGCTATATTTTCACTTTTGTGGACTATGATGAGCATGTCTTAGATTTCCAGTCCCTGTTTTATACCAAGACATGCAATTAGCATACATTAGTGTAATAGAACACAGGTGTACATTACTGAGTAACTATGTGTACACAAAGGCACATATATGTGTGAATTTTCTGCTGTGGACTTACAAGGAATAAATGAATACATATTCTTTTCTACCGAATACTTTTCTTCTCCATATTCTTCAACCCTACAGGATGCGATAAGTATCTCTGTGTGTGTATGTGTAAATGTGTGGGTTTCAAAAAGCATGAGGAGAATTTGCTAAATTGGGGGTGGGAGAGGCTGGCAGAGGACACAACCCGGAGATAATTTTTGGACATTTTATATTGAAGTCCATCAAAAGGAGTTGGTTAGATTATGCTCAAACACTGTACCCAGTGGACGACAGGTTAAATGAGGATGGCTGTATCCAAAGCTATAAATACTGTTCTTATGTACTAGTGCCTTGAGAGTGGAGTGGCACTCAGTGAAAGACAAGACTAAGTACCTAGAATACGTAAACGAAGGAGAAAAAGAACCCAAGCCAATATTTAGCAGACTCTGATCCATACACTGATATCTCCATGGGCTGAGACCCCAGAAACGCCCAGAGCTGTCACTGCTTGTCCACGGGTTATTTCCGTCTCTGATCCTTGTCTCAAAAGACATTCTTGAAAAAAAGACAATAAAAGAGCAACTCCGAGGAAAAAGAATACCACTGCCACACACTTAACTAATTCCACGTAAAGAGGTGTAAACACCAGTTTCTGGGAAAACTGGGAAGCTGAGCCCCAGCTATGTGCATTTCTTCCCATTTCTTCTTTCTCCAAGCAGACTAGCAGCACACAGAAATGTCTCCTGTTGAAAATTTACTCTTTGATCTGTATTTCCACATTTGATATGCTGCCTGGGGAGATTTTTTTTTTTTCAAATTCAGATTTCTAGGTTCCTTGCCTATTATTTTGATTCAGGAAATACAGTTGGGCATTTGAGAATCTGCATTTTTAACAAACCCCTTAGGTTTTGTTTCCTGAAATATGTTTCCTGAAAGAATGCATGGATTTTGAGGTAAAACAAACATAAAAGTGTAAACTCTTCTAATAAATAAGCCAGTTGGAAATGGAAAGAATGAAGTACAGGAGTCAGAAAAGATAAAGGGAAACTTTTTTTTTTTTTAATCAGGTTTTTAAGTTTGTTGTTTTTAGAAAAAGAATACGGTTCATCACTTAGGATTATATTTCAGTCTATCAACATGCTTACAAATGCATGTCTTTAAATTCAGCAGTTTTCACTTTTCCAAATTTTTTAAATTCCAGTTAAAAAAATCACAATCACAATAGGCAAAAGAATGGTTGTATTAATTTTTGATATGTCTATATCAAACGTCCATTAGTATTGAATTCATTCCATCTCTGATATTTTATATCACAATTAGAAAAGACCATAATTTGGGGCACCTGGGTGGCTCAGTCGGTTAAGCGTCCGACTTCGGCTCAGGTCACGATCCCGCGGTTCGGGATTCCAAGCCCCACGAAGGGCTGTGTGTTGACCGGGCAGAGCCTGGAGCCTGATTCAGATTCTGTGTCTCCCCCTCTCTCTGCCCCTCCCCCATTCACGCTCTATCTCTCTCAAAAATAAATGAACGGTAAAAAGAAAAAAAAAGAAAAGACCATAATTTTAATGTGTGTGCTACTGAGATCATCACTGAACCTGTTTTTGTTTGTTTTGTTTAATTGTTAAATTTAGGACCTATAATCTGTAGGTTCTGCTCTGGATAATACTGGAACTATCGCTCACAGGACTCTCTCATTTCACTCTATTGTTTCTTTACTTCATAGTCAACTCACAGGTTGGTTCAAATGAATTGGGAGAATAATGAAGACTCTCCTATTCATCATTCTGGTAAGCCTATCACAAGAGACAAAGATTAAAAGCCCCTGTACTATGAGGTTGATAAAAGATAGCTTCCTCTGTTTCTTTGTGATAAGTTTATTTCCTTCTGGGTTTCTATAAAATTATGGAGTCTCTTCTTTTCATGAACATCTCTGTGCTTATTAAGAGACAATAATTCAATCTATAATATATTCATAAAATCTCAGATGCAAGTTATATATCTCTAATGAAGCCACAGGTATAATAAAAAAAATTCAACCATTTTTTGAAATTAAATTTTTGTCATGGATGTTTCTCTTTTGTTCCACATTTGAGGCTTTTCATCAGTTGATTGGAGCAGGATTTAAATGGGATTAAAATCATACGTCCATGCGCCGCAGAGCATTTTACAGTTGAGAAACACTTTCATAAAAATAGATGTTTAAAAGTAAATAACTCTGTATCACCTGAACCCAACCACAAAATCAACCTGAATTAAATTATTCGTTGCTAAGTGATTAACAATTACAGGTGAACGTTCACGCTGCCGCCGGCAGGTGGTCAAGGCTGCCCTGGGCCGCCTCAACCCGCCCACCCCCACCCCCGCCCCAACCCCCCCACCCCCACCCCCGCCCCTCGGACACCACAAAGTATAAATTTCCCCTCGGGAGACACTTGCGCTCCAGAGTGAGGTAAGTGCGGGAGCGCGGAGGTGTGCTCCGGGGCTCCAGTGAGGTAGAGGGAGGCCCGAATCTGGCCTCGCTGGGAAAAAGAAACACGAAACAAAACAACAGCAGAACCAACTAAACACCAGCCTGAAACACCTGGAGCTGATAAGCAACAACCACCAAAAGGCGGTGCTGGTGCTGGTGGGGGGAGCAAGGCAGAGCGCCAAGACTGTGCCGCCGGCCAGCAGGCCTGTGGGTGTGTGCCAAGGCCGGAGCTCTGAGCCCGGCAGAGGAGCCTCCTTCGCGCGAAGTCTGGACGCCTCTCCATTGGCTGCCTCGGCCCCGGGCCCTGGGAAGGGTGAGTTGGGCCCTGGGAAGGCCTTGAAGAGCGTTTCCCTGGGTCCATACAGCTCTGTGGGTCTCCTGGGCTCTATCCCCTGTTGTTCATCAAAGCTGGGTGTTTTGAGTACTCATCTCTGAGTGCCGGGTCTTAGAAGTTGGGGTGCCCAGTGTGGGGTTCAAGCTCTGCTTTTGAGTTCCCTCCCGATTTGGGGTCACTGTGCCAGGGGCGAGTTCGTGGACCTGCTTGGATGTGGGCCTTCTCTCCTTTGTCCGGCGTGCGAAAGGCCGCGGTCAGTTTTCCCAACGGTCTCCTTCCCTCTGCAGCCGAGGCACGTTTGGTGGGTCTGTGGGAGGAGCTGAGTTCAGGATCCTCCTGTTGCTATCTGGAAACCTTCCTGAATTCTTAAATTCTGCCAGCTGTGAATTTCTTCTTCGTTTTTTGAATTTTGTCATTTCAAGAATTCTGTATAAATTGAATCCTACAGTATGTAATCTTTGGAGGTTGGCTTTGCCATGAAGCAGAATTCCCTGGGGATCTGTCAAGTCACTGTCCATCTGGAGTTGGCCCTTTTTATCACTCAGTGGTCGTCTGTGTTATGAATGTGCCACAGATCAACACTTTACTCGTTGCTGTAGGCAAGATTGTTTCCAGCTTTTGACCATTACAATTAAAGCTACTATAAACACTTATGTACAAGTTTTTGTGTGAACAAGTTTTTATTTCCCTAAGCTAAATGCCCAGGAGAGTACAATTCCTAAGTCATAATGGCAAGCATACCTTATCCTGGGGCCCCCCGCCCCAGGAAGGTGAACGTAGTGTCTATCATTGCCAGCGTTTGATTTTGTCACTATTTAGTTTTAGCCATAAGGTAGATATGTAGTTATATTTTGTTTTTATTGTCATTTCCCTAACGAAAAATACTTTTGGACCTATCTTTTATTGGTTATTTCCCACTTGGATGTACTCTTTTGTGAAATACCATTTGCCAATCTTCTAACTGGATTTCTTTTTTCTTTTCTTTTTTTTTTTTTTTTTTTGCTATAGAGTTTGGAGATTTTTTTTTAAGTTTATTTACTGTGAGAGAGACAGAGATAGTGTAAATGGGGGGAGAGGCAGAGAGAGATGGAGCGAGAGAGAATCCCAAACAGCACAGAGCCTGATGTGGGGCTCTAACTCAGGAAATCATGAGATCATGATCAGCGCCAAAACCAAGAGTCAGATACTTAACTGACTGAGCCCCAAGAATTCTTTATATATTCTAGATAGCATTCTCTTTTTCAGACAGGTAGTTTAGAAATATTTTCTCCCACTGTTTAGCTTGTATTTTATCCTCAACAGAGTATTTCACGGAGCAAAAGTTTTTAATTTTCATGAAGTGTAATTTATATTTTTTTCATTTCATAGATGGTGCTTTTGGTGTAAATTCAGGAAGCCTTTCGAAAAGAATTTGTCCTATGGATTCTTTCCTAAAATTTTTATTGTTTTATATTTTACATTAATGAGCACGATTTATGGTCTCATTGCTGCCAGCTAGAGCTGAAAGTTCAGGTTCCCCATTCAGTCTCCATTGACAAGATAGATGGGATGGGGCTTGTTACTAACTGACTAAACCTAAGTTCTGACTCCATACTTAGCCTTCTCTGGTTATCTTAGTAGAGAACCTTGAGCTTGCGATAACTAGATAAAACCTGGCAATTGTGGAAGTCTCAGCCTTTGCTGACATGGGTAGGTTGGGGCCACAGATTTTTCTTTAGTGTTTGGCTAAAATAGAGTAGTTCTTTTCTGTTCGAAACCCATAGTGACTTTTTCTTGGTCTTTTGGCTAGAGAGGAAACTTGCTGTGTCTTTTTTTGATGTGCCATTTATTGTTTCCAGGTTACTGTCTTTTCCAGCAACACGTCTGAGATCTGTGAGGTAAAACAGAACACCTAGGGAACTCACCACTGTGCTGTTCCTTGGGTTCCAAAGTGGTTCCTAGCCAGTATGCCTCTTGACATGTTTACTTATGATTGTCTTATATATAGTATCAAGGGCTTTTAGTTGTATTTAGTGTAGAATAGACTTTATTAGTCTAAGAATAGTAAAGGCTTTTACTTGTATTTAGGAAGAATAGAGAAAAATATATCTGTGTTCTTGGAAGCTGAGGTCTGTTTTACATTTTAAAACTACTCAGTGGCATATCACACTATTAACATGTTTTCAATTGATTTTCAATGTCAAATATAACAAAAGATATTCAATAATGCTATGTTTTTCACAAATCCTACTTTACATATCAGTGTATTTTAAAATAGTTGAATCAATATTCAATCTCCTAGAAACTTTTAATGTTGAAGAAATCTGTGATTCAATGAAATGTTTTCATAAAAGATGTTTACTTGTTCTTTGGTTGTCCTTGTAAGAATAATAAACTTCATGCAACTGTATACCAACTTATACCAGTGATTTATATAGCAATTTTGGAAATTTATCTTTAAAGTCATAATTTAAGTTGTCCATAAGCCTCAATAGATTTTAAATTAAAATGATTTATTTCAGTATCATCATAAATCTACTTACCTAATATTATGGTTATTCTTTATTTCTCACTTAATAATAAATGGATGCATTTATGGAATGTATCCAATGCCTCTTGATAAGCTAATTCTCTATTATTTTTTTCTGTATGAGGATCTTCAACTTACTTAGCAAAACTTTACATAATAATAGGTGGATTTCATTTTAATTTCAGCTTAGTTCCAAGTATACTTTTTCAATCATTTTTAATTCCAACTTGCAGTCTTTGACAGTTCAATATACTTTGTAAAAATAACTACCGGTCTTGAAGTCCAATTATATAAGACATGCAGTGTCTTTTACACATCTCTTAAAATAATATCCAGACCCATTACAAATATTTCAAACACATACGGTTTTTCTGTGTCTGATCAGGACCTCTTGCTTGACCTGTCTTCTAAGCAGCAGCTAATCTTTGTTGGTAATTCTGACTTGAATGCTTAATCAGAAAATCAAACCAAGGAAGCTTCTAGGGATCTTTGGTAATCAGAAGTGTTCTTTAGAATTTAAGACTTTGCTATTCCTACTGATATGTATGTGGAAGAACTCTACAATAATGAAACAGAGTAGGCTATTGGACATAACCGAATCTAGAAGGAATAAGGAGGAATTTTTAAAACATGACAATTGCAGTTATATAACATTTTTGTTAATTCTATGGGAAAAGAAGGAGATGTTGGGGGGGATATATGGAGCAGAAGGAGGAATAAGAGGTGCTACGAAAAGAAGTATTTAATGCCATAATGTCACTTACATTTCCACACATTTGCTAGAACTATTTGGGTCATTAATGTGCCCCTTTGTTTCACCACCTTTTATAGTGCATGTACAACTATTGTTAGTCAAGATAATTCTATTTTTAGGAGATTATTACTCTTTCTTCTTGTGACCTTTGTGGTAAAAGAAACTTGCCAAGAACGTTTTAGGGTGATGGAATTCTCGATAAAGTAGAATTTGCTAGAAATTAACATTTGTAAGAAAATATTTTCTATAAGATTTAAAGTTACAATTGTACCAAAGTGTGGCCACATCCGAAACATACGAAGAAATCTTTAAACATTAAGAAAACAACCCAATTTAAAAAAAGAACAAAAGATCTGAACAGGCATCTTAAAAGTAGATACATAGATGGCAAATAAGTATATGAAGAGAGGGGTGCCTGGGCGGCTCAGTCGGTTGAGTGTCTGACTTTTGATTTTGGTTCTGGTCATGATCCCAGAGTCATGGGATCGAGCCTTGTGTCAGGCTCCACACTGAGCACGGAGCCTGCTTAAGATTCTCTTTTTCCCCCTATGCCCTACTCCCACTCCTCAACTTGTTCTCTCTCTCTAAAAAAACAAAAAAGTGAAAAGATACTATGCATTATTGGTCATTAGGCAATAGAAAATTTAAAAAACAGCAATGAGATAACACTATGTATGCTGAAGCATTAGATTAGATTGTTTAGATTGGCTAAAACAAAAAATAGTGCCAATGTCAATTTCTGGTGGGTGTACAACAACAGAAGGGCTCTTTCAGTGCTGAGTGGCAGAATGGTACAGCCACTTTTGAATAAGGTATGGTAGTATCTGACAAAGCTAAATGTAGTGTTAAAATACCATCTAACAGTCAGGTTTTTTAAATATATACCCAATGGGTTTGAAAACTATCTCCAGGCCAAAATATACACATGAATGTTTATAACCGTTTTTTCATCATCATCCAAAACTGGAAGCAACCAAATATCTTTTAGTAAGTGAATGCATAAACAAACTGTGGTAAATCAATAAAATAAAATATTAGCAATAAAAATAAGTTATTGCATGATGAACATTTTTAGATGGATCATAGGATAATTCTAAGTAAAATAAGTGACTCTAAAGAGACTTGATAAATAATGATTCCAGTGTGTGCCATTTTGGAAATACAAAATGGTAGAGACAGAAAAAATAATCAGTGACTACCAGTGGGTCAGGAAGGGAAGACAAGGGTTGAATAGGTGAAGTGGGGGGGATTTTTAGAGTGATAAAAATATTCTATTTGATACTACAGTTTTGGATATAAGACACAGTTCATTCATTTAAAACTATTGAACTTCGTAACACGAAGAATAAACCTTACTGTATGCACGTTTTATAAAATAATTTGAGCTTTTGGGAATTACAGAATGGAGTGCATAATATGAAAACAATCTAACTGTACTATAAGTGTATCAAACAATCTGGGGGAAAAGGTGTTGATTTTAAAATTTTGGAAAGAAAATGAACATAGGGTATACTCTAGTTAATGAAATTTTTTCTTACGAGTGTGCCAATTAATAATTCTGATATTTCTACACTTGTATACTGGAATTAAACTATAACAAATGATGGCAGATGAAAGACCAGTTTCCTAACTGTTGAAATGGAAGTTTGCAGATAAACGAGTTAAGCAAGCTAGAATGATCCATGTGGCAATGGATTAGAATCAGAGATCACACTAAATTCATAGTTAGATTAATATCTATCTACTGACAGTTATATTTGTCAATGTATGTATGTTAGTACACATGCATGTATTTCTTTATTCTGTCAGCTGAAAAGAACCTAAAAATGACACCCGAGTAGCTCTGAGCATACCTTCCACCCAGATCTTGGCTTCTAATATCATTCTCCAGTAAAATGAGTTGCGGCTCCTTGGAGAAATGTTTGATTCTAAGAAAGAGGAAATATATAAGATGAGACTGTATCATTGTATAGTAAAGAAAGAAAGGGTGTGCCCCCCCCCCAAATAAAATATAAAATAAAATAAAATACCACAATGGGGAGGTATGTCAGTGGAATACAGGAACCAATTGAATGAAACTCCCAATGGTCACAACAGGAATAATCTGAGCAAAAAAAGTAGTACTGATCTGTAACCAAAAGGGTCAAATACGTATCTGTGAATCTATGCTGATGTAAAGAAATGAATGGATAAATAAATGCAGATGTGAGACAAAATTCCTGTTAAGAAGAATTGAAAAATAATTTACGTAGGTAGTTTAACCATGAGGAAGCCGAGTATTGCTCACCACTTCTTACATGTGGGCTGTGCATAGTAACTTCAAAAGAATACAGTGTGGAAAAGGGATGGGGGTAGAGATACTTTACAGTGGAGAAATCTGATAATCACTACCTCAGGTGATCATTAATATCAACAGTGATTAAGGCACATTATTATTTATTCCTGATGTGATAAGAATGGTACCTTTCCTTGTGATTTCCCTCCTGGAATCCCATAACCTCATGTTAATAATGAAGAAGACATCAGGAAAATCTCAATAGAAACACATTCTACAAAATATCTGACTGTCTTCAACAACAAGGAAAGTCTAAGAAACTGATATAGTCAAGAAGAATCTAGAGAGACATGACAACTAGTTGGAATGTGGTACCTTGGTTGGGATTCTGGAAGAGAAAAAGGAAATTAGGGAAAAACTCAATCTGAATAACAATATATAATAATAATACATCGATATTGGTTGATTAACTGTAACGATGTTACCATACTAATATAAGATGATAATGGAAAAACTGAATGTAGGTTATATGGGAACTCTACTCACTATTTTCATAATCTTCCTGTTAATCTAAAATTGTTCTAGAAAATGGTTTAGCAAGAACTTCAAAATGATTATCCACTTGGATTCTTTGTAATATTTCTCATGCAACATCTCTCTTATACAATATCATATTGGCCTTCCCAGCATGAAGTTAATGTGCTTATCTCTGAAACTAAGCCCCTGAATTTCGTGGGAGTGTTCCTCCTGACTCTTCTCTTTCCACATTCAATGCTTAAGTCTCACTGTCGCCTACTAAGATTCAAATTCAAATTTGGCTCCTCATGCTGCCTCACTTCCCATCCTTGGAATCTCCCTAAAGCTTCCTGTAGCCACTCACTCTGCCCTCATACCTCCCACTTGGCCTCGGGTGGAAGAATAGGAGAGAAGGAAATAGATGCTGGTCCCTTGAATGTATAAAAAGGTGATGTAATTTGAATGTTAGTTAATTGTGTCCAAGAATTTTAACCATGCAAGAAGTATTGAGTATCTACTCTATAACCAAGCTCTTAACAGACATTTGTTTTGATTTGGTTTCATTTCTTTTTCACATATATGTTGAGTATTTTTCTTACTAGCTGAGTAGTTTATCAATTTTCTTAACTAAATAGTTATTATCTTCTAATAACGGGGAAATGAAAGGGTCCTCAGGTCTGATTTAGCCAGGCATCAATGAGCAATAAACCTTTGGTCGTTGATGACTGTGCTAGTTATTCAATTTAATTGCACTATTTTAGTGTATGCTGTGTTGCACCCTCATGTTACTTTTCAGAACTGAAGGAATGATTCTACTGGTTGCTGGAGTGCTGCAGATACAGACAGCCTATCTCCGTCTGTTTGGGCTGCTATAACAATTACCATGTGTTGGGTGGCTTATAGACAACACTTATTTCTACAGTTGTGGAGGCTGGGAAGTCAAAGATCTTGGCAACAGCAGATTCAGTGTGGTGGCTGGTAAGAGTCCATTTCTTGGTTTATAGATGGTGCTATCACCTCATGGGGTGGAAGGGACAAGCTAGCTCTCTGGGGTCTCCTTTTCAGAAGCCCTAATCCCAATCAGAATTGCGCTCTCATGACCTAACACCTCCCAAAGGCCCCACCTCCTAAAATCATCACCTTGTGGATTAGAATTTTGGCGTATGAATTTGGTGCAGGGGATATAAATCTACAGACTATAGCACAGCCTTATCTGCCAATTCTCTGCGAGTTGCCTTCAGCCAAAGAGAGCCACTTTTCCTCTGGTCATACTTTCCTCTGAAACCTGGGACTGGTTATATAAACCTTGCTCCATGTCCCAACATGAGAAAGCTCTGAAGGACCATTCTTGCTTTATAGCCCCTTGTGGAATGGCAGAGGCCTTGTATGACTTCATCGTAGTCCAGTTTCTTCCTCAGCCTAATTTTATTTCCTCCTGTTTCCCTTCAAGAACACACCCTAGTAAGCTCACTGTACTCAAATAAAGCTCAGAGTTTGTATACTAGGAAATTCAGCTCATTACAGACAGTGCCAGATACGGGTCCAGAAAGATGTGAAGGGATTTTGGAACTGTATCTACAGCCAGGTGCTGGCAAGGAGAATCCAGGTAGTTGGTTTGAGTATGAGTAGACATTAGCCCAAGGTAGCAATGTGGTTGCTCAGACTTTCACTGGTAGTGAAGTGTATGTTATACTTGAGAACAAGTTAGTAATTTGCTAGATGTATCAGTCTGTGAGACATTTAGGAGAAAGAGTAATGAAAAAGAAGATACTTGTTGGTGGGAGTAATTGATGTTCTGAAGAAAGATAATAAAAATGGCAAGTGACTAATCAATTAAAAGCTTAGAGTAAAAGCCATTGGACCTTCTTGGGGTCATATAAAGAGATCCCAGCATCCCTATAGCTTGAGATCAAGAAAAGTTGAGAGTCAGGTCCAGAGCTATCCATAAGTGTAAAAGGGCTTCAAGAAGCTTTATATGCTCGATCTGGACAGGTCTCCAGTGGTGAGGAAAGCACCCTGACTAGGGAAGAAAGGAACTCTGTACATGATATCAGGGTATTCGGGTTTATACACCTGAAAGTCTTTAATATACATATCACCTTAAGTCTCTGAGGAAGCAGAAGTGGCCTACTCCTCCTTGGTAAGCTAGCGCTCTTCCTAGCTTTAAGATGATAGAGGAGTTTGTGGTGACAAGGCAGCATTAATCTTTCAAGATCTGTTTCCATCTCTTCTCCTGGCGACGGACCAGTAATTTGGTCTATCCTCCTTGAAATCCTATCTCAAATTTATGATAGTATATGGATGTTAAGATAAATGAGAATCGGGCTAAGGACCATGTACTGAGCCAGGCAGCACTGTTATTGTAGATCTTATTTATCAAGTGAGGAGTAACCAACCTGATGCTTCTTGAAATCTTTTGTCATGGGCTTTATTTTAAGCTTCAGTCCTTCAGCTGATATTTGACCAATTGGGCATTGCGATGCTTCAATCCAGAAATGATTGAGAAAATAATTTTTAAGCAACTTCGGTGGTTTCTTTGATAATTTGATTAAAGTTAGGAATTCTTTTCATCACAAATTTCAAATGCACACATGCACCTGAAATATGTGCCATTTTGAGGTTACAAATGAACATCAAGTAAAAAATATTGATTTAGGGCAACTTAGGTTTAAACATACTTAATATCTCAAATTAATATTTGATCTTTTTAAAGGTTATTTGTAGAAAATCAGAGATGCACTGGAATAGATATGTTGGGGCTCATGCTGATATTCTCTTATTTGGAGGAAGTGTTTCAGCTGTGCATTTTGTTCCTCAGATATTAAAAAGGTGATAATGTCACTGTACTACTACCAGAAAAGATGATTTATTTAATTGGACAATAAGATAATGTGATTAGTATAATTTTCCAGAAAAGCAAGAGTGGTCCATTTAAGGTTCATTTCCCACACCATCCTTTTACATTTGAATGAGGGTTAATAAAGAAGAGAATAAAAATGAAATATGAGGATTTTTAGCAGTCTGGTGAAAAGAAAAGCATTTGTCATACTGAATTACCAGTTTCTTGATTTTACTATTTTAAGACCCCCAAAGCATTATAGTTCACTAACCTGTGCCTTGACAATATACTCACTGCAGTAAATTTTTCATTGTAAAGACGTTTTATAAAGAACTTGACCCGTATCATTATATGATGTCTTTTCTTAATAATTTAACAAACACTGACTTCCTGGTGTGAAATGAGCCAATTAAAGTCATTTTAAAAATGCATAAGTATCTCTGGGTTGCTTTCAATTTTAAATAAGAGCAGTATATAATATCCTGCAGCTTAGTTTTTCTATTTGAAAATGTAGCTAATCTGACCACAGTTATTGTTCTCTATCACATATCCCAATTGAATTAAGATTTCAGATCTTCTATGATCTTGTTTTCTAAGTTGGTTTACTAAAGAGATAAGTCCTTCTGAACAATTCCATCTTCCAGTCAACTTGAAAAGCTCTGATCATATATACTCGTGGTTTTTATTCTTTGTTCCTTTCTATTATATTTATTAAGAGAAATATAAACAACATTAGAGCAAATATTCATTTTTAACTTAGTGGGCATAATGTGAAAGAAGATTCCAGCTTCAGTTGATCTCAGAGATTGACCTTGAACCTGGGAATAAAAGTATCCTAAAAAACTGGAAAAAAAAATACATCTGAAAGGAAGAGTCAGTTGATAAGTGTGGCCTAGTACTCAAACTCTGCTCCTAGAAGGGACATTAGGATTTTTACTAGGGATGCTTGCTTTGGCAGTGCATATGCTAACGTTGGAATGATACAGAGAAGGTTAGCCTGGCCACTGTGCAAAGATGATATGCAAATTTGTGACAGGTTCCATATTAAGTTTTGTTTTTGTTTTTGTTTTTGTTTTTGTTTTATGAGTGCAATGAAAATAGGAAGGCCACCTACCTTTGAGACCCTGCCTAAATCCTGGGAACCTTAAATGCTTATGCGTTAAATCTCAAAAGCCCAGGTATCTAATTGTATCATTGCTTCTACTGAAAATATATGAGTAGAGAGACAGAATGATGAATGGCAGCATACCTAATTCTATGCAGGTTCTTTTCTGGTTCTGCTTCCTTCCTGGAGCTAAATGGGGGCGCGGTGGGGGGGGGGAGGGAGGGGGAAGGGGCTCAGTCACATGGTCTAGCCAAGGAGGTACGTTTAACATAGCTTTTGGATTGAAGTGAAAACTTCAGAATCAAGGTGAGACCCTGTTGTCTTTCTTTATGTCAACTTCTGCAATGTTTGAAAAAAGCAAGTTCAGTATTTTCCTAAAACTGGAAGGCCCTGTGATTCATTTCCAAAGACATTGGAAAGAGCAATTCAGCAGAACCCCTCAGCCTGGCAAATAGTCCCTGATGAGCAGGCAGTAGAGGCAAGCTTTGTCCTTATATGCATGCTTCCTGTTACTGTGCAAATCGGGTCACCTAGTAACATCTAACGCTGATTTACCTCTTGTTTAACTTCCAGTGAATCCGTGTCTGTGTCTTGAGAAGCAGCTAGGATTTATTTGTAAATATAGGAAATGTAGTTTTACTCTGTTGGCTATAGGAAGTTCTATGCTACTTCTTGATAGGAATTAAAACACTGATAGGAAAAGACAGAATTATTTCTCCTCCTTCACTATAGTGCACAGCAGAGTCACAGGAGTGCAAAGATTACAGGGAATCTTTGGCAGAAGCTAAGTGCAAGCAGCAGTGGAGCAGAAAAGATGTTTGGCAGAGGAACCTGGATGAGACAGTAGTGCCTAAGGAAGTAGCATTGCTGAGCATAAATCGTAAGACTTATGCGGATGAAGTGAATTGAGAAACAGTAATAGTACCTTGCAGAAGTATCTGTGTCTTTCAGGAACTGCAGCATCCAATGAAAGTAACATAGGTGTCCAGCAGTAGGGATGGTGGTAACCAGGGAGTGTGGTGGTATGTTACAGTCCGAAAAGCAGAGGCCATCTGAAGCAGAAATTAGCGTGGGGAGAATATATATCACCACCACTACCACCAATAGTAGAGATTTGATATTCTACTTCATGAGAATATGATAAGGTGTCTGTGGCATAGGCTCCACAATGTATTGCTTCTGGCTGCTTCCCCCAAGTACAGTTCCTTTTCTCAGTTGAATCCTTCTTAAGTAAAATGAGTACCATGACCCTGTTATTGTTACCGTTTTATTAAGGATTCTCTTTAGATTTTGTACATATACTATACTATGAAGACTTGTGTCCCCTCCAAATTCACGTGTTGAAATTTTAACCCCCGAAGATGTTGGTAGACATGGGGCTTTTTGCAGCTACTTAAGTCATGAGGGTGGAGTCCTCATTAATGAATTAGGGCCTTTATAAAAGAGAATCCAGTGGAATCGAGTGCCCTTCCACCATGGGAGGACGTGGCAAGATGATAGTATCTAAGAATCAGAAAGTAGGACCTCAATAGACACTGAATCTGCTGATGCCCTCATGTTGAACTCCTGGGATCCAGAACTATGAGAAATAATCTTCTGTTATTTGTAATCTACACAGTTTGTGATTTTTTTTATAGTAGCCCAAATGGACTGAGGCAATATAAAAGAGCCCTCAGATGTTAAAAAAACAAAAACAACAAAACTACACAAAACAAAACAAAACACAGAACAACAACAAAATGAGTGAACTGGATTGGATGGTTTTCCTGAAGGGTGTGGCAACAAATCTCTCTGTGTCTGACTAAAAATTACCCATTTCCTGTTCTCTAAAGTAAGAAGTTATATTTTCTTCCTGATAGACCAGAGGACACTGTTTATAATTTATAAAAAACATGATGGGTTATGTGAATAAAACAAGCAAACTTAAGTGTTAACCTTTAATTTTAAGCTTTTGAGGATACTCCACTAGGTGCTATAACTAAGTTTTAACATCTTTACTTAACATCTACATCATAGGAAGCACTGAGTGTCTGTACATTTTAAGGAAAACTACCAATGATCATGAAATATATTAGTATATTAGTATCCATATTTCATAATTGAGAAAACAAATATTCAAAAACATTGAATGCAGAAATACATATATGTATATGATAATTTGGTACTAATAAATACATCATATTTATAAATTTGAGACAATTATGAGAAATATACAGTGAATGCAGAAATATATATATTTCTCATAATTGTGTCAAATTTTCACTTTGCTTTGATAGCAAAAATTTGGCTTAGCTCAGTTTGTACATGGCTCTGTCTTTTCATTAACTCACCATTCATTTGGGCTTAGCTAAGCCATGTTAGCTGTCATTGATGAGAAAAGAGCTTTATGTGAATTATTCATTAGGATGAGTGGGGAAGCATTCCACTCCTGAAACAGTGTTTTTGCTACCTAATACAGGATTTTATGGCAGCTGTCCACCTCCACAGGTATTTGTGCAATCTGGCTACTGCCAGTTTTATTAAAGAGCTTTCTCAAAAATAAAACTAGCTCACTTCTTTATATTTAAATTTTTTCTTTATAATTACTCTATTGAGAAAGTTGTCCTGTAATTGTATTACTTTGCAGGGCTTTTCTGTGAAATGATGTGGTGGCAACAGTTTGCTTTAATCTTCTGGTGTAAGACTGGTTATGACATTTGATGGTACGTGTGGGTGTGTTTTGTGCGAAGAGTAAGGTGTAATATGGTATACTCACAATATAGTTGGGGCATTGAGTTGGAAGGTATTGCAGATTGGCTTTCTCAGGAAGCTGACTCTGAAATGGCAAGGAACATTCAGGAATATGATTAGGGAGAGTTCTCTTGAGAATGAATAACACCTGTAGAGAGGAGGAGACAGAAGTAGGGTTGAGCAGAGGGTAACTCAGACAGCAATGCAGGACAGAAGCACAAT
The DNA here is from genome assembly GCF_023721935.1 of Panthera uncia. Lineage (NCBI taxonomy): Eukaryota > Metazoa > Chordata > Mammalia > Carnivora > Felidae > Panthera > Panthera uncia. The sequence goes on along the minus strand of NC_064807.1, from coordinate 52,505,859 downwards.
TGAGCTTCAGCTGAGCTGAATGTTCAGCATTGTTCTGGACTGTAGTCAAAGTGCCTGGCCTTTGTATCTGTGCAAGGAGTGGGGGCAGGCTGCACCCAGGAAGGTGGTGGGCTTGGGGAGATGTCTTTATCTGAGAGCACGGATCTTCTCAGACACACGGATCTGAAGTTTAGGAGAATGGTATGATAAAGATTTGAGATTCATCAATATACAGATATAATTGCTCATATGGAATGAATAAAATTAGCTAGGGAGAGTGTTAAGAGGGAGAAAAGGTTGTCCAAAAAAGCAAAGCTAGCATAATTTCATTTGTTGTTACTTATTTTCGAATCAGGGAGATATTTAAAGTCCTGTCTTTATTTTATTCACATGTTCTATTAACAGTTATAGGAGAAAAGGAAACACCATTTGTCAAAAATACCATATAATTCTCAAAGAGAGAGTGCTCAGTAAATATAAATATGAAACAGAGACATGAAGTAATGTAAGTAGTCCAGAAGGGAAGAGCACATTGTCATGAGTGATGATATAGGGTAGTTATGGTATGCAGTGAAAGAACAGTATTGCATATGACTGGTTACTACATGAACAGATCTTCAGACTAGATTCTTGTGTTTGGGATCTTGATTCTGTTGATTGTCTGCAAACTGTTGGAATCATAAGTGAGTTCTCTGTGTTATATTTTTCTGAATGTTCAGTCTGCTTCATCTCCTGTTTTTATTCATTTGGAAAAAGGACTATGTCAGAACAAGATAGGGCATTCTCTAAAGCACTTTGGGGTAAAACTGCAATAATTGTGCTAATATTTTTTCTATTTCCTCTTCCATTTCCTTGCTCTTAAGTTTTTTTGACGCTTGTTTTTGTTTTTTTTGTATCTCCATAGGCATTTTGAAATTAAGCCTTCTGAACTGGGTGTTATAATTACTTCTGATTAATACAGCATCTCATTAAGCCTTTAAGTCTTTTCATTTTCTTCTAAAATGATTCAGTTCCCAAACAAATACTGATAAGGTTAAGAGGTCTTTTTATTATGAAAGTTTGAAAATCAGTATTCTAATATACATATATATCTCAACTGTTACGTGCCAGAGGGTAATTTAAATGAAGACTGTTATTTTGATTTTATTCCCCACTCCTATCCTTGGGCAATGTATGTTTCGTGTTTTAAAAAAGAGCTTCTGTGGAAATCTTTCAATGTATTGCAGAAGCATTTGATAGAGTGACTTGTGGTCAGATTTATATTGGTCCTATGCAGTGCACTTCACTTAAATCTTAGTAACTTTAAATCAGGTCAGTAATTTTCTTAATTTAGGGAGATGCTAATATTGAAACTAAAAATGGTTTTTGGCTGAATTAAACAAATTGTTATTACCTGCTAATAACATGCATCAAAGTTAAATGTTTAGTGATAACCTGAGGGCCACATGATATAGGCACAGGTGTCATCAAGGAGACAATATCTGGAAAGATAAATTAGAATAAGACTGTAATTCAAGATAAGAGCATCAGAATTAAACTACACTGTAATATCAGGAGATTTTTAAAAATTAATTATTATCAAAACACTTATTCTAAAACATGTGGATCCCTGGTAAGGTGGGAAAGAAAGAATAGAAAGATTTATCTAAAAGTAAATGTTGTGAGCTGGGAAATACAATGGTCTCCCATAAGGGTAAAATAATTCATAAGCCTGAGGGTGAGGAAATCTGGCAAATTATCTTAGTCACATTGCTTACATATGAGGCCACAATTCCTCTATCAAGTAGGTCACAGAGGAGAGGGAGGCTAAAGCAAATGTAAGAGCAGCTAGACAAATGATGTAGCATTTTTGCAAGGGATTCAGCCTGCAAGGGAAATTTGGAGAGACCCCTGTAAGTAAAAATACTGGGATCAGGGAAAGGTGAAACTGAATTAACGTTGGTGGCTTCACATTTTGAGCAGGGAAGAATTGGAGTTAAAGAAAGGCTTCTCAGCACTCACATTACTTAACATTTAGCTAAAGAGAAGTTTGGCTCCAAAATTAGAGTATTCAAAAAAAAAGTATATTACTCCATAGAATTGAACAGATTACATTTATATCCATTTACATATATATATACACACATATATGTATGCAATAAAACATAATTAGCTAAACAACCCCCACCCTCACTACAAAATGGGATATAATGACACCATTGGCAAAAATCTGTGTGCCCCTCCAAATTCTGGATTTTATAATTCTATTTCTTGTTTTTTGCATATACTTTAACCCTAGATAAGAATAATTTAAAGTAATAAACGTTAGTGTCACCTGGGTGGCTCAGTTGGCTAAGCGGCCAACTTGGGCTCAGGTCGTGATCTCATGGTCTGTGAGTTCAAGCCTCACATTGGGCTCTGTGCTGACAGCTCAGATCCTGGAGCCTGCTTCAGATTCTGTGTTTACCTCTCTCTCTGCCCCTCCCCCCCCCACTCGTGCTCTGTCTCTCTCTGAAAAATAAACATTAAAAAAATTTAAAGTAATACATGTTAGTTTTGCAATTTGGAGTTCATAAAAATGGTGTTGCCCTGTGTCTAGTCTCCTGATAGATATATTTTTCTTCATTCAATTTGTATGGCAGCTATTGTTCATTCATTATTACTACAATAATGTCCCATAAATTTGAAAGACATTAACTGTTTTTTTTTTTAATTCTACTTTAATGCACATTGAGGGTTTTTTTTTGTATTTATCTTATTTTTTTTAATGTTTATTTTTTGAGAGTGAGCGAGTGAGAGTGAGTGAGCACAAGCGGGCTAGGGACAGAGACAGACACAGAATCCCAAGCAGGCTCCAGGCTCTGAGCTGTCAGCACAGTGCTCGACCCAGAGCTCGAACTCATGGACCGCGAGATCATGACTTGAGCTGAAGTCAGACATTTAACCAACTGAGCCACCCAGGTGCCTCAAATTTTTCAATTTTTTAAAGAAAGTTTAGACACTTTAATCTTTATGTTAAATCTCCTGATTTTAAGGCAATTTTAACAATTTTTTCAAAGTTTATTTTTGAGAGAAAGACAGAGACAGAGTGTGAGTGGGGGAGGAGCAGAGAGAGACACAGACACAGAATCCCAAGCAGTCTCCAGGCTCTGAGCTGTCAGCACAGAGCCCAACGCGGGGCTCGAACTCACATACTGTGAGATCATGACCTGAGCCAAAGTTGAACATTGAAATGACTGAGCCACTCAAGCACCCCGAACATTGAGGTTTTTAAAAACAGTATTACCAGGAAAACTACTGTTGAGGTTTCCAAGATCATTTCAACCTGTTTCTGTTGTGATGTGATGTGATATGATTGACCAATTTACATTTTTACTGGCACTATATGAGTTTCATTTTATAAAAATTTCAAAATTTTATTTCTCTAGTCAAGGTGGAGGTATTTTATAACCTGTTTTTATCATTTTAATTTTATTTCCCTACTTACTAATGAAGTCAAGTATCTCTTCATATTTTCATTTTTTTAATCTCTGAAGTTGATGTCCTTTGTCAATGCTTATGTTAGGTTGTTTTCCCTTATTGTGTTGTACCACTATTTTTAATATGGTCAGGATTCTAATTCTAATCTTTTTCATTTATATGAGTTTCAAATATATACTTACATTTTGTGGATTTTCCTTTGCCAAGTTCTCTAGCCAAAGGCCACCAGGGATACAATAGTAGTTGAACAGGTTTTCTTGCTCATTGCTCATTACAGAGAAGCAGAACCCAAACCATGGGAATCATGGACATGTCAGAAAGAGAGTGATAGAAAGGTTGATTGGATTCAACCAGGATTGGATTCTATCAGGAAATAAGGGTAATTCAGTGATTAGGTAACTGGAGAAATCTTTTTTTTTTTAATTGTTTTTAACATTTATTCATTTTTTAGAGACCGAGACAAAGCATGCGTGGGGAAGGGGCAGAGAAAGGGGGACACAGAATCCGAAGCAGGTTCCAGGCTCTTAGCTGTCAGCACGGAGCCTGACACGGGGCTCGAACTCACAAACTGCAGGATCATGACCTGAGCCGAAGTCGGACGTTCAACCAACTGAGCCACCCAGGTGCCCCGTAACTGAAGAAATCTTAATCTGGAAGGAAGGAAGATACATGTGAGGCTAAAGCTGTAATTGATAAGAAGCAGCAGTCACTAATATTTCACAGGGGGATGCCAGTCATTTTTGTGATTTGGACAGTATTTATATTTTGACTATGTTTTCACATGATTATGGAGTTAGAGTTGGCTTACTAAGCGTCCCTGAATATATCTACATTCTGGTCCCTAGAACCTGTGCATGTTCAATGACATGGCAAAAGAGACTTTTCAGATGTGATTAAGTTAAAGATCTTGAGATGAGTATTATAATGACTATCTGGGTGCATTCTAAGTATAATCACAAGTGTCCTTATATAGACTCTTTTTTTTTTTTAACGTTTATTTATTTTTGGGACAAAGAAAGACAGAGCATGAACTGGGGAGGGGCAGAGAGAGAGGGAGCACAGAATCGGAAGCAGGCTCCAGGCTCTGAGCCATCAGCCCAGAGCCTGACGCGGGGCTCGAACTCACAGACCGTGAGCTCGTGACCTGAGCTGAAGTCGGACGCTTAACCGACTGAGCCACCCAGGCGCTCCACAAGTGTCCTTATAAGAGAGAGGCAGAGGAAGATTTGACTTATAGAAGAGAAGGTAATGTGGTTACTGATTATTGAACCAGAGATTGGAGATGTATGGATACAAGCCAAGGAATGTTGGCAGGCACTAGAAACTGGAAGAGGAAAGAAAAGGATTTTCCCCTGGAGCCTTCAGAATGTATCAGCCCTGGATTTTAGCCCTGTGACTCATTTTGGACCAATATACATCATAAATCATTCACTTCCATTTAGTGGCAAAGCAGGTGTTTTAACAAACATCATCATCAGTAGAGTCTAGGTTCATTCCCATGTTTCCAAATGCAGCTGCACAAATGAAAAACCACATGGCTATTTTTGTTCTTTTTGCCTTGATCATTTTCCCTAGTGTTATCTCTGCAAACATGACAGAAATATTTGAATCATTTCTTTTTTTTTAAATTGCACAAGATCTGTTACGATTGTTATCTATTCACTTTTAAATCTAAGGACTTGAATTGTTTTTGATAGTGATATTTTTGACCTGTTATATGCTATTATAATGTTTTGGACCTTAATATCCACTGAAATCTTCAAATGATTAATGTGATGTATAATTGTGGAGACTTACTTGACATGATATACCTGAGCATAGTTCAGCCTTCCCTATAGTCATGGATAACAGAATTTACCTCAAATTAGCAAAGTATAAAGTTAAACTATATCTTCTATGAAATGGAATATGATGTTTACACAATGAATCACCATCTACTAATCATTAGTAATGAAATCAGTTTCAAAAAGGAAAAAAAAATCCCTCTGAGAAACGGCTCAATAGTTTTTGGTTCCTCTGTATTGTTGTCAGAACATGAACTAGGAAGAACACTGTGGTAGATTATTACTTTAATGCTTTCAAATGAATCCTGGCTTCTGGTATCCAAGTTTGTATGCATCTTTCACTCACGTGACTCTGTTCTTTGCTACATATCTTTGCTTTGGCATGGAGCATTGGAAAACAGGACACAAAAAGAAGTTTAATAAGATCCTGAAATGATCAAATTGGGGTTTTCCAACTTGAAACATTCCTGTCTGTAACACTGTAAGGATCCCCTTAAATAAACTACAGTGTGGAGAGACTCTGTGGACAGAGAGCCTACCTAACAGCGTTCACCCAGATCCACACATGGGAGTGAGGGCATCTTAAACCATCTATCCACAGTTGGGATGCTTCAGTGCTCTGTTTTGTCATCAAGAAGAGATTTCATTAGAAAATACAAATATTACGTTGGTTACAATAAATATTTAAATGGAAAATAGGTTTTATATTAGCAGCTTTAATTGGGGAAAAAGTCCTTCAGTCACATTCCTTTAAACTCTCTGTTTATCTACTGGTATCCGTCTTAATTATCTCCATGAAATGTACAAATATCTGGTAAGCAATACAGTATGTTATTGTCCATGATGTGATCAAATCTTAGCTTTAATTCTCTGCTCTTTTCCTTACCCTCAGAAAAAAGTAATATATATATATTCCTAAATATTTTGCCTTTTTCAGAATAAACCGCCAATAGCCTTAACACAATATATTGGATAATCCAGTATTTTTCACAGTATGATACAAATATCATTACCTATGGCCAAAATTACTTTAGAAGGTATCTACTTTCTTATCAGAAGGCAGTATCTGGGCATAGCCTACATAAAAAAAATTAAAATACTAAAACTATCATTTTAGGAGAAAGTAAAATTAGATCCATTTTCATAGTATACACACATAAATGTCAATATAATAGCTTACAAAAGATAATATAAAATTATATAACAGAGAATGATTGTAGAATCTAATGTATGGGTAAGGTTGCCTTTACACCTGGCATGAAAACTGAAAGCCTCAATGGTAAATATTGACAGATTTTATTTTATTGCTGTATAATTCACCATAAATTGATTGAATAGATAGAACATATTTATGACTGTTACATTTCATGTAAAAATAAGACAATTGCTATGAAAAAAATTTAAGGCTGTAACTTCCTATTTTTATAGGAAAAACATAAATGACTAATAAACACAAATACTTTATGAATCAGTAAAGTAATAGAAAATTATAACAGTGAAATATCATTTACAAGATTGAAAAATTTAAGCACCGTTATTAATTTTATAGAGGGCACTGATAAACAGATTCTACTGATACAAATCCTAACTGAATGAATTTGTTGAGACTGTGTCAATAATTATCAAAATTTGAAATAATTGTATATTATGACAACAATCTTACTACCTTACCCTAAGGAGTAAGGATTTGACCAAGTGGTGTGCTGGAGCCAGGTTATAACAGCTCACAAAACCCAACTGTTACTTAAAAAAAAAAAATGTTTATTTTTGAGAGAGAGTGCTAGTGGTGGAGGGGCACAGAGAGGGAGACACAGAATCCAAAGTGGGCTCCAGGCTCTGAGCTGTCAGCACAGAAGCCCGACGCAGTGTTCGAACCCATGAACTGTGAGATCATGACCTGAGCCAAAGTCTGTGCTTAACTGAGCCACCCAGGCACCCCACAAATTGTTAAATTTTAAGGAACTTTGAGAGCTGACTTATAAAACAAGTCTTTCTTTATTCCTTGCCTCACATCCAATTCAGCAGTAAGTCATGTTTTCTCTAAATACAAAATATTTATCAAATATGACTGCTATAGGGGCACCAGGATGACTCAGTCGGTTGAGTGTCCGACTCTTGGTATTGGCTCAGGTCATGATCCCAGGGTTGTGAGATTGAGTCCCATGTTGGACTCCATGCTGAGTGTGGAGCCCACTTAAGATTCTATATCCCTCTCCCTCTGTCCCTCTACGCTACTTGTGCTCTCTCTCTAAGAAAAAAAAAAAAAAAAAGACTGGCATAAGCCCACCTCAAATCATTATCGATTTCTTATAACACTATCATGTCCTCCTAATTTCCTAGCCTCTTCTATACCCATTCTGCCTTTTACTCACACTACATGTAGAGAGATGTTTTCAAAGGAAATCTTATTGCTTAATTTCCCTGCTTGAACTATAAACTCTTACTGTAATGTGGAAGGATATCCATGATCTGAAACCTGACTGCCTTGCCAATTTCATGTTCTAGTATCTCTTCGTGCTTCCTTTGCTCTAGCCACTTTGGCCCTCTTCTATTATTAAACCTGCCATCTAGTGCTTGTTTCTATGTCTTTGCTACTGTAGTTTCTACTATCATTATGGTTCTCAGAGGTCTCTAGCCATCTGATAGTTTTAGATGCTTTAGGTCTCTTTTTCAAATGTTACCCCCGTAAATAGTCCTTCCCTAATAACCCTGTGTAGAACCTTGTTACTCTTCACTGTCTCACCTTTAGTTTTTTGTTTTTTGTTTTTTGTTTTTTGTTTTTTTTGTAGAATTTATCACCAGTGGAAGTTATATTCACTATTCGTTGATCTCATTTTTAAATCATTTCCCTTCCCCTGAACTGCAATTAAATTTCGTGATAGTGGGTCTCAGTTTTGCTCATGTCTGTACCCCCAGATTCTAGGACAGAGCTTCACACATAGTAAGTGCTTGGTAAGAATTATTCAACATAGATTTACTATAAATGCCTGTGTCTGTTCCAAGATGCATTGAATAAGTGTGGAGGAAGAAGCCTTTGAAAACACAAAGTAGAAATTCCCCACTTTCCTTAATTTGTATGTTTCTGTATACAGAACAAATTTTATTATTTCCTTATTCATGAAATATTTCTAGAAACCAGGCACACATTTTTTTCCCTTTAATTCTATAGCAGGACACCAAAATATAATGAAGTATTATTGAGGAACATCATTCCTTAATAGCTGTTTGTTCAAAGATGGAATAAAGATATTTAAATGCAGAATCCATCTTGCTCAGAAGGAACTCTCAGCAGGTCCATCACAATGGACATTCCATTCACGCATTATAACATATAATAAATTACCAATTATGATATGTGACTCTTCTTGAATCCTTCATTTTTTTTACGTTTGTTTTGGAATTGAGACTGGTTGTGGATACTTACATCAAATATATAATCATTAATTTATTAAATCCTAACTACTGGCTCAATCTTGATTCATTTACTTTACAATATGAATACATCCATTCTAACAGGGCAATATATCTACAAGATAATTCCTGTGCTTTAAGGAAACACTTTTAATCTCTTAAAGCATATAGAGAGACTTTATATCCAGAGAAATTCTTTCTGTGTATCAATCATTCCCAATAAAATTGTCTTAGTGATTTTAAGTAAGTATCTCAAATAAGGCCCTGCGCTTCCCATGTATGTTTAAATTTAAACTTGATACTTTAATGAAATTATTACCACCTTCTGGATTTCCCATGGATGTAATGGTAAGTGGAATAGCTCCCCTTGGCAAGAAAGAAATTGCGTTCTATTTGGGGAAAGTCAAAAGGTTGACCTCCATTACAGGGTGTGTGTCAATGTTAGTCCTCTATGGATTCAGCATTATTCCTCATCTGTACATCCGCTTCCTGAGGGACTATTAAAGCACCAAAGTAGTTTAAGAGAAAATTGGTTCATTATTTCTAAGACAAAGTTATTTTCTCACTAAAGAATTCTATGTAGTTTAGGTCAATAAGCTCTCATTTGAGTAAGTTCTTTGTAACAAGAACTGGGTTAAATGCTATGAAACAAAGAAGATAAGAAATGTCTCCTGCTTTTAAGGAATAGAAAATCTATCATGTAGTGGGGGTGTCAGACATGTCAACATGTAGATTTAGTTCAAAATGATAATTTGTAAGATTAATAAGATACAATATATCCCATTCAAAACCCTTTTCTAGTCAAATCTCTGGAGAGACTTAAAGTAACATAATGAGGACAAGCAGCAATCCAGGTAGCAATGACTTGAGAGATTTTATTATTCTTATGAAGCTGTCTAGAAACAGAGATAAGAACAACTTGAAGCGTTCCTAGAGAGGGTATTATTCAGGACAATTTTGTGGATAAGTCCCTGACAATGCACATTTCCCAGTCTTCCCTCACAGATTATTTTCAAATGATTATTTGTTTTTATAAAAATATTATAAATATGAGCAGAAAATATTTTGTGTGTGCAAGTATTAGTTGTAAAAATGGGCATAGAAGCAAGTGGAAACATTTGTTACAGTTTTCCCCCCCCAGCCCTTGGGAGTTGCCACCATGCAAGCTGCTATCTTCATCTTGCTAACTCTTGACATGCAATGTTTATATTATCCTCAGGCTGCACAGCATCCACGTCCCTGTACCCCATAGGGTGTTAGGGAGGGTAGGTTAGGCAGAGACTGGTGGTAGGAAGAAAAACTCTGATGCTTTACTGTGTGTGTGTGTGTGTGTGTGTGTGATTTTGAACACTAGCCAAAATGTGATGTATGCTAATATAGAACTTCTCTCTTTCTCAGTTATCAGTATTTCTCAGTTAACTGTAAATGAAAATCTCTACCTCATAGGGCTATAATGAGGATAAAATCAGATATCCTGTGTGTAGGACCTAACTCATTCATGATGCGTCTTATTAACCTGTCCTATCCCTTGGTTATATTCTACGCCTTTGGTGCAAGCACCTCTCACTATTAAGGAATAAATAATGACATAAAATATGTTGGCATGTTTGAAAATCTACAATATTAAGCTGATAATGACATGATCTAAATGAGAAGAAATACTCTGGTTCCATTTGAAAATAGGATTTAATCGATTTTAAGATTATAGGACGGAATCTTAACACTTCGTTTTTTGGTTAACTTATCTTTGTATTTAGAAGAAATATTGAATTTACTTTAAATTTAACATTAATGCCTTATTAAAAATATTACTAAACCATTGGAACAGATTCAGGATCTGTAATTGAAAGAAATACAAATCTCTGGGTTGAAAGTGTTGGCTCTGAGTTTGAATGCCATTTCTTCCTCTCAATTTTTGTACTCTGGAATTTGGTTTTATCTTTTAAGAGTTTGAATATCTGTGTAGTCTAGGGTTTTAATCTAAAATAATGAAGTGAAGTATGTGTAAGAGTATAGCACCTAGCATTTGCAAAATAAATGCTATTTAATCAGTCTTTATTATTTACATTTAAGCTGTCTACTTTGTTACACAAGAAATTGAAACTTTCTGCATGTATCAGTATTGTTATTCCAAGGTTTTTTGTTTTTGTTTTTACTTAATCTTTAAATCTTGTATGTGAGGAAAAATGGCATGAAAATATAATGCAATCCAAAGCCTTTTATTTAAACTTCAAGTATTAATGCCAATACTGTGTTTGTTCATAATTCTCTCAATTACTATTTTCTGCATGGAGATACTATATAAAAATATCCTGGCTTTAAGGAAAGACAGACCTGGTTTCACATTCCAGTAGAACTACTTTTAAATTCAGATGGAGCTACTTTGTGTGTGATCCTGGTTATTGTTGTTTTTCTTTCTTCTTTCTTTTTTTTTTTTTTTTAACTTTCTGAACCTTAGCTTCCACATCTGTAGCACATGCCTAATAAATATATATATATATCATAGGTCCTTATGAAGATTTAATGTGGTCATATTAAATTGCTAGCCCATTTCTTAGTAATAATCTGTATTCAACTGCCTATTTTCATGACTTAGCCCATTCTTTAGAAAATCAGAAAGCAGTACGAAATCACAAGTTAAGTAAGCAGCATTTTCAAAAAATGCCATGTATTTATACACATATATATCATATGGGCTATTATAAAATAGAAGAGGGTCTTATGGTTCTATTATGGAAATATGTATTACACACAGAAATATGGGCAAGGCTAAATAAGAATCAAGTTATAATAAATAAGAAGTAAATGTAGACCATTTTCATTCCATTCATCTACCCAGTATAGATCCATTCATGAATCATTCAAACAACATTTATTGGGAAGCTACCACATTTGAGATTACAACTAAATGGAGCACACTCATCTATAGATCCTGATCATAAAACGTGCCCCCAAAGGCTGTTATTTTGGTCAATTATATCCCTTTTCTGAATTTAACTCACGTTTCTGTTTACACTCTGTCTGTTACGCATCATGGTTGTTGCTCTCTGGCCCAGTCTGCTGCTGCCAATACTTGTGCTTTCACTGCTTTTGGGGAATGATACCCAGAAAGCCACCTCAGCCCTCAGAACACTCTGGGACGGGCTAAATACAGGCGAGCCCTGACAAACATCCCTGGTTGGCCATGAGACAGGTCAAAATGAACAACTGCATTTCCTTGAAAAGAAGGTACAGTTGTTTGCTCCGGTACTAGCAGCACGTACGAGGGTGCGGGCTCTCATCTGATGGCCATTGCGAAATGAGAATTGGGGGATGGCAGGTGGGCTGTTTGAAGTGCCACAACACTTTCTTCCCACAAAGCAGCCAGTTCTTTTGTCACCTAGTCTTTGCTTGGTTGGTGAGAGTTGTTGGCTGACTCTCTAATTCTGTAAAAGTTGACTTTTGTTGTTATGCCAGCAGAGTAGTTGAGTCGTGAAGGGCCAAAGCCGTGGAGTTCTCTACTCTGCCATTTTTGATGATGTCTCATTCTCCTGAGTTTTCTTTTAAGCAGGATATGAGAAATAGCAAAGGAAGTTATAGGTCAGTCTTTTCTGTCTGTTTTTCACACTTAGAAGAAAGCAAATATACAACCATATAAACTGTTCCCATGTTGTCATTAAATTAACACTCCTGACCACATGGATTTACCCATTTATCTTCCTTCTTTTCAAAGAGAAAGGCTTTTTCTCTTTGGTGCAATGGGATAAAAGGTTACAGCTTTCCTGCCCTAAGCTCCGTTTTCTCTCTCTGAGTCTGGGCTGAATACACGATGGGGGTAATTGCTCTCCCTTCTCTGAGTCTACATGGTAAATTCATTTTAATGGGACTGAGGTCTGTCTGTCTGTTTTCCTGATTACTGGAGCTTGGTGAGCATGGGCCATTATGTCCTTTAGATGATGGTCTCATCTCTTAGATGACAAGATAATTATATCTTCGGGTGATGTATTGAAACACCCTTCCACAGACAATGGAGACAAAATTAAGAAAACCAGTTGTAATCACAGATTTCATTCCTTTTTATCAATTCAGTTTGTATAATACTGAAGTTAATACATTGATTTCCCTTTTATGATTATTTGTGTGTGTGCGCGCACATTTTCCTCCATTAGAACCAGCAATATTAGTGGTTGAAAGGATATGATTAATGATCCGCCACAAATTATGTTTTGTCTGGAAAACAATGAAAAATAGAGCGGGACTTACATTTAGTAACTAGAGTGAACAGATTTATTTATACAGATCAAAGTGTGCCTATTGATGAAAAAGACATTAGGAAGCTCAAGCCTTTCTTTGACAGGATAAAGCCACTATTGCCATGGCTGTTTGCCATCATTCACCAGTATGATGTTTTTAGGCCTTTGTACCTAACAACTGAGTCACAGCTGTTGGCATTGGCCTCCTTAGGAGTGGCACACACTTAAATAGTCGGCAAAGAGTTACGTTTTCATCCATAATGATTGTCTATGTTGTATTGTGGTTTTCCACTTGGATTGTAGGCCAGAAGTTAAACTCCAGAAGGCAGTTAACTTGTATAGGAGATATAGATTAATAGTGTATTAATGTTTAGCAATAAATTTGTAATGGTAAGCATTCATGGATGGAATTTGAGACTAACAGTCTCAAGTTCTGTCCTTTCTGTTATTTCAAACTCTATCTAGGACTAAGAGAGTTGTCTTGTCTAAGAGAGTATGAGTATCTTGTTTCTGAAGGGATGTGGTGGAAGCTGTATGTCCTAAAGTCATTGATTGCCCACTCATATCTAGCTAGCTTATGATGGGTTTATAATATGTAGGTTTTGACATGATTTTGAATTTAAAGGATTCGAAGAAATCAGAAAGGGAAAAATACAATGGCACAATATTTAAAGCTACAGATACACAATTAATAGGAGCAGTTGGGGAATTCACCCTTTACATTTTGAAAACTTTGTGAAGTATAGATAAAAAAAATGGAGGCCGAATTGAGGGAGCATGTGAGCATTATTAATTGAGTTTCAAGGTAACACAGTTACTTCAGGAGGTGATGCTGGCCCAGAGACCCTAACTAAAAACCATGCGGAGGTGGAATGTTGAGGGAAAACCTGAGATGCTGAGACATGACGGAGGACCCAGAGACCACATTCACACACAAAATCCAGACTTCTGTGTAATCCGGGTCTGATGTGTTTCCTCACTGGTGGCATACAAAGCAGGGGTGTGTAATACATTTGAAAAAATGAGTAATTTTGGTAAATTCTAAACTCTTTGACTTCTAGGAAAGCATGCTACAGAAAACAACAGTCTGGATTATAAATAAAACGAGAAGAAAATGTAACCAAGCAAGCACCTAGATCCAATAAATAGTAATAGCCCTACACTTAGTTAAAAAGAAAAAGGAGTGAATTATGAAGTTTATGAAATGAAGAAACTCAGCTGTGGGGTGCCTGGGTGGCTCAGGCGGTTAAGCATCTGACTTTGGCTCAGGTCATGATTTCACAGCTTGTGAGTTCAAGCCCGGCATCAGGCTCTGTGCTGACAGCTCAGAGCTGGAGCCTGGTTCAATTCTGTGTCTCCCTCTCTCTCTGCCCCTACCCTGCTCATGCCCTCTGTCTCTCATAAATGAATACATGTTAAAAAAAAACAAAACAGAAAAGAAAAGAAATTCAGCTGAGATTTCCAGAAAGCAATGTGGGTAGAACAGTAGAAGACTAGAACCCTGGAGGACTATGCATTTTGGACAGCAAAATATTTCTGCTGTCACTGATGTTAGCAAAAATTACTCATGGGAAAATTGAAAATCAGAAAATTGAAGATCTTAGGGAAACTTTTGGTTCTGGCAGGGGGAGGGGTTGGGGGAGAGGCATGCAGCAGAGATGTTTGTTATCACTAGAAACCCCCCTCCCCTACCTTTAGAAATCCTAAGAGAAGCTTGAGTTCGGGATTCTATGGCAAATATTTCTCCACCAGAAGGAAATGGGAGCACAATGGCAAAACCATACTAAAGAAGCTTTGAGTTTTTAATACTGAGAATGAAGGGGCACCTGGGTTGCTCAGTCAGTTAAGTATCCGACTTTGGCTCAGGTCATGATCTTGCAGTTTGTGGGTTTGAGCCCCTCATCTAGCTCTGTGCTGACAGCTCAGAGCCTGGAGCCTGCTTCAGATTCTGTGTTTCCCCCTCTCTCTGCCCTTCCCACGCTCGTGTTCTGTCTCTCTCTGTCTCTCAATAATAAATAAATGTTAAAAAGTTAATTTAAATACTGAGAATGAAGAGGCAGGAAGTAACAAAAACCAATGTCCATAGTACCAAAAAAAAAAAAAAAAAAAAGTCTGCTCATGAGAGAGAAAGGAAGTGACCTCAAATAAAGGCCACATTTCATGCAGCATTGGAATATCCAAAAGATGGTTCCAAGGAGGAAGGTGAACAAAAATATTTTATGTATGTAGCATGGGGAAGATTCCACCCTAAAGCAGTTGACAAAGGGGTTATCATTGTTAATTTCTAGCATTTTGTAAGACAGATGTGTTGGATGTTACTTTCTGTGAAATAAAGCAGGAAGCAAAAGCAGATTTTCCTGCAACTGTGTTAATCATACTATCATGATCAACCCACGTGATAGGTGATTTCTCGCAATTATGTTTAGGTTCATTGATTTTTGATGATTGCAATACACTAAAATCCCAGTGAGGCTGAATGGAAGAAAATATTTCCTTCAAGATTTTCACTACACCCCTCTGTCTCTTAGAAACTTCTGAGTCTCTCCCTCCCCCGTCTATTTTTTTTTCTTTCATTTTTTTGACAACATTAAGCAATGTGAGTCTGGATTATACCACATATTAAGGTATGGGAGTTTTGTTTTTTTCCTGGAGTAATTGTACAGCCTGAGAATTTTCTTGCATATTTATAACTTTGTGAATTATAATAATCCTATATGCATTATCACTTTTTTTGGCCTCTTTAAATAGCAACCGTATTGAAAGTTCTGAATCAGCTCTACAAATCTTAGGCCAAAAATAACCAAAAAAACCCACTTATACCCAGGTAACCTAATGATGGCTGAGATTGATCAGAATTAAGAAAGTAGGTTGGAGGGCTCCTGGGTGGCTCAGTTTGGTTGAGTGTCCAGCTCTTGATTTCAGCTCAGGTCATGATCTCACAGTTGTGGGATCGAGCCCTGCATCAGGCACTGGCAGTGAAGAGACTGCTTGAGAGTCTCTCTCTCCCTCTCTCTCCCCCACTCGCTCACTTGTGCTCTCTCTCTCTCAAAATAAATAAATATAAGTAAATAAATAAATGAATAAAAGCAGGTTGAAAATAAATATAGACATTAATTCATTTTGGTCTTATCCCACAAGGAGAAGGCTCATTCTTATTGAACTTCACTGCCACCCTAAGTGTTTGATAATAGCAAGGGAGTACTATTGAACAAATTCTATCCAGCTTACATTTCTGATTTTTGTCATTACCTGATGTCTGGGGAGCTGTATTGGACAGTTGAGCTGGGTGTAATCTAAAATAAATAATAGAATGGGAAATGAAGCACTGGCCCATAGGGCAGTTAGGCCATAAAGTTAATTTAATTGACATAACGTATCAGAGTCTTCTAGGCCAAAAGTTGTCCTCTTCAACAGTGTTTTCTGGAAGATGCATGAAGGAATGATGGCTGGCTTTTGGGAGTGTTCTCATGAAAATGAGAGCAGGCTTGTATTAAATATTTCTGTACTCTTCCTCCAAGGGGACAACTTGAGGGTTAACAACAACCTGAACTTCTAAGTCTGATGGGTTAGAGAACCAAATACAGTCATTCTTAAAAAGAACACTATCCTCTTTCTAATTCTAGGAGGGGTTTTCTGCTTTCAGAGAAAAATATGAGTTAGGTTTTTGGTTCCTTTTCCCATTTCACATAATTAGAAGCAGTTACACTGATCTTGTTCATAATGGAAACAGGGTTGCCTGGGTGGCTCAGTCAGTTAAGTGTCAGACTCTTGGTTTCGGCTCAGGTCATGACCTCACAGCTCATGAGTTTGAGCCCCACATCAGGCTCTGCGCTCACAGTGCAGAGCCTGCTTGGTATTCTCTAGCTCTCCCTCTCTCTCTGCCCCTCCCTCGTCCCTCTCTCTCTAAATTAATTAATTAATTTAAAAAATATTGGAAACAAAGTCTGTGAATATAAAATAGTAATTATTTACTGATCTTTTTAGGGTAAGCTGCCTACAGGATAAAAATACTCTGTCCCCTCCTTCTCTGACTTCCATGTAATATGCATACTTGGTGCAGAATGGATTTCCAGACTCACGTCAGGAGATGTATCTCTAACTGATGTACTATTCAGGATAGATGAGGATCAGGTATCAATTCTGGCAACTGATTAGATTAGAGTCTACTGGGAGACTCTGTCCCCAGCTGGTACTTGGGGTATGGGGTGTTACGATATGATAGATTAAAACCCAGTTGTAGTCACATATCCAAGAGCCTTTTCAGGAACAAAGCAGGTAATCAATCCCTATGTGTTTGACATTTTTGTGTGCTTTTCAAATCTTCTTAACTGGTGGTACGAACAAACGTGTGGTTACGTACAAATGTAAAACTTTGCTTTTATCTTCCACTGTCCTTTAAATTTCACTCAATGTGAACAACTTTCCCATCCCACAATGAAATTTGAGTCAAACTACATAGATTTTTCTGTTTATTTTTATGCATCTGGCACTTCTGTGGTTACTTTCGCCCACTGAATGATTACGAACTAAAATTGAGTATTAGTTTAGCACTGCATGTTCAACAGTACGTACATTTTATCCATTTTTTTTTTTCTCAGCCATCACTTTCATGCCTTTCACCAGTGACTAAACTGGCTTTTAACACCACATCAATGCTACTTACATGATGCTTTTAGGTTTAAACATGTGGAACCCAGAATTCTTCAACTTAACTCTGTAAGTGGGTTAGATTAACCTGCAGAGGAAAGGTTAAAAGAAGAGTCAGCCATGGTGCAATCACTACGGGCACAGCACGAAAGTCCTGTGTTCCTGATAGACCTAGCAGTAGACTTGAACGTACTGAGCGTCAGAGCGACACATCAGTTTCACTCAAAATCCAAGCATTTCGGAACCACCTTATAAATACTGCCATTTTGGCATGGCACCATAATTATTATTTACTTATATTTTGTAAATGAAGCTATGTTTTATCTACATAAATTGCTCTATAACAGAAATTGTATCTTAGTACCGTAGTGAAGAGTAAGTTGTTGAGTTTTGTTTTGTGTTTGCATTTTGCAGCTTTTGCCTGTCCAGCAATGAGACAGAATATACCTGGTGCCATAGAAATCGGAGATTTCTTTCTTAGCTGTTAAGGATCTGGATAATTGGGGCTCCCGGATTGGATTTCTAATTTGGAGCTCTTTGCTCACAGGCAGATTTCCTTTGAGGCGGTGGCAACAGCGATGGCCAGTGTCTGAGAGCAGCAGTGGCAAAGCTGCCTGCGGGGAGAGTTGAAGTCCAAGCACGGGGCGGTGTGGTGTACCCTGTGGTTGGTGGTTTAACAGCTGCCGCATCAGAAACAGAATCCTCGTGGAACTCGTTCTGTGGTATGGCTGTGCCCATCATTTTGTCTGACTGGCCTACCTGTGTTCCTTTCATTTTTTCTGAGGTAATTTTCTCAAAATCTTAATCATTCACTGATTTTCCCAATTATTTTTGGTAAGATATCTTTCTACATCAATCAACCAAAGTACATTTTTGTTGCAGACAACTAAAAGGCTTGAATGGTAGATGGGCAATACGGAATGACAAAGATAAATGCAGCAAAAGCAACCATTGTGTGTTCATTTATATGCACCTGAAAGCCTTTGGTAGTACTTTGGTGGTCCACACACATGTGACTCTTTGCAGAAACTCATCCTCAATATTTTCAAAAAGGAATTTTAAAATGAAAGCTACTTTTATTAGAAATAGAGATAGAGGGGAGCCTGGGTGGCTCAGTTGGTTAAGCGTCCAACTTTGGCTCAAGTCGTGATCTCAAGGTTCATGAGTTCGAGCCCTGCGTCGGGCACTGTGCTGACATCTCAGAGCCTGGAGCCTGCTTCAGATTTTGTGTCTTCCTCTCTCTCTCTCTCTCTCTGCCCTTCCCCTGCTCGTGCCCTGTCTCTCTCTCAAAAATAAATAAACATCAAAAAATTAAAACAAACTAGAGATAGAAAGGGATTGGAGAGGAGAGAGGAAGATTATCTGACAACTAAAAGCACAAATACAAGAAAGTTAAGATTTCATGAAAACTTAATCCAAAAGATTGGAGTCTTTTGGCTAAGATAACATAGGTCTTATGGGTTTTGAGATCTAAAAAATAAATGTACTCAAAATTCTTGGATAGTCACATGTATTTTGGGAATGGTAGTCCTGTGCTTTTGTCTATAGCCATCTACTTGGATGGGTAAGGGTGTAAAGACCGAAGATGGGACGTAAATATGAACACATGTGGGCTTCCTGAAACCACGAGAGAATAGCAGGTGCTTTTTCCTCACACATTCTGAGTCCTTCATTTATTGCTTCTCTCTGATATTTCATCATATTGTTTTCAACTTCTTTTCTCCATCATCTATAAAGGTCATAGACACAATAGTCATGCATAGTTTTGTTTGTGTTGGTGTTTATAATAACACCACAGAGTGTTTCTTTTTCACATCAGGAGAAAGGTAAGCAAAGGATTTTATATGAAAAACAAAAGACATGATGATAGCTACTCATAATTATGCCTACACATTTAATTTACTTCATTTTTCTTTGTTGGTTCTTTTTGGTCCTTTTATTTCTCTTAAATATTAGTTTGAATCATATAAAATTGTTCTTCTGGGGGGGTGCAAAAGTGTTTTACATCGAATATTGACACTTCCATTGACAGTGATTCAACTTGAAACCGTACGCGAAGGGGCAGCCTAATAATTCTGAATGTTTGGAAAATCTGCTAGCTTGGAATTCTGATGTTAATTAGAGGAATAAGTTTTGAGCCAGTGGTTTTGGAGAATACTACACTTGAGGAATAGTTGCCGATAAGAAACTCGAGGATTATTTGGATGGAGAAGTTGAAAATAATTATTATGGCAATAATACATGGACTGAAAATTTTTCTGTTATCTGAAATTGTGGGCAAGGCCCAACAGAGGAAAAATATCCTCACGTTTTCAGAAAACAGCCAACCAGATGCTAGGATTTTGCATATGGCATTTACTATGACATATCTGATATGAATCTCCTCTCTGTATACATATAAGACGAGTAGGAGAGATAATTGAATGATCATCTTTGTGGTGAAAGGTTCTGTGATGCAAAGGAAACTAAGAAGAATGTTTTCCCTTCCTAAAGCTAAGCGAGAGAAAGTACTCCAACAAAAGTTGGAGGAGGTACCTGATAGATAAGTGGGTTGGCATTTTTTTTTCCCGACTTGAGCATCTAATTAGGCATTCTATGTGTTAGGATTTTTTGTGTGTTACTGAGCAAACACATAATTGGAGAGAGGTTGACTGAAAGGAGGAGCAAAGGTGTTTGTGATATTTCATACTTGGGCTTGTCAGGAATTTGTGAAATTCCGGGGGCGCCTGGGTGGCTCAGTTGGTTAAGCATCTGACTTTAGCTCAGGTCATAATCTCACAGTTCCTGAGTTCGAGCTCTGCATCAGACTCTGTGCTGACGACTCATAGCCTGGAGCCTGCTTCAGATTCTGTGTCTCCCTCTCTCTCTGCCACCCCCCCCCCCCCGCCCATCCATGCTTTGCCTCTCTCTGTCTGTCTCTGTCTCAAAAATAAACATTCAAAAACAAATTTTTTAAAAAAGAATTTGTGAAATTCTTGTAAATTGCGTGTTCACCATGAAAGATAACCAGGTTTTAGTCATTTTCCAGAGGCTTTCAGCAATAAATATTGCACAATGGGGTATGAATTGTAATTTAGGAATAGAGGTGTAAGAGATTGATTTTAAGACACACTACCCATTTTAAGACATACTACCCGTAGGTTCAAAGATTTAGAGATGTTATCTCAACAAACTAACGTCCTTTTTAAAAACCTACCTCCTTCAAGTGTATTTTGTAATTTTCTACTTTGTTTTGTTTTTGTTTTCATTCCATGAATTTCATGTTCATGGTAGGTATGAAATTTGAATTTGACCACCTTGTCTCCCTAGTACCAAGATAGAGCTTATCAGTATTGATCATGATCCTATTTTTAAATGTCAATAAAATGCCAGTATGTCAGACATTTATTAATGCTATTTATTGAATATGTATTGGTTTATTCATCTCTAAGCAAACATGCCAAGTAAATATGAGCTCAGGAAATAAGTGTAGCTGAAGAGCTGCTCTTAGTGTTAGGCTTTCATTTTTACTTTTATATTGAAGTAGAGTGTTGAGTAGCATACACTTTCATTCTGCTTTTAGTAGCACTTACTGTTCCTTGTAACTGATAGCCAGGACTTTCATTTTTTATATAATCCAAAATAAACCCACTGACATTTAAATACTGTAGATACAGCTAACACATGGAAATTCAGAATATTTTTCTAGCTTGGGAATTAAAGACATCCAGCAGTAATTAAGGTGTTCCATTTAGTTTTGACCTGATGGTTTTGTTTCTTATAATTTATCATATTTAATTCTGAAAGAGTTATTTTAAATAACTCTTCAAAGGGCATTGAAGATATTCCAGGGATTTAAAGGATTCATGAATTTTTCTGGAAGGATTAATAGGTGACATTTAGAATATCAAGTAGTGTAAATTTGCAAACTGTATTTAGGAATAGCTGATAATTGATCCATTTAATTCTTTGATCAGGTAATAATAAACAATGATTACATGTTGAGAAAGATTGAGGTAGTGTGTGTGTGTGTGTGTGTGTGTGTGTGTGTGTATAGAGAGAGAGTATATACAGATGTACAAATTAAAGTAAAATGTGAACATGCTTGCACTATGCCTTTTTAAAATCTTATAATCATTGCAATACGGTATTTAATAATTTTTGAGTTGAATATACTGTTTCACTCAAGAGCCTAGACTGATTTACATGGACACCTTAACTAGCCATCAGTTTTGAGCAGAGAACTATATTAAGAAGTTTAATTAGCAGAAGATTTCATATAAGAAACCCGAAGTTGAAAATTCCCCTTTGTTATAAAACCTCAGTCATGTTTAAAATGATCCTCTTGGGGTGCCTGGGTGGCTCAATTGGTTAAGCATCCGACTTCAGCTCAGGTCATGATCTCACAGCTCGTGAGTTTAAACCCTGCGTCAGGCTCTGTCCCTGCTCACTCTCTGTCTCTCCCTCTTTCAAAAATAAATGTTAAAAAATTTTTTAAAAATAATCCTCTTATTTTGAGTAGTTGGAGAGAAATGTACCTTCCAGTTTCTAGGCTTGCAATGACTGTGGGCTCATACTTTTAACTGCAATGGATTACTAAAAACATGTTTGAAAGTAAAGCAATGAAATTACATATTATATTAGAGAATTCTATTAATAGAATAGAAATAGAAATCGATTTGTAGATATTTAAATAAATATAAATATATAATATAAATATAAAACATAATTTAAAATCTCCTATTCATGCTCTAAAGATGCTGCCTTCCTTTCACCCTGGCAACCCAAGTAAGAAGTATGAGTTTACAAAGCCATGGCTATCTACCAGTGATCTACTGGGACTGATACAGACCTTTAGTTAAGTATTGTGGTTTCTGTATTATTGTATTCCTTTTTCCTATTACTCCTTATGGGCTAAGGAAACATAGTCAATCCCAGTTATTAAGGAGTTGGTGTGGTAAAGCAGGTTGAGTTTAGATGAGTCTTAAATCAGAGCCAAGCATAACTGAGCAAGTCCCAAGTTGTCAGGAAGCTTCAAGAGCTCCTTCATCAAACTGGAGAATGGAGTGGGGAGGAAAGGTGAAAGGGATGTAACCTTCCTTCATAGAGAAAAAAAGTTCTCATCATTCATCTCAGTAATCTCATGCGTGAAATGTACGCGTACTATAATAGGAAAACCTGACTATAGGACAATTAAACATGACATTTGAATGTTGTGTCTATATTTTACTGACACCATTACATTTCCAGTGTCTGTAGAACCTAAAGATGTTACAGTCTTTGAAAAAAAAAAAAAAATTTCTGTCATTCTTTTTTTCAATTGCACTGTCATCTACTGGACAAATAGAGACTTAGCAGATAGAAAAAGAAAGGCTTCTTTTCATTATTGTCTTTTTCATTTTTCTTTTCGATGTTCATACCTTTTTTTTTTATTCACCTGTGTTGTGTTAGCCTAAGACTTTGAGACTTACATACGCATGCAGACTTGTGTATAATAGAGCAAGATTGTACCAATCTTACCTAATTCAAGAAAGAGTAGGTATGGTAGAAACTCTTGGGTAATTTTTTGTATCCCTTTAATTTACCTGAATATCTAACTCCTCAATTATTTACCTGAAAAAAGGCAAGTCCACATCAAATGATTTGTCTGTCTTTGTGGACACAGATAAATGAAATAGAGTACTGCCGATAAATGTCATCTGATGGTAAGAAAAAGAAAAATCTTCAATACAAGATCTTTCTGAATGAAAAGAGTCAAAGACGGAAAGTTAAAAATATGTTTCAAACTTTATATTAAAATAGTTCTTCACATGGGGTGCCTGGGTGGCTCAGTCAGTTGAGCATCTGATTTGGGTCCAGGTCATGATCTCATGGTTCGTGAGTTCCAGCCCTGTGTCAGGCTCTGTGCTGACAGATCAGAGCCTGGAGCCTGCTTTGGATTATGTGTCCCTCTCTCTCTCTCTCTATCCCTCCCCAGCTCATGCTCTGTCTCTGTCTCTCTCAAAACCATTTAAAAAAAATTAAACAGGAAATTTTTATAGCAAGAATTAGAAAATAAAGTTGAAGAAGCGACTGTGATGAAAATGACTAAGAATACACAATGACCTTCAAATACAAATAATTGGAAGAATAAGTAATGTAAAACTAAAAAAAATAGTCATTAAAAACTACGATGATAAAGTGAGAATATAATTTTACAGTATAGATGGGCATATAATTAATAAGGCTATAGTATAGTGACTTATTTAAGCCTTTTCAAAGGGTTATCTTAAGTTGTTTTATTTCACAAACTGGTCAGTATAATGATTGGTGGTTTAAGAGACTGCACTCAGTCACTCTGACTTCCATACTCTGACCATCCCAAAGAAATGCCACTCTTTTTATCTTCACCTTTGCATTTTATCCTTGTGAATTTTCCACCTATTTGTCTTTGATTTATTAATTTTTCCTTGAAGATTATTGGAGCAAACACTAAAATAAATCAGAAAAATATTCATTTTTTATTTTGTTAAAATGTGTTTCTAGTCATATGCTATAACTGGAATTTGAGCTATTGCAGAATTAGCCAGAGAAGAGTGATGACTTGGAAATGGTTGTCCGGTCAGGCTACAAGTTATGATAGAAGCAATGACCTGAGTTACAGGCAAGCATTAGAGATAAATCACCCACCAGCAGATTGGCATACTTGCAAATATGTTTCCACTCTACAGAATTCTCTCTTTTTTTCCAAGCATGGGAAATGCTGACAATTGTTAATATCCTATAAACGCCCCTAACCACATGTATCCTACTAGTGTGTCTCTCCCTTGAGTCTACTAGGTGACATTTGACAAAATCTGCTCTGTGCCTCTTACTAGATCAGGTGTTCTCCAATGCTCCACCTCCCAACTCCATCTGTTCTCTCATATATCCATATCTGCAGTCCTTTGCACAGACCCTTTCTCCCTGAGCCCATCTTTCCTTGGGAAGTAGACTTTATTTCTCCTTTGCCTTAGCCCCGTAGCTCAAGGCAGCCTGCACGTTCCAATTCTTGTACCCTGTCAGAACTCTCGATCAGCAATTAACCTCACCTCTTTGAGGATAATAGTCCAGTCTTCTAAAAGCACTTAGTAATGTTCCAAGTAACTGGCAAACTGCATGGGTTTTGGGAAATTGGAGGAAACTGTGAGGATTTCTCCAATCTCAGGAGCACAATAGCTCCGTGACAGACTTTAGGTTTCTGAGAAGACAAATAGAAAAGCAGGTAGGTACACTAACACTAAAGAGTGAGACAGAACTCTGTCGAGGAGAAAGAGCCCAGGGAGGTTGGTACGAGGCTAGAGTAGTAACTCCCACAGAGAAACCGATCAATGCCCCATTTATTTGGGACTTCTAAGTCCAAAAGAGAGTGCTTCCAGCAGCAACAATGGAATCTTGATTCTTGTCCCGTAGGATGTGATGTCTGGTTATGATACCAGAAAAAAATGGTCTTAGTTATTATAAAGCAGCATGCTTTTAAGTTTTAATAAACCAAGAACTGACTTTTGCCACCTCTGTTAGAAATGTTCTTTTTCCTTTGTCTTGGCCCAATGTGAGAATCGGAAGTTTAAGTTACTTAAGCAATAATGGCTTTCTATTATAAACTGGAAATGGAGAATTCTGCCATTCTGAGAAGCAATGATGTCCACTCCTCCATTGCATTAAAGAGCAGAGTGCTTGATAACTGTTGGCATCTTGCATCGTACCCTACCAACTTATATGCTCCTCTCTGTGTCACAGGGTTGGAAAAGTCAAAGTTGCATTTTCCTGATATACTGACATCAGGTTCCACTTTAGATTTCTTTCTGTCAAGCATTTCTCAAGAAGGAAAATGGAAGCTGTGTTTTCTCTGGCAGCATGGGGCAGGGGCACAGCCCAGAGGATACCTGGCCAGCTTCACTGCTCTGGAGCTCCAAACAGCTGAAGACAGGGTGTCTGAGACTTCTAAGACCTCCTGTGCCTCAGTCTTTTCATTAGGTTTCCAAGTAAATTATTTCCAGCATTAAATCCCTTTCCTTGATTTTCCTCCCAACTACAGGCAAGAGGAGCTCTCTTAGGAAGGCAGGTTTGAGAAACAAGTCCTCTCTTAATTTTCCCTAAATCTACACTGTATTTTTAATTTTGTAAACTAAATTTTCCATGTATTAGAACCACCAATAATGAGATAGATGTCTATACGTAGATCTGTAGATATCTATCTCTATCTCATTTATCTACTTCTCTATTTTACTACTGGTGGTTTTAATATATGGAGCCTCATGTGTACTGTAATATATGCATACATATTTATTTCCACTGTTCTTCTTTAAAAATAATAAAGGCTTTTAGATGACTTCTTTAAAACATTTTTTTTTAATATTTAATGTTTATTCTTTTTTTTTTTTTTTTTTGGTGAGAGAGCGAGTGAGCAAGCGGGAGGGGGGGTGGCAGAGAGAGAGGGAGACATACAATCTGAAGCTGGCTGCAGGCTCTGAGCTGTCAGCGCGGAGCCTGACGCGGGGCTCAAACTCATGAACTGTGAGATGATGACCTGAGCCGAAGTCAGACACTCAACCTACTGAACCACCTAGGTGCCCTGTAAAAAAAAATTTTTTAGCGTTTATTCTTTTAAGAGAGAGATGGAGACAGAGTGAGAGAGTGCGCAGGAGAGGGGCAGAGAGAGGGAGACACAGCCTACCTGAAGCAGGCTCTAGTGTCTGAGCTTTCAGAATAGAGCCCGATGCAGGTCTCAAACACACAACCGTGACCTGGACTGAAGTTGGAAGCTTAACAGACTGAGCCACCCAGGCTCAGCCCCTAGATGGCTTCTTAATGTATAATTAATAGTATTATTTTAGCTTTTAATGTCAAAAGAATATGCTTATCTGGCTTCATATATGTGAAAATCCTAATTTTGAAAAATGCTTTTTTCAGTCTCTTTTCAGTCTTTATATTTTCATTGTAAACTTTCTAAACAGTATTTCTCCCTACCAATATTTTTCTTCCGTTAGTAACTGAACAATTAGAACTTGTGGATTAACAGTTTTATGACCTTCGATAATTTTATTACAACTCTTTAGACCTTAAAAAGTACATAACATTTCCAAGTTTACATACAATGATGAATTTATTAATTTAGAATTTAATAAGGCAAGACGCTAAAAATGCTTTGAATTATTTACTTTATTCTATGGGTACAATTGATTTCCTTTATGTAAAGCATAAAAGCTAATAAATAGTATTTTGATAGGGGTTTTGTTGAATTTATAGATTTCTTTGGGTAGTTGGATATTTTAATAAAATATTCTTCCAATTCATGAACATGGGGTATATTTTTGTTCCATCTGTTTTTGATCATTGCTTTATGGTTTTTGAGTTTACCTCCTTGACTAAGTTCATCCCTAAGTATTTCATTCTTGTTGGCACAATTGTAAGTGGAATTGTTTTCTTAATGTCTCTTTCTGCTACTTCATTTTTAGCATATAGAAATGCAGAAGGTTTCTGTATATTACTTTTGAATCCTACAGCGTTACTGAATTCATTTATTACTTCTGATTTTTTTTTTTTTTTGGTGGAGTCTTTAGGGTTTTCTATGGATAGTATTAG
Source organism: Panthera uncia (assembly GCF_023721935.1). NCBI lineage: Eukaryota > Metazoa > Chordata > Mammalia > Carnivora > Felidae > Panthera > Panthera uncia. Next base: position 52,478,765 of record NC_064807.1, on the reverse strand, counting down.
GTCATCTGCAAATATTGACAAGGATAGAAAATACAGCACAGGGAATATAATCAACGGTATTGTAAATAGTGTGGTATAGTGACAAATGGTAGCAGCTACACTTCAGGTGAGCATAGTGAAACAGAGTTGTCAAATCACTGTGTTGTCAAATGACATATGTTAAAAGTACATATTTTGATGCCTATGAGAAAAAGGCTCAATAGTCAGTATCCTACTGTGTAATTGGCATGTAACTTTAAACAGGTAATTCATTTAAAAATTTTATCCTTAAATCTCCAGGTATGAAATAAGGTTTCAATATCTGCTTCTCACCTGAGAGAAATATTCTGAAGTTCCTGGAAATGACTCAGAAATGCTTTGCAATGCTCGTGTGTGAGACCAGACTGTAAGAGTGAGTTATATCTTACAGACATCAAATAATTAATTTTGAGAAACATATGAGCTAGGCAAAGCTGGTGGTGGTGTGCAATTACTTTAGAGAAGTGTGGAGCCCTTCCTTAGCCTTTTGGCAAAGCACTCAGTACACGGGGTTTGTTCTCACATTTCTCTTGATATATACATGACACCTTGTAGTGGTGTCTGCAAGTTACATAATTTCCAGGTCTCTTGGCTGTGGTTGTCTCATTAAATTTAATTTCCATTGTATCATTTTATATTTGTATCACAGTTGATGAAGTTTTATATAAGAAAATCACTGCATGTTGACCTAGTACCCAAATGAAATTAACAAACCTTTCAGGATATGGAAAAACCCACATATTTACATATGCTTCAACCACAGTAGCACATATGTGTTTTAAATAATATGGTGGAAAAGGTTGGGTAAGTGGTACAATTTATTTTGAAGGACGCTTGGGAACTCCACTCTGGAACTTTCCTTCACTAGTAATATGCGTAGAATTCCATGAGGAATAATGAAGAGGATATTCACAGTGCTATTTCTTAAGACACTTATTTATTATAAAGCAAGAGATTGTTTCATGTATTCAAATCTTTGCCAATTAACATTTCCTACATAAACCTTTAGCATTTAAAGTGCCCTCGTGTTAGTCAAACCCGTGTAAGCTAAAATGCTGTGAGTTTCCTTCAGTTACATAGCTAAAATCTGTCTACTGTAAAAGTGAATTTGAGTAATTTTTATGAAGTGTATGAAATAGTTAGCCAGTGTTAATTTGATAAAATTGTTATTCTCCAATACCTGTTCTTTTATGATGCTCCCTTCTGGAGTTTGATCACTACAATAGGTTTTCTTTTCCTTTAAGATGAAGAAGGTACATAGGAAGAAATAAAACTGAAATGATATACTTTCCCACTTCTAAACAACTGCCTGCATCCTTCTCTTCACACAAACACTTCTGCTGTCACAAAGTATGTCTCAAGGAATTGCTAGTTTTAACATAATACATAAAGCAGAGGCAAGAGAGACCCAGGGCATAAATATAAGGTGTTGATGAAATTCAAGAAAGGCCTAAAATTGGGGTGAAATAGATAATTTATTATCTAAAGTGGTCACTTTAAAGACTGAAAAAGGATGCTATTAAGAACTACACTAGTACAACAGGCATAAAACCCGTTGTCAAACACCCTCCTTATTGCCATTGACTATGAGAGTTTAATGCAAGATACTGTTGGGTGTGTTTGTGATTTAGTAGGGTTTTCAATATTTTGCAGATTTAAGACTTGTTTTGTCATATTGTTTTCTGTTAATCATCTATTTGGCTTAATAGTAAATGTTTGCTATGGTGTGAAAATAGCTTTCCAGTACGATGTATTTTCCACATTTGCTGATTCAATGATCATACTAATTAAAGTATAATACCCAGACCTGCACACGTGCACACACTCAATACATAATTCTAGGATCATCTGTCACATAAGGCAAGTGATACTATTTATCTTACCTTCAATCTTTTTTTTTCTTACTAGTACAATTAATACCTCATGATGTAAACTATTCACCTAACAACAGATAGATTTAAAGCATAAATTTGCTTCCTAACCCATCTATCTCTAGCAGTTGCAATATTCCCGGGAAGAGCAAATTAGTTTTGAAAGTGACTGGCATTCTACTTAAAGTTATGCAAACCCATAAATTAGTGATTTGGAAAAAATATAGTACATATATGGTGTATTATTTGGTAATGTTTTTTAAAAATCACATCCTGATGATGTGCGTGATTTCTTTGTATGGTCTCTAATACGTGTATTTTCCATCTCTATTCTTCTCTCATCCCTAAAATGCTTTATCCCTCAAATACATTCTTTTGGATTATTTTAATTGGATTTTTATTGTGCCCTTCCCTGCAATCTCACACTCTTAAAATTCACCCCTGATCTTCTTACCATAGTCATTTAGATAAAACACAAATGTAATCATGCCACGCTCATGTTAGTAATTCAGAAATTTCTCACCATCTTTGAGGGCACATCCAAACTACCTATTGTAAGGCATCAGGATCCCGTGTGTCTTGCCCCTCTCTGACATCTTTCATTTTCATTTTTTTTAAGTTTATATTTTTGTCGTCTGTACACCCAGTGTGGGGCTAGAACTCACAACCCTGAGATCAAGAGTTGCATCTTCTTTCAGCTGAGCCAGCCAGATGCCCCACATCTTTTATTTTCCATATCCCTTCCATGCCTTTGCTCATTCCATTCCTGCTTAAATTCCTCCCCCCCCCCCCACCCCCCGCAACTGGACAGCATCTGCTAGTTTTGCAAAATTCAGTTCAAGTTGATTTCTCCATATGATGTTTGCTGATCCCTTTCATCCAACTAAATGTAATCATCAGTTCCTTTTTAAAAAATTCAGCTGTGGTGTGTACACATTTCTTTGGTATATTACTTAGACTATTTTGTTTCATGCAGGTATCTGAAAATCAGCGGGTATATTTTTATTTTCAATTTCCAACACATAACAAAGCACCTGATAAAAAGTAAGCATTAAGTATGTTGCTTCATATGTGAATAAATGTCTTACTATAGCCATTTCTTTCTAAAAATTAATTATATTATTTTAGCTGTTTGGACTATAAGACCATTTTTGATATGGCAGCTAAAATAATTATTCAGATTTTACTGTCCTTTCCACTTGTAATGCACTATGTCCCAGCCTAAGCAGGCCAGTTAAAGAAGTGAAATTCTAAGCTGATCCTCTCCAGATCTTTTGAATAAATCAGCACTATATAGTACATGGAAAGACATTGTCTACCTTTTACTGTAATCCTGGATATCACATTTTTTTCATGTACCAAATGACTGATGAATCTAAAAACTGTAGACCCTTAGAGTAAATCCATCAAAAGCAGAGAGATGGATTGCTCTTCTCTACCTGATGATTTGAGTCATCAATCAAAATGTCCCAGGCCATGCTATAGAGTTTTACTATAAAACCTTGAAATTATAGAATGTTATGCATCATATTTTAAAAAGAGGTTTTTGGGGTAAAGGAATATCTTTTTCATCTCTCTTGGAGAGTTGTTTCAGTTCGCTTTAAAATACAAGCCAAAGAAAATGTTAAAGCCACTATTTCTAGATGTTTGCAAAGAATATATCTAAAACTGCTAATAGGGGGGTGCCTGGGTGGCTCCGTCGGTTAAGCGTCCAACTTAGGCTCAAGTGATGATCTCACAGTCCGTGAGTTTGAGCCCTGCGTCAGGCTCTGTGCTGACAGCTCAGAGCCTGGAGCCTGTTTCAGATTCTGTGTCTCCCTCTCTCTCTGCCCCTCCACTGTTCATGCTCTGTCTCTCTCTGTCTCAAAAATAAATAAACGTTAAAAAAAATTTTAAACTGCTAATAAGAAGGTTGGCTATTTTAAGTATTTCCTTTTCTGTTTAAAATGGAAGTTAAATTTATACCAGTTATGGATCAGATCATAGTTTTATGTGTATATTTCTCTTTTCCCATCCACATAGCCATGTCTAATTCTCCCATTTTTCTACCTCTCAGTGTCCCTTATTTTCTCTCTTACCCATTTTTTTTTGGGGGGGGGTAGTTCTTTTCCTTTTCTGCATTGTCTGTGCCGCTCTTCATTTTCTTCATTTTAGCTTTTATTGACTGTTGCCCTTTTCCTAATATTTGTAAGAGTAGACTTCAAGATATTTGATGTTAATTTTATATATAAATTTAAGTAGCACTTTGTTTTTAAGCCATTTATACTTAATGCAATTACTAATGTACTTAAGTTTAAATCTGTTATTTTGCTCTTTGTTTTATGTTTGTTTTACTGTATGATTTTCACTTCTCTCTCTGTCTTTGTCTTTTTGATGCTTATTTATTTTGAGAGAGAAAGCATCCATATGGGAGGGCCAGGGATGGAGGGAGGGGGGGAGAGAGAGAAAGAAAGAGAGAGAGAGAGAGAATGAATCTCAAGCAGGCTCCATGCTGTCAGCACAGTGCTCTATGTGGGGCTCACACTCATGAACTGTGATTTATGACCTAAGCTGAACAAAGTAGGATGCTTAACCGACCCGGCCACACAGGCACTCCTATTTTCACTTCAAGTTATTTTAAAATTCCTTTTTCTCCTCCATTAACTTACTTGTTACTTATTTCTTCAGAATTTTATACGTATCATGGAAATTAGAGCATGCATCATGAAATACTTAAAATCTATCATAAATTATTCTATGCATTTTCTAACATTTTAAATTCATTTACTTCCTCTTAGTATCTAAGTTACTATTGCTATGTATTTTGATTATATTTTAAATCATACATATCATTATTGTTACTGTGTATATTTGATATTCATTTAGATTTCTTTAAATGTTTACTCATTGCTTTTCATTCCTTATATTTCACCATGTTGGATCCTTTTTCTTCTTCCTGAAAATCAATCTTTAGCAATTCTTTTGCTTTTAGCATATGGGTAATGGATTCTCTCAGTTTTGTTTGTCTAAAATTATCTTTGTTTTTTTTTTTGCCATTTTTAAAGAATATTTTCATTTGACATATATTAAGAGGTTGACAGCAATTTTTCTGGCATTTGTTTGGGGGGTTATCTATTTTTTGTTTCTCTTAACCCTTTGGGTTTTAGTATTCTGGAGGTATTAGCTCAAAGTCTGAGGTCCTTACCAGTAGCCCTTTCCTCAGAAGACTCTGAAATCAAAATATTTTTTCATGTCTGTAAGATGATCTAATTATCCTCTTATGTCCTCAGTTTTTAAGCTTTCTTTTTGTTTGCAGCCTCTCAGTCTGTCAATTTCACAAGTGTAAAAGCTATACCGAGTTAAATTCTCTTCTATGGGCCTCCCTTATTTCTAGGATCTTGACCCTCAAATTCCTGACTGATTTGGAACCTCCCAGCATCTTTCATACACTTGTTTTTATTTCCCTTATTTTTTTTTCAAACTTCTTTGGTTGAACTTTATGGAAGAGATGTTTTGAAATAAGCTATTCCACCATTTTCAGTCACTTTGGAAGACAGAAGAAATTTCCTCAAACCTTTCATTGGGTTTAGCTTTACTTATAATTTTTTCCATTAATGAGTACAATAACTCTATTAGCCTTTATTGGTGCATGAGATATAATAACTTTTAAAGACTTGACTGAGTCCATTACTCAATATCCATAGAAAATTTGATCATAAATTATCCACTTTTAAGCTATAACCTTCATGTCTTCCTTGTTTAATTTTACAAGTGTTAAAAGTGAAGTTTGGGTCACCTAGGTAATTAGTTACTTTCTACATGTTATTAAAAGACCTATCTTTCTTTTTGCTTAAACACATATTACAAATATAGCATTTTAAAATAACATCTAGAACAATTAGTAGATGATCAACTGATTTATTACTAATATTATTTAATTTCTTATAAACTCTACCTCCTTTTTTCTTTACATTGATTCATATATAAATACTTCTTATGCCACCTAATGTAGAAAACATTACCAGTATGTAAAGTTATGATGTAATATGTTGTCCCATTGCTAAATGAATTTAATAGTATTTTCCTGAATCTTGAAAGAGGAAACTATAAATCCATAGATATTTTTCAGGCTGACTGTTCTGTGCTAGTTAGATATTGTATGAATCACAGGAATTAAAAAGATATACAGTAAATGCTCCTTGTTCCTATGGAATGTTATTTTCTATCTCTTATGTTAGGGTCTCTTTGAGAGGGCACCTGCTGTTTTTAACTCAGGAGAGAATTACTGAGCTCACCAAGAACTGAGCTACATGCTGTAGCATAGCACTTAACATTGAAATGTTTGAAATGGATACAAGAATTTATGATACACTTTAAGTAGTTGATGATGCATGTTGTAATTTCTATGATACAAGTATAAAATGCTAAATAAATAATCAAAGGTCTTATAGTATGAGTGAGTCCTGAGTAGTGCCTAATTTCCAGTTGCTAAAAAAAATACAATAAAGTAAAAAAATCTATGTCAGAAGACTTGACATTTATGTATATGTGTATATATATATATACACACACACATACATATATGTATATGCATATATATACATATACACACGTATATGTATATATATATGGAATCCTTTAATCTTAGCACATGGAGAAATGGAAGAAAAAAGATTAACATTGTATTGGTATTCTAGAGTTAGATTCACAGGACAGTTTATTTAGGATGTTTAACATTAGAAAAGGTACAAAAATACTCTAAGTTTGCTAAGTCATTGAGTTTACTGCTGTATTTTACAATATTTAAATAAAAATTAAATCATCATGCTCATGGAGAGATGTTTTAAAAGGGTGGTTTAGTTTTATGACTTTTAAAAATTTATGTTAGTAAGTGACCATTTTCTACCCTTTCTGGTAGAGAAGTACATATAGATCATTAGGAATGAGGCTTATGCTCTAAATTGAATTATTTTGTTTTTCTCTTTTAGATTGAAACAGAAGTATAACTTTCCCCCACTATCTTTATGGTTAACAGAGCACATTCCCATATTTTTAGGTTTGTCAAGAGGCATTTTATAGGTAGGAATATTGAAGGCATCAGAGCTAAAGGGATAATAAAAGCTCAGTATTATGACTTTGATATCAGTAGCTTTATGGTGTAACTAAGTGAGCTTGTCCCGAGTAGTGCCTAATTTCCAGGTGCCAGAAAAATTATAGAATAAAAAAAATTGTATCTTAGAGACTTGACCATGGAATATTAGCAGAGAAGAGCTGATCTGGTGTCTTTCTTACCTTTGAGAATAAGTTCCTTATCTATATATATGAAATCAGCTCATGATATGGTTTATTTTTTGAAAGAAGATAATGATAACAAATCAGTGTCATTCCATCATTTTTTGCATGGAAACCCAAATTAATAATATACCTTCAAATTTCTTTTCATACACTACTATGTATTATTCCTCCTTTTCCTTCCTAGAAATACTTCCTTTCCTCGCCAGCCAGATTTCAACTTGGCTCTGCACTTCTGATATCATTCATATTTTTAAAACCAGGTCCTTAGAGTATCAACAAGGTCTTCATTACAGGATTAGTGTGAAAAATCTACAAATTAGAAATGTGCTGTGTACTGTGATAGTGTATTAATACACAAATATATTACAGAGGTTGAGGGTCATTAAGAAAAAATATTCACTATGGAGAAAAGAATTACAAGAATTAATCATGATTTGCAATTGTCAGTAAATCTCTGAACGTGTAAATATTACCTCCATTTACCATGAGTGAGTCCTGCTGGGGGTTGAGCACTGGGTCAGGCATTGCTTTTCCAATTCTTGCTGTTGATAATTTTTATCAGATGTTTTCTACCTATGGATGAATCATAAAATTGTAATAGAAGAAATATCAGATAATCTTAGAAAATGTTCACAGTATGTGGCAATGTAAGCTTTTGTTTGTTTTTGGTGTATGGTATAGATTATGTTTTCATCTTTATATATATTTTTAATCTTTACATAGTTAGACTAGAGAGAAATTCTAACTAAAGACAGAATTTCTGGATAGGATTGCTGTGATGCACAATACCATGTTGAGGGTAAAATTGTTTTCTGGAAAAAGTGCTAGGACATCATGATACAATGCATGACAGTAATGCATGTTTGAATATAAATTCTTCCATTTTAATCTCCTTTCTTGGAGTTACTTCAGAGATCAGTGAATTTACAACTTAGGAAACAATATATTTTCATTTATTTTGCATTCATTCCATTCAAAATAGCACTAGACAATAGAACAGATGACTTTTTAATACTACAACAATTTTATTAGCTACCTTGGTTTTGATCTTTTTAAAGTTTATTTATTTATTTTGAGAGAGACAGAAACTTAATGAGTGTGGCAGGGACAAAGAGACGGGGGAGAGAATCCCAAGCAAGCTCCGTGCTGCCAGTGCGGAGCCCAATGCGGGGCTCGAACTTACGAAACCGTGAGATCATGACCCGAGCCAAAACCAAGAGTCAGACTCTTAACCAACTGAGCCACCTAGGCACTCCTAACTATCTTGGTTTTGAATAGTACATTATTATGTATTGTTCTCTCCAATATGACGAGTCTTTTTTGGTTTATAACTCTATTTCCTCATGATGAAAAGCTATTTCACTCTCTATCTGTATGATTTACTCTCATTCTTCAGGTGTGTGCTCAGATAGTACTTGATCAGTGAGGCTTTTCTTGGCCATCCTATCGAAAATGGCATTCATAACAAGATGGCATTGCTTATTCTCTTTCTCTGCTTTGTTATTCTCTATAATTAATTGTTACTGTTTGTCTGTGTATCTCTGCTGAAATATACGTTCATTGCATTCAGAGATGTACATCTCATTCAGATCAATGTGTCTAGCAATAGAACTGGACCTGGTGAACAGTAGACACCCAATGAACATTTGCAGAATGAGTGACTGAATAGATGCATTTTAAATGAGTATTCAGTGACATCTACTTTATTATAGCCTGTAAACTCCTTAAAGGCAGGAATGTTGTCATGTTTTAAAATTGTTTTTTCATACCTGTAACACATTGATTTGATGTAGTTATGTTAATGTTATAAATTGGTTAAATGACTAATTGGATGAATCCCAACATAAAATTCTCAAGTTATGGAACAACCTCAATCCACTATGACCTCAGAACTGGAAGCTTCTAACTGCAGGATTTAAAGTCATCATCTTTCTGTCAGGAGAAAAAAATATTTTTAAATATCCTTTTCTACAATCACATCCCATCCTTCTATGTAGAAGGCATGAATTGGACTTTGGTAGGATGAAAGGGAAGAGAGACAATAAATAAATCATGAGAATATATAAAATAGGATGTTAAGTGTTAAATGATAGAGGAGAGTAAATCAAGAGAAGGGGATAGAGAATAATTGATGAGGCAAGAGATGATCATATCAGCTTAGACTAGATGCTAGGGGTGGGGCTTTTGGGTTGAATTAAAAATCTCCAAACCTCTGTTTTTTTGCAATTAAAATATTAAGATTATAATTGTAACTGATAGAGAGGGTGATTGTTAGACTTAAATATAATAATACATGTAAAACATTTAGCCTGATATCTGGAATGTAATAAAGACTCCGCTGTTAAACGCAGTGTATTGGGCTAAGATAAACATGTGGCAAATAGTTATTTTATCAAATGTATGGAATAGATTTATGAGTATATGAACACAGTCCTATACTCAAATGCTTTGGGTAGTGTAAATTAGTACAAAAGGCAGGAGTCTCCCCTGATTATAGAGGAAAAATAAGTTTGGAAAAACCACTGAGATCACAGGATGTCCAAAGATTTGTTAACAGGGAGTAGCTTTTGGTTTCTAATACTGCCTATGTCTGGCTTTTATTAGAAGACTGACTGAAATGTCTAGAGGAAGGAAACATTCTAAACTGTTTCCTCACTTGTGTTTTTTTTTTCCTTGAATCTTTCCTTAGTCTGTATATCTGGACCACTTGCTTACACAGCCCAAAAGCCTTTCATATTCCAATCCTCTGCATCACTAGTGTCAATAAATTGTGAGTTAATTACTTCAAAATACCATTTGTATATATAAAAAATGATAGCACTGATTTTACTTAACTCATCAAGTGTTATTCTTCAAGCATCCAGTTTCCATCTTTTTTTTCCTATGATCATATTTCTCTCTAGTCTAACTATGTCGGCACTGGAATGAAAAAACTGTGAGTAACATGGAACTATCTTGATATATATAATATGACAACTCTTTAGATACACACTTCTCAACATAACATCAGAACGTGTGTTTAATATGCCATCACCCACATGAGGGCTTCATAACATCAACTGCAACAGAAACAAATAATGAAATGCTTCAGTCTTGTGCGTGAATGAGATATGTTCAAGCTTCCACAGTGCAAAACCATACTTTTTAAATTTCTTGTATTTGTAGTATAGCTAAATCCTGAACCGGTTCCACAATGATGTGTACATCAAATTAGATACTTATCTATCACATATTAAATACTGGGCACTGTGTTAAGGGGGAATGGGGACTTCAGAAAGTGTTGAATTACAGCCTATAATTCCAGCCTGCAGGAATCTAAAGTTAATTCCATTTTCTCAATTACATAGAAGATGCATTGGATATATTTGTTTAAAATAGTCAAGTGTGAAATCCTCAATATCAGGAGTATCTGTGTGGCCTGTGAATCTTACATCAAGATGAAGAAAGTAGAGACACAGGAATTTTGTTGATAAGATGGGATGAAACGTATCCCTTGTCTCCTCTTTATTTAGTGATTTTATAAACTTCTTCATCAGATTAGGTGACGCAGATACTCTATCATTCCTGTCACAGTTAGTAGGAAAATTTTTTTCCCTCCTAAAGCTAAATCTTTTCTTCCCACTTGTTGGTAGACTTGCTTTATCCTGACCTAGGCTGTTATAGTGGTTTCTCCATGCCTCCAGACCTCGTTTTCCTTTTCCCCCGATCACGTTTTTTTGGTTTTGTTTTTGTTTTTTTCCCATTCTGCAGGAGGCCTTAAAAGATTAAGAGGCCCCAGGAGATTGAAATATCACTAGAGAATACAGGGAGACTTGAGTTCAGTAAGACAGAATACCTGGCCTCGGGCACCTGAAGCCAGATCCCTAGGTTGAAATCTTGAATCCACTGCTAATTCATTGTACGAATGTGATCGGAGTGCAAGGAAGCTTTTTGCCCATTCATGTCTTTTCCCTTTAAACAAGGTAATGATAACATTTACTACCTGGGAATGTTGTGACAAACTATGTTACATTGTTTCTCCTCCTCTCAGGAAAAGTCGCAACTCCTCTTTACAACAGCAGAAACCTTAAGAACTATAGAGAGTCACGTCCAGTTCTGCATGAGTTGAAAAATAAAGGAACTTACTTGAAGAAATGGCCCAAAGAACGTAAATCAAAAGAAGTTTGATGTGAATTAATCACCAGTCAAGTGTGTTTTTCCCCAAGACAGTGGGGACAGTGACAAACAAAATGTTTCTGACTTTGCATTCTTTGAGGATTTCAGTGAATAGTGGATGTACCATAAGAAATAAATCACAATGATTTAGTGTTAAGAGACTGGTTAGGATCAGCAGGTGACCATACTAACAGAATGTGGAACAATCCCCTAAAGGGTGAGTGAGGAAACAATTGACATTTATGGGATGTGACGTAAACCTAGATTTCAGTTTCTTCATATCTCAGTGTAAATTACAGGCTAGTATTTTCAAAGTCTTGTTTACCGAATTTAAAAAGATAGAATTTGTGAAATAAACGTGTTTTCTGAAACGTTACTGGTGATGCGATACCTCTTGCCAGAGTAAAAAGGCTGAGGAAAGATAAATTACTAAGGATGAGGCTAGTTGAGGATAACCCTAAACTCCACAACACTGAAGGAAGAAATGGAAGAAGGTAAGTGTGTCTTATTCATCCTTTTGTTTCTAGTGCCCAGTACAATACCTGGAACATAGTAAAAATGCAGCAAGTATTTCTGCATTGATACATACATTAGAAGTGGTACATTTCTTCACAGTCATTTCTCAGTGTGTTTGTATTATGGTATAAGAAGTGAATTTATTATGGTATATATTCATATTTCTACTGCAGATAAAACTTGAATCATTATATTACTCTATCAGAAATACTATTGTTGAATACATTAAGCTTAAGTACTTATATTCCTAGTAACTTAGGCTTGTTCTTAGTTGCCTCAGTGTTCTCCAGTTAGAGCTGATAGGGAAGGTAGATGTGCGGTTTGGAATCTGAAAATAGGGCTTTCACAGTGGATATCTCCAACATGCATTTTAATCTTCAAAGAACAGTTTTTGTAAGTACAAACAATAAATTTGAGAGCACTGAGTCTGGAAGACTAGGGTACAGAAGTTTCCAATAAGCCATAGAGTAGGAAGGTTGGTGCCATTCTGACCCCAGGAAAGAAATGAGATCCCCTTCTAAGATCATAAGGGGCCTAGCGGGAGAGGTGGATAGAGACAGGACTATGGTACAGAAGCTGGCCAACAGCCACCACACCTTGTTGCCCTGCGCCAAGTGCCCTGAATGAGGGCCTCGTAGAAACCATCTGATAGGATAGGTGTAGTCTGTTCTGAGAGTGATACCGATGTCCTCCCTCTTTTACATATATGTCAATATAGATATTTATATAAATTTGGAATTTGGTTATAATTTTCAATTTCTCTTTGGCAGAGTGTGTGTGTGTGTGTGTGTGTGTGTGTGTGTACATTTTACATTCTTACTCCTTTGCATTTTTTCTCCTTTTCCCCTTCCCTAATTCTTCTTTTCTCTTATACAAAGTAACGTCTTTGAATAGATCTACTTCCAGTTCCATTTTATAACACTACTCATCTTTGGAAGTAGTGGATTTCCCTGCACCAGGTATTTCAGGGAGGTCCCATGGTAGCAGATTTCACTTAATGATCTAGTTATTGAGAGTTTGTGTTTTTCACTTCTTTTGTCTCCCCAGCAAACTAAAAATGGCAGGGTTAGTAAAAATGCAGTGTTTTCTTTCTACATGAATACACAGAGAGTTTGCTTTCTGTAAAAATGACTTCTGCGGGTGCTTCCATTCTACCGGCCTTTCCAGATTTGCTGATTGCGGTCTATGGAGGTCATTGCTGCACAGCCCTGGGCTTGGGTTCCATTGTTAAAAATAAGGAGTTGGTTTGGCCCACAGGATGTACTGTTCATGATGAAATCCTGACTTTATTAGGAGACCTATAATCATGAATATCCTTAGCTGTCTTCACTAAATCAGTCTTTCCTTATTTATTAGATTTGGTTGTATGGATATGTCAGACTTTTGTTAAAGATGATGTTTTTTTGTTTGTTTGTTTTTTTAATGTTGAGTTTTCAAAGAGAGAGACAGCTTGGAGGGTGGGCGCTGCAGAGAGAGGGAGAGACACAGAATCCAAAGCAGGCTCCAGCCTCTGAGCTGTTAGCACAGAGCCCAACATGGAGCTCGACTTAGGAGCCATGAGATCATGACCTGACTGAAGTCAGGCGCTTAACCCACTGAGCCACCCAGGTGCCCCAAAGATGATGTTTTTTAGTCATTGTTTCTCCTTGTTGATTTTGTGTAAAATCCAGGAGGAAATGGGGTATATCATTTTTTCTTCTATAACTGCCATTTTAAAATTGGAACAATGAGACTAAGCTTAAACTTGTACATAGCAAAATGCCTTACATGGAACCTTTTTTTCCCTTCTGAAAATGAATAGAGAGATGATAAACACTGTCCATTTGCAGTAATTACTGCTATATTTTTTGCTTATCAGTTGTATTATGTAAATTTTGATTTCTTATTATTATAAATATATGTTCAATAAAAGATGGTATGATTGAAAATGCTCAAACTGGTGAGAAGCTCTATCTTATCTAAGGAAACCTGTCTAACGAGTCTTACTAGGTCATAGTTAATTGATTAATCCTACAAGCTTTACATATAGGCATGATATCTGCAGATTATTGTTTCATATTAGCTTGTGAGAATCAAGCTTATCTTATGTATAGTGTAATAGATATATCTGTTACTTCACTAAACTCTCCTTCATAGAAATCCTGGCTTTTGATCTTTTGGGGACTTAATATTGTCCTTCTCTGAAGAGCATTTTTCTGCTTTAATTATTCACAATATTTTACTTTAGTTTATTTCTTCATTAAATTCTTATTTCCTGTTTCTTTTTTTAAACATCATTATGATGCAGTTTTCCTGCTCCATTTTATTTATTTATTTATTTATTTATTTATTATGAAATTTATTGTCAAATTGGTTTCCATACAACACCCAGTGCTCATCCCAAAAGGTGCCCTCCTCAATACCCATCACCCACCCTCCCCTCCCTCCCACCCCCCATCAACACTCAGTTTGTTCTCAGTTTTTAAGAGTCTCTTATGCTTTGGCTCTCTCCCACTCTAACCTCTTTTTTTTTTTTCCTTCCCCTCTCCCGTGGGTTTCTGTTAAGTTTCTCAGGATCCACATAAGAGTGAAACCATATGGTATCTGTCTTTCTCTGTATGGCTTATTTCACTTAGCATCACACTCTCCAGTTCCATCCACATTGCTACAAAAGGCCATATTTCATTCTTTCTCATTGCCACGTAGTATTCCATTGTGTATATAAACCACAATTTCTTTATCCATTCATCAGTTGATGGACATTTAGGCTCTTTCCATAATTTGGCTATTGTTGAGAGTGCTGCTATAAACACTGGGGTACAGGTGCCCCTATGCATCAGCACTTCTGTATCCCGTGGGTAAATTCCTAGCAGTGCTATTGCTGGGTCATAGGGTAGGTCTATTTTTAATTTTTTGAGGAACCTCCACACTGTTTTCCAGAGCAGCTGCACCAGTTTGCATTCCCACCAACAGTGCAAGAGGGTTCCCATTTCTCCACATCCTCTCCAGCATCTATAGTCTCCTGATTTGTTCATTTTGGCCACTCTGACTGGCGTGAGGTGATCTCTCAGTGTGGTTTTGATTTGTAATTCCCTGTTGAGGAGCGACATTGAGCATCTTTTCATGTGCCTGTTGGCCATCTGGATGTCTTCTTTAGAGAAGTGTCTATGTTTTCTGCCCATTTCTTCACTGGATTATTTGTTTTTTGTGTGTGGAGTTTGGTGAGCTCTTTATAGATTTTGGATACTAGCCCTTTGTCTGATATGTCATTTGCAAATATCTTTTCCCATTCCGTTGGTTGCCTTTTAGTTTTGTTGATTGTTTCCTTGGCTCTGCAGAAGCTTTTTATCTTCATGAGGTCCCAATAGTTCATGTTTGCTTTTAATCCCCTTGCCCTTGGGGATGTGTCAAGTAAGAAATTTCTGCAGCTGAGGTCAGAGAGGTTTTTTCCTGTTTTCTCCTCTAGTGTTTTGATGGTTTCCTGTCCCACATTCAGGTCCTTTATCCATTTTGAGTTTGTTTTTGTGAATGGTGTAAGAGAGTGGTCTAGTTTCATCCTTTTGCATGTTGCTGTCCAGTTCTCCCAGCACCATTTGTTAAAGAGACTGTCTTTTTTCCATTGGATATTTTTCCTGCTTTGTCAAAGATTAGTTGGCCATACATTTGTGGGTCTAGTTCTGGGGTTTCTATTCTATTCCATTGGTCTAAGTGTCTGTTTTTGTGCTAATACCATGCTGTTTTGATGATGACAGCTTTGTAGTAGAGGCTAAAGTCTGGGATTGTGATGCCTCCTGCTTTGGTCTTCTTCAAAATTACTTCGCTATTTGGGGCCTTTTGTGGTTCCATACAAATTTTAGGATTGCTTGTTCTAGCTTTGAGAAGAATGCTGGTGCAATTTTGATTGGGATTGCATTGAATGTGTAGATAGCTATGGGTAGTATTGACATTTTAACAATATTTATTCTTCCAATCCATGAGCACGGAATGTTTTTCCATTTCTTTATATCTTCTTCAATTTCCTTCATAAGCTTTCTATAGTTTTCAGCATACAGATCTTTTACATCTTTGGTTAGATTTATTCCTAGGTATTTTATGCTTCTTGGTGCAATTGTGAATGGGATCAGTTTCTTTATTTGTCTTTCTGTTGCTTCATTATTAATGTATAAGAATGCAACTGATTTCTGTACATTACTTTTGTATCCTGCGACTTTGCTGAATTCATGTATCAGTTCTAGCAGACTTCTGGTGGAGTCTATCGGATTTAATGTATAATATGTCATCTGCAAAAGGCGAAAGCTTAACTTCATCTTTGCCAATTTGGATGCCTTTGATTTCCTTTTGTTGTCTGATTGCTGATGCTAGAACTTCCAACACTATGTTAAACAACAGCGGTGAGAGTGGACATCCCTGTCGTGTTCCTGATCCCAGGGAGAAAGCTTTCAGTTTTTCCCCACTGAGGATGATATTAGCTGTGGGCTTTTCATAAATTGCTTTTATGATGTTTAAGTATGTTCCTTCTATCGCGGCTTCCTCGAGGGTTTTTATTAAGAAAGGATGCTGAATTTTGTCAAATGCTTTTTCTGCATCGATTGACAGGATCATATAGTTCTTATCTTTTCTTTTATTAATGTGATGTATCACATTGATTTGCAAATGTTGAACCTGTCCTGTAGCCCAGGAATGAATCCCACTTGATCATGGTGAATAATTTTTTATATGCTGTTGAATTCGATTTGCTAGTATCTTATTGAGAATTTTTGCATCCATATTCATCAGGGGTGTTGGCCTGTAGTTCTCTGTTTTACTGGGTCTCTGTCTGGTTTAGGTATCAAAGGAATTCTGGCTTTATAGAATGAGTCTGGAAGTTTTCCTTCCCTTTCTATTTTTTGGAATAGCTTGAGAAGGATAGGTATTATCTCTGCTTTAAACGTCTGGTAGAACTCCCCTGGGAAGCCATCTGGTCCTGGACTCTTATTTGTTGGGAGATTTTTGATAACCGATTCAATTTCTTCGCTGGTTATGGGTCTGTTCAAGCTTTCTATTTCTTCCTGTTTGAGTTTTGGGAGTGTGTGGGTGTTTAGGAATTTGTCCATTTCTTCCATGTTGTCCAGTTTGTTGGCATATAATTTTTCATAGTATTCCCTGATAATTGCTTGTATCTCTGAGGGATTGGTTGTAATAATTCCATTTTCATTCATGATTTTATCTATTTGGGTCAACTCCCTTTTCTTTTTGAGAAGCCTGGTTAGAGGTTTATCACTTTTCTTTATTTTTTCAAAAAACAAACTCTTGGTTTCATTGATCTGCTCTACAGTTTTTAGATTCTATATTGTTTATTTCTGCCCTGATCTTTATTATTTCTCTTCTTCTGCTGGGTTTAGGCTGTCTTTGCTGTCCTGCTTCTATTTCCTTTAGGTGTGCTATTAGATTTTGTATTTGGGATTTTTCTTGTTTCTTGAAATAGCCCTGGATTGGGATGTATTTTCCTCTCAGGACTGCCTTCACTGCATCCCAAAGCATTTAGCTGGTTGTATTTTCATTTTAATTTTTTTCCATATATTTTTTAATTTCTTCTCTAAGTGCCTCGTTGACCCATTCATTCTTTAGTAGGGTGTTCTTTAATCTCCATGCTTTTTGAGGTTCTCCAGACTTTTTCCTGGGGTTGATTTCAAGCTTCACAGCATTGTGGTCTGGAAGTATGCATGGTGTGCTTTCAATTCTTGTATACTTATGAAGGGCTGTTTTGTGACCCAGTATGTGATCTATCTTGCAGAATGTTCCATGTGCACTCGAGAAGAAAGTATATTCTGTTGCTTTGGGATTCAGAGTTCTAAATATATCTGCCAAGTCCATCTGATCCAATTTATCATTCAGGGCCCTTGTTTCTTTATTGACTGTGTGTCTAGATGATCTATCCATTGTAAGTGGGGTATTAAAGTCCCCTGCAATTACCACATTCTTATCAATAAGGTTGCTTATGTTTGTGAGTAATTGTTTTATATATTTGGGGGCTCCTGTATTCGGCACATAGACATTTATAATTGTTAGCTCTTCCTGTGATAGACCCTGTGATTATTACACAATGCCCTTCTTCATCTCTTGTTACAGTCTTTAATTTAAGGTCTAGTTTGTCTGATATAAGTATGGCTACTCCAGCTTTCTTTTGACTTCCAGTAGCATGACAGATAGTTCTGCATCCCCTCACTTTGAATCTGAAGGTGTCCTCAGGTCTAAAATGAGTCTCTTGTAGACAGCAAATAGATGGGTCTTGTTTTTTTATTCATTCTGATACCCTATGTCTTTTGGTTGGAGCATTTAGTCCATTTACATTCAGTGTTATTATAGAAAGATACGGGTTGAGAGTCATTGTGATGTCTGTAGGTTTCGTGCTTGTAGTGATCTCTGGTACCTTGTCTCACAGAATCCCTCTTAGGAGCTCTTGTAGGGCTGGTTTAGTGGTGACGAATTTCTTCAGTTTTTGTTTGTTTGGGAAGACCTTTTTTTTCTCTTATTCTAAATGACAGACTTGCTGGATAAAGGATTCTCAGCTGCATATTTTTTCTGCTCATCACATTGAAGATTTCCTGCCATTCCTTTCTGGCCTGCCAAGTTTCAGTAGATAAATCCGTCACTAGTCTTATAGTTCTCCCTTTATATGTTAGAGCATGTTTATCCCTAGCTGCTTTCAGAATTTTCTCTTTATCCTTGTATTTTGCCAGTTTGACTATGATATGTAGTGCAGAAGATCGATTACAGTTACATCTGAAGGGAGTTCTCTGTGCCTCTTGGATTTCAATGCCTTTTTCCTTCCCCAGGTCAGGGAAGTTCTCAGCTATGATTTCTTCAAGTACACCTTCAGCACCTTTCCCTCTTTCTTCCACCTCTGGAATCCCAATTATGCATATGTTACTATGTTTAATTGTGTCACTTAGTTCTCTAATTCTCCCCTCATACTCCTGGATTTTTTTTTATCTCTCTTTTTTTCAGCTTTCTCTTTTTCCATAATTTTATCTTCTAATTCACCTATTCTGTCCTCTGCCTATTCAATCCGAACTTTGGTCGCCTCCATTTTATTTTGCACCTCATTTATAACATTTTTTAGCTCCTCCTGACTGTTTCTTAGCCCCTTGATCTTTGAAGTAATAGATTCTCTGCTGTCCTCTATACTTTTTTCAAGCCCAGCGATTAATTTTATGACTATTGTTTTAAATTCATTTTCTGTTACATTTCTTAAATCGTTTTTGATCGGTTCATTAGCTGTCACTACTTCCTGGAATTTCTTTTGAGGAGAATTCTTCCCTTTCGTCATTTTGGATAGTCCCTGGAGTGGCGTGGAACTGCAGGGCTCTTCCTCTTTGCTGTCTGGAGTAACTTGCGTTGGTGGGCGGGGCCGCAGTCAGACCTGATGTCTGCCCCCAGCCCACAGCTGGGGCCACAGTCAGACTGGTATGTACCTTATCTTCCCCTCTCCCAGGGACAGGACTCACTGTGGAGTGCTATGGCCTCTGGGCTACTTGCACACTGCCAGGCTTGTGGTGCTGCTTCCATGGGATCTGGTGTATTATCTGGGGTGGATCCGCAAGGTGTATGGGGGCGGGAGGAGCAGACTCAGCTTGCTTTGCCTTAGGTGGTTCACTTAGGGAAGGGCTTGCGGCACCAGGAGGGAGGCAGACCAGTCAGAGGGATGGATCCGCAGAAGCGCAGTGTTGGGTATTTGCACAGTGCAAGCAAGTACCATGACTGGAACGGTTCCCTTTGGGATTTTGGCTGGGGGATGGGCGAGGGAGATGGCGCTGGTGAGCACCTTTGTTCTCCGCCAAGCTGAACTCTGTCCTCCGGGGATCAACAACTCTCCCTCCCGTTGTCCTCCAGCCCTCCCGTTCTCCAAGCAGAGCTGTTAACTTATAACCTTCCAGATGTTAAGTCCCACTTGCTGTCAGAACACACTCTGTCCGGCCCCTCTGCTTTTGCAAGCCAGACTGGGGGGCTCTGCCTTGCAGGGCGGGCTGCCCCTCCACTGCCCCGGCTCCCTCCTGCCAGTCTGTGTAGCACGCACCGCCTCTCCGCCCTTCCTACCCTCTTCCCTGGACCTTTTGTCTACACTTGGCTCTGGAGAATACATTCTGCTAGTCTTCTGGTGATTTTCTGGGTTATTTAGGCGGGTGTGGGTGGAATCTAAGTGATCCCCAGGACGTGGTGAGCCCAGCGTCCTCCTACACCGCCATCTTCCTCTCCCTTTTTTGTTGCTTCTCCTTTCATTTAAAAGACACTGACCCTATGGTAGACCAGTCTTTGTGGGAGAGTGAGTGGGCTGCCACGTGGTATACGAGGCATCTCTATGGGTCTCTACATAGGAAATGGACGTATATTCCATTCAAGGGCATAGCTCTTTTTTGTTTGTCATAATTGTAATAGCAGAAATGTGAGAAAACAGGTTCTAAAGGGAGCATGACTCCTAAGAGGGCGAGGCCGACAGACACTTTGCAGCCATGAAGCAGCAGATAAGAAGATATCTTCCACAGGAAACCAGAGGCTTGGGTAAGTGCATGGGCTTCTGGGAGTCCAGCCGCTTGCTTTCTGTCTGAATAGGTGACTGATTGCAGTTTCTATTCATTAGGTGCTTCCGAGTGTCCTGATGTGCTAGTCCTTCCTCGTCATGACAGGATGGTATAATGATGTATTTGCTCTCTACTCCTGTCCCTCTGTATTTCACTCTCTAATTGCTTCTTGTCATTTAAATAATTAGGTAATTATGCTCTTCATTTAACATTAATTGGACACCTATTCTGTTCAAGGCATAATATTGGAGTAAAGAAAATACATGTTCCTCAGTAGCTCATGGTTTGTTGGGAAGAAACACCTATAGATAAACAATTATAGACTTGATTTTTAAGTGTTTCAATGGATGCATATATGTGTGTTTCATCATAAAACAACTAGAACAGTATAATCACCATGATAGCTGGTGTTTGTAGTTATGAAAGAAAGACCACCTGGAGGTCTTTGTAAAAAGTGGTGTGACAGGAACAAAGTCAGCCTGTTGTTGCCTTGGCGGTGTGAGGCTTTTCTTTTTGCACAACAGCAGCCTGCCTGTTGGCTCAAGTGGCCACAAGTGTCTTTATATCTGAAAAGGTCCAAACACCTTGAGAATCAGCTTTACAGTGTGTGGATAAGAAGATGTTAACGGTGGTAATTTTGTAAACTCCAGAATGATAAACTTTCCCTATTTTCTCCCCCGCCCTTTTTTTGTGGGGGGAGGGAGAATGATTAGTAAGGCAAAAGAGGTAGAAGAAAAAATTGTTAAACAAAATTAAAACCTAAACCAGACACTGAGAGCATATTTACCATAAATACGGATAGCTTCACAGCATAGAATGCTGTATAAACCAGAAAATAATTGGAACCTTAAGTCTAATAAAATGCAAGAAGTAAAAGAAACAGAATGCAAATGACCAGTAGCCATTAGACATAAAAGCTAATTCAATAATGACAATTTTAAACTGAGATACAATTTTCACATATGTGATTACAATTTTTTTAACCTGGATATGGCTGACATAGTGAGAGAAGCTATGCTGTATTGGAGAATTGATATTGGCACAGCACTAAAGAATTAATTTCAGGTGTTATTTAAACAGAAAAACTAAAAACAAGTAGTGGGCGCTTTTGAGATGGTTGCATATGATAGTACAACACTCATAAGACAGTAAAACTCTGCATAAATCATCAACTATTACTACTTTGTTTTATTTGGTTTCATTTGAATATAGTTAGCACATGATGTTAAATTCATTTCAAGCGTACCACATAGCGATGCAACAAGTCTATACGTATTTCAGTGTTTATTGCAAGTGTCGCTGTCATCTGTTAACCATGCAGCCTATTAAGACAACCACCAACTATCTCCCCTATGCTGTATCTTTTACCCCCGTGATTTATTCATTCCATAACTGGAAGCCTATATCTTCCCTCTCCTTCACCCATGTTGCATAAAGTATTACTATTAATATCACATAGAAACTTTATTAGAAATAAGGCTCTGATGACTATGGCAAATATAGAAAAAGCTAAGCAAGAAAAGGCTACAAAATATATATCAGTGACTATATGATCATTAAAAGAAAAATTAGTTCTTTAAAAGAAATATAATAAAAACATCCATAGTGGATTTTGGTGACCAGCAGTCCTTTGGGCGATGTGTTTCGTACTTTAGAAGTTTGTATTTTTCTGTGAAAAAGAATTTTGAAATCAAAATGAAATCAACATACATATATGATCAGAGCTTATCTTCTGAGTTTGGCACTAGCCTGATTATAAGAAATGAGGATTTCAATTAAGTAATATCAGACACTTCAGTGACTGCAGGTATGATTCTGTGTTCTGGTGAAAATGGCAGCAAGCTAAATGTAGAGAGACGTAGAACACTGCTGGCAGGGACACTCTGGGATTCTGGGCCAAAATTTGCCTGGTAGCCTCAGGCTTTCCACTATATACTAAGAAAACAAGTCATTCCTTACCTGACAGTGAGGAGGTTCGTTTTGAAATTAAGTGAGTCAAGTGTTTGATTTCAATGTCTGATGCTGTTTCTATGACTTAGTTAACCCAATTATATTATTACATTCTCACTAAAGCCCTGGGCAACATGAAGTCCATTCTGATTTGGATGTTTCCCCTTTTTTGGAAAGGGTTCCTTTACTTTCTGATTTCTACTAATGGATTTTTTTCCCCACTATTGACATCAACCCTTTTTCAATTTTACTCTCCTTCTCTGTTTTTTTTAAGTTTATTCATTTTGAGAAAGAGAGATAGCAAGAACAAGTGGGGGGGCAAAAGAGAGGGAGAGAGAGAATCTCAAGCAGGCTCCATGCTGTCAGCGCAGAGCCCAATGTGGGGCTCGAACTCAAGACCTTGTGGGATCTTGACCTGAGCCGAAATGAAGAGTCCAACATTTAACCGACTGACTCACTCAGGGTCCCCTCTGTCTTTCTTCTTATGGTAACTATTGTATTTTATTTTATTTTTTAATGTATTTATTTATTCTTAGAGAGCAGGGGAGGGACAGAAAGATACGGAGAGAGAGAATCCCAGTGCAGAGGCCAATGTGGGGCTCAAGCCCATGAATTGTGAGATCATGACCTGAGTGGAAATCAAGAGACAGACGCTCAACCGACTCAGCCACCCAGGTGCCCCTATAGTAGACTAAAATTGATTACAACTTTGAAAGTGAATTAAAAATCAACTAAAGATTTATCTACAATATGATGCCTGGAAAAATAAAGACCTGCTTATAAGATACTGATGATGTTTTTCATAACATTTGCTAAATTGCTTAGATGGTTATTTAAAGATGAAAATTAAATAATTTGTATTCACAGAAGCTTAATTGAAAAGACAGCCATGTTCACTGATTTCCTTTGGCCACCAACAGTGCTTGTGCTTTTCAATTTTTGTGAAATTCATCAGAGAGTTGTCATTGTCCTTTTATCATTAAAACACAACTGGCTTACAGGTATCAATTATAGCTTTATTAAAACACAGCAGCAGAACAATTCTTTTGGTCGTGCAGCTTATTTTTGTTCTAAATGAAACTGATGTTTTAAGAGAGATGTCCTTGAAAAAATAAATTATTACATTTTTACCACATGGTCAAAATGCATCATTTTGATGAAACCATTTGTTCCTATGTCCTAGAAAGAGACAAAAAACTGAAAGCCTCTAACTAGCTCTCTTTGCTCTTGAAAAGCAAATCAAATTCCTGTGCTGCCGAAGCTCCAGTAAACACCCTGGCAATAGAGCGTGTCCTGAGTTCATTACTCTTCTATACTGACTGCCAGTTCTCACCATGCCAGGGTGTAAAGAATGCTTTCGCATTTACATTTTCTTCTCCAGCTTGAGGGAAAAGAGTGCAAACATCACAACAATCACAATGAAAAAGATTATTTTAATATCTTGGCAACTTCTCCCTGAAACATTGTTGAAATCCCTCTTGCCATGGCATTCCCACCTTGGGTCATGTGCGCATCATCTTTGGGGAATGGGAGCCACAAAAAGACAACTGAAATAGCTCCCAGCCAGAGAGCTATAAGCATCTGCTTGAGAAGCTAAAAGAATGATAGATTTGGGCTTTGTTTCTGACCTCGCTTTCACGGTGTCTCCGTATTTACATAGCTGAAGTGAGCACAGGGAGAGGAATGCTGTCAAAGAGCATTTCTTTTATCCCACATGTCAACCGTGGAAAGAAAGAAAAGACAACTTTCATCTAATAGCTAGTCAGGACCCAGAGCAGAAGGTGCATTCTCTGCTTCCTTCCCTTTTGCTTCCTGTGACTTGTGAGACACTGGATGAGTCAGCGGTAGTTTCTACATGTATCAGAGACATTCTCTAAACTATTCATCGTTGGTGGTGCTGTGATTTAAGGCATCTGGAAGAAAAGTTGTAGGATACAAGTTATAGAGATGAATTACATCATTGTGAAAACAGTTATTTATTCAAACTGGAAGACAGTACAGTAACAGAATATTGGTTTTTAAGTGGGGTATTATCTCATTTGCTCTAGGCAGAGATGTTCTGGTATCTAGTTACTTTTCCTATATAATGATGAGCCATCTCTTTCTCTGACTTGGGTTGCAGCACATCCTTTAAAAAGGAAATGTTTGGCTACTTCCTGAGTGCAAAAAGAGAAGGGAGAATCAAAGTGATTGTTTGTATTATAATAAAAGGTAGGCTAGCCTAAAGTATTAGATCTGGAAGCGTACTAAAAGGACAATTCATCTAACTTCTCATTATGAAGATGAATAGACAGAGGCATAGGGTATTTGAATGTTTTGCTCAAGGGCATTGAGATAGTTTGCATGGGCTGACACTGTGTTAGCCACAATACCGAGAATCTTACATGTATAGAATTCTAGGCTTCTGGTGCCATCCGTTTATTATCTCACACCACCTTTATTGTCACTGAATCTGTACTGGAAAATCCATAAATGATATCTCCTACATTGCACTTTCTCTGGGAAAATTTCGTTTTCATCCTTGATGCAGTGTTTAGTCTGTACTGTAGAAGAACATTAGAGGAAGAATCCATTAGAGAGCAAAGCCGTTGCCTTGGAACTTACATGTAGTAATAATGGCCAAAGGAGACTGTGGACTGAGGTAAAGGTTTTATTTATGAATTTACTATCTTTATTACTTAAAATGTATTCTATTTACTTGGAATAATTTGAACAAATGTAAATAGTAACACACATCTGAAATATATTTCTTGGTTCCTGAATCTCCTATTTATACAAATATGCACATACTAGATATTAAAACAGTATTGGGGTATGATGTTGTATTTTTACTCTTTTATAGCTTAGTTTTGAAATGTGCTTTAAAAAGCTAAGATAGCATTCCAGATTCAATGTAGGCATTAGAATATGAAAAATGGAATGCACATAGATTATCACTCAATAGTTAACTGAGTACCTGGTTATAATTTCTTAAATGTTGCATTAGGGTGTAATTACTACCTAGTTTTATATTAAAGTCTGCATTACAAAGGTGTCAACACTGGCACAATAGCGTTGGTTTTACACAAACAACTTGTTTCCTTACAGTCTGTAGATGATGGAAATGATGGGTTTATGAGTAACTCCATGCTTGACATCATAGAATAACATATATGGCATTGGTTTCCAAAATCTGATCAAATTAATAGGATGTCCTCTTTTAAAGATCTGTTATAGATGTATTCCATTTCCTCACAGTCCTGTGCCTGTAAAATTTTAGAATTTAGAGGTATCAATGTTGGAAAAGTCCTTTGAACGTCTATCCCTGGATTCTTCTTATTTGCAAATTAGTCTTTGTTGTATCTACGAACTACAAGTCCGTGCTTCTCAACATGAGCTCATGTGTTCTTAGTCTACTCAAGGCAGGTGTGTGATGGGGGGAGGTACACAGGAAATATCTGGTCTTGCAAAGCACCTGTAGGTCAGAGTATACTTGGGCATTAGTAAACCTGCTGTGACTAGCTAGAGTTGATGACTATCATAAAATACGTCAGTAGAAATTATTTCTACTTGCTGTGATAATCACAGTTATATGAAGTTAATGGTACAAGTGCTGCTAAGCAAACACAGATGTTTTGCATTTAAATAAATAGGAAAATAAATTACCTATTGCTTAATCAATGCTGATTAGTAGAATAATCTTTCATGATAGTGAACTCAGTAAGAGATATTAGAGGATGGCTTTTGGCAAATCAGTTAGGAATTACGGCTTTAAACCTTTTTTTTCTTTTCTAATATGTGAGCCAGAGAGCGTACATTTCTGTCACAGGATTGTCAAATCAGAAAATGGGTAAATGCATAATTGGGACCCGTTTTATACTTGCACTGAAGGTTGATTCTTAGTCCACATAAAATAATATGCCTCAGTTACGATTATTATTTGTGTGCATATATGCGTGTGTGAAATCTCAAAGCAAAACCTAGTGTATCATTCAGGGCTTCATGTGCAAAAATGGCAATTAATCTTGATTAGTTAATATATATTCTTTAGCGGCCAGAGTGCTATATGAATTTTAATTTCAAATTTGATTACTGACGTTTTTTCTCATCATATATATCTGCTTTTTCTCCACAACTAGTTCATAATTTACCTACATGTTTAAAAATAAATTTCTTAATCCAAGATTCATATAGGAGTCACTTCCTATATATTGATTCATTCACTCAGTCACTAAATACAAGAGGTGAATTCAGTGCTAAGTAAATAAAAGCAGAGTGTGTTTCTTAATATTTATGTATGTATTTATTTATTTATTTACCGAGTGTGCTCTAGTGGGGAAGGGGCAGAGAGAGAGAGGGAGACAGAGAATCTGAAACAGGCTCCATGCTGTCAGCACAAAGCCTGATACGGGGCTCGAACCCACGAATTGTGAGATCCTGACCTGAATAGAAGTCAGATGCTTAACCGACTGAGCCACTCAGGTGCCCCAACAGTGTGCTTTTTAAGATGCTCACAGTCTAATAAATTAAGCGACTGAGGATTATGACTGAACTACTTGTGTGACAAATAATCCACGCTAATAAATAATAAATAAGTAATAACTAAGTCAGGGCCCAGTTATGCATATTTCTGGGCCTAGCATCAGACTGTGATGAGGCAGCAATGCTTGAAGCCCTGAGTGCTTCATTTTCAAGAATGTATAACACCTTTCAGCAATGATGCTTGTAATGTTTAAGTATTACCCATTATTTAATAATCCTTATATTTTCACCCCAGTTAATTTGAAATTTTTTTTTTAAGAATTAGTCCTAAATTATGACATGCTGTTATCAAAACCAGGAAATGTTTTTAATTTCAATTTTAAGCTGTAATCTGATAACATTTTGGGAATAATTTTCTAGGCTCTGGGTAGAGCATTACAGGTTGTTTGCTTTTCTTAGAAACAGTACCACTTGAATATTGCCAGAGGGAATGATGAACAAAAGATGTCACATAAAAGAACTTTTTCTACATCGTTTTCCATCTCCCTTCCAAAATTCCAGGGTTCAGGAAAGTAATGTCTTGAGATGCTACCAAACATTAAACAGTGTCCAGTTTTCAGGCTAATGAATGTCTGAAATAGATGTTTTTCTTTTCTGCTTGAATGTGGCATACAGTTTTCTCTGATGAAGGCTGCTGAGTTACTTTAGAACAATTCTGGTCTACATTTAATATTCGTTAGACATTAAGTTAAACATTGACTCCGATAGAATTATGGGCCAGCTAGCTCCTTTTATTTTCAAGAATGTATTGTTAATTATAGTTTCCATGCTGTACGTGAGTTACAAATGCCACTGTGTAGTTTACTGTACAAATAACTACTTTGTGCAAAAGTACACAATAACGGAGAGATCCTAGATTTGAAGACATTTCTGGAATGACTAAGTCTGTTTTCTCTGTAATATATGATATTTTTGATCTTTGAGAAACTTCCCAGCAAAATAGTTCCCGTGACCTATGATTCATATATAATTCACTTACAATTGGGGAAGTTGATTGGAAGAAAATGAAATAATGTTTTTTCCTAAACAATCTTCTTTCTCTTCCATAAATAGCACATCACTATTTTACTTCTAATTCAGTGATTCCTAAGCACTAATAGGTACTAACAAGTGAGCACCTCATAATGATCCTGGCCACAGTCATTATTTTCATGTTCTAGCTGAGAACACCAGGACTTGGAGATGTTAAGTGATCTGTGCAAGGGCACACACACTGTTTTTAGTTAAAAATATTTTTTTTTCACTTCAAAAGATTCTAAGATCTTGAGGTCTTGGAATAATTTATGTCACTTCATATTTTATGTACGTCCATTGGGGCTCATCTACTTGACCAGCTATGATACAAGGTGACCAGATGATCTTAACACCAATCTCACATAAATCGCATACGTGTGCTGTGTGACATAATCTCAGCTATGCCCTCATCCTTGTTCTTCCGGAACCTACCACTCCCTCTTCCTTCATGGTTACACTCCCCTAGAGAGACCACCTTGATTGATCCTCCTGGGTTTTTTACATCCTCTTTTATCTTTCTCTGTTTTCTTTTCCATGAGAATCTGGGGTTCATGATGTTCTACTTTTACAGATGATGTACTCATTGACTGGACCTACCTCACTGGATCTTCTCTGTAAAGAAAACATGAAAGTACACAATTCTGAGCTGAATGTACATTCAGAACTCAGTGCAACTGGTGCAATTATGGTTAGGTAGTACCTGGGAATTCCTTAGTGTGACATAAATAAGAAAAAAGCTTACTAGCAATGAGTATTAATTGAGCTATTCAGCAAGTTTATTAGAGAGAAAGTTAAACATTATTATTTATACCTATGGGCAACTATGTAAATGCCATAAATAATAAATTAAGTGTTCAGACTCTTTTTCTTTTTGGAATACTATTTTATGGTGCCAGATTCATAGCTGAGATAGCATTTAGCAAATGATAATGTTTATTAAGGACTGACCATATTCTATTTGGTAAAAATAATACCTTGCCTCTGTTTACTGCTTCATAACATGTAATACAATTTCACTAACATGTCACATTTGATCCTCAAAGCGTTCCTGGGAGGAAAGAAAGGAAGAAAATTCTACAGGGTGTGCTTTATAAATCTTCTTAACCTGCCCCCATCAGCATAATCATCTTTTCCAAACCTCTCTCACCCTCCCTTTTTATGTCTTTCACAGTTTGCTAAGTTACAATCACAAACTTTAGATAAATAGATGCCATATGCTTTAATGGAAATGTCAAATTAATTCACAGATAAAATGTAAAAACAGAAAATTTCAAGTTTTCAGCTGGTATGGGGACCCTATGTTATACCTGATTCAATCTCCATGCTGATCCACACAAAAAAATCCCAAAATTTGTGTCTACAGCTCCAACAGGAGTCTGTCTTAAAATTTAACAGCTATTCTGTTGAAATGTATCTCAGAAATCACAACAAAAGAACACTGCAGTCCTACAGCAGATGAGGGATGGTTTTAGATTCATTAATGGGGAAATTTGGGACAAGCAAAGGGACAGGGCACCGTTCTGCAGGAATCGCTGGGGAAACAGTAAGTAAGAGCAACGTACTGCTTTGCCACAGATCATATTTGTGTGGTAGAGATTTCACTGCCCTGAAGCAGGTTATATTACAGTCCATTTATTTGTCAGGGTAGGATTTTATTAGCAACCAGTTCCAGGCCTTGCATGAGAATGAATCTTCTCACAGCCTGAGCATAAAAGACTAATGGAGTTCAAAATCAACACGGCATCTGAAAGCCTTCACCCAGGATCAGTGAGGTGAGGAGGTTGAAGTTAATGTTCCATCCTGTTCTGCTCAGATGAAGCTGATAACAAACACTACATGGGTGTATGTGTTTTCATCTTGATCTGTTGGTGTTGAGCATTAGCTCTGGATCTATTTTAGCTTATCCACATGTTTGTGCTGATGGAAAATCAAAGTTGTAGCACAGAGATGAAAGGAAAATTTTGACTTTAGCCATTTTAGAAAGGGGAAAAAATGATGGGATTAGGCGTTTGTTATAAAACACCGGAAGTGTGCAAAGGCTTGTGAAGGCACTTACAGCTAATTCAAACTCTCAAGGCCACTGGAGGGTCAGTTGGAAAAACAAAGAAAGACTTCATGTAAAGTTTGATCAGATTACACATCGGGAGCATTCTGCATCTGTGTATTAATGTTTTAGTGGTACCCTGTTTTGTAAGAGTAGCAAACATCACTAAAATGGCTTTAAAAATTATTCCGGGTTAGAAACAACAGTCTACTTATTTTATAAGACCATCTAAGTAAGGGTATCTACAGAAGAGGGGAAAAAAGAAAACATCCTCTTTAACTCACACAGAATGTTTAAGGATGTCTGAACAGTTGTCTGTCCAAATTTCTTGTACAGCTCCAGGGATCCAATGGTGAAGAACATGAGTCCCATTCATATACAGCCTAATACACCTGATATTTTGAGTTGTATATTTTATCTCAGGGATGGAGTGCTGGAAGGTAGTGTCTGGAGAGGGGTGAAGGAGAATGCAAGCATTGTGGGAAATGGTGCTGGCAGGGTTGATAGATTAGCAGCAGTCCTGAGAGTGGTGGGTGAGCTGTGGTCACTGGTACCGTATAACATTGCATTTGAGTACATCCTAATAGAATGCCACACCAATTATCACCTTTTCTTAAATACCTGCTTATTAGGAGGAGGAGAGGACTATGCGTTAAAACAAGAGAAAGGACTGTTGCTAAGAACTTCAGTGCCTTGGCTGCAGCACTCTGCGTCCCCCAACACTTAAAACAAAAACAACAAAGTTGTAGTCTAGAAAAGAGAGATAATTGCCTGCAGGAGAAAAAAAGGAATGACTTACAAAGCGTCAGAAGATTTGAGAAGCACCAACCAGGAAAACAGTTGAAGGAAAAGTGGCGATCTCATTTGGTGGTTGAGTTGAGCATTGCTGACATTTTCAGAGCTGAGATAAGAAAGCCAGAAACAAAGGCAGCAAACACAAATGATCACAGAACAATGGTGGCCCTCATGATCAGCTGCTTTGTGAGACAAATCACCACCCACCTTGAAGACTGTTGAGAGAATTACCTAAGTGGGTAGAAAGTAATGTCTACCTCTTTTGAGTTTGGAGTTATTCATGCATAGGATGAATGCCCCACCGTTTAAAGTGATCTTCTTTGAGACCCTCAGACCAGTGGGTTCTTGAACCTTACTGATGGTACTTCCCCTTTGTAGGCAGACAGTCTCTTGATTCATCGCAGTAACAAAATCGCCCAGATGCCTGCCTTCATCTTGAAAGAGCATAACCTGACAGATTTGGAAGGCTAGCCACAAGGGATCTTTCCACACACATAATAATTTTCTTTTAGTGAACAATCTGGAAAATCATATTTTTTAACCATAATTTCAAAACTCCTCTATTTCAACTTTCTCTATGGATGTTTCTTTTATCTCTTTGCCTTAATAAAAGCCAGTTTTTACCTGAGGAGTTGATTCTCATCATGCCCTTTCTAAAAAAGTAGTTGTGTATTCACAGCCCTTAGATCTCAGGGTCAGAATATGGAACTGGCGTCCGTCATCTTACCATACTTCACTTCCCAGTCGTTATTTTATGACTGTCTTTTAAAATGTTTGGTGTTTGGTTTATTGAATAATCTCTGTCCTTCCTTACCCTACCATCTGTCAACCACCCTGCCATTTATCTTGATTCACTAAATATTTTGGTACCTGACTCACCACATTTTCCTAAACCTGGCATCATGCTGGATGATTTTGGTATCAATTTTAATACCCAAATAAGGTAGCCATTCATCTTTATCTCCACACACTTTTGGACCCTCTATCTTAGCTACCTACTTACCTGCCCACATTCTATACATGATGATTACACATTTCTAAGCCATTTCTAAAAATCTTTCAAGTTTTACACCCGGCTATTATAACCTTTTATTTTTCCAGTTTGCTTGGGCAGTTATTCCCACCTCAGTCTTTGACAGCTTCATTGAGACTTTCAGTCTAACATCCTTCTAACTGTTGCAAATATGTCATTCAAGTCTTTATTTTATGTCCCATGTTACCCACATTACTTACAGTCTTATTATGTGCTTCTCCATTTCAGAAAATGTCATAGCACACTGTTAAGAGCATGGATGCTGTGGGCACAAAATCTGGGTTCAGATCTAATCCCTGACATTTTCCAGATGGTTAACTCTGCGCTTGGATTTCTTTTCCTTAGTGTTCTCAATATTAGTACCTCTTTTGTAGGATTGTTGTGAGGATGAAATGACTTATATCTGTAAAATACTTAAATCTTAATTGGTAGAAATTAGCATTAAAGTACATGTAGTGTATATATGAGTGTTTATTATAAATTATACAGCTTGTCTAATAGGTATGTAAGTATAAGTACTTATTTGCATGTATTACAAGTGATATTTTTACCAATTTATTTTAATTTTTGTATTAATTTATCTAAAATTATACATTATTGACAAAACTATAGGCTCCTTGGTTCATTCATTTTTACACGCCCTCTCTGGCAAATCTCAAAACATAACTGAAACCAAAGGATTCATTGATTCTTTTTTTTTTTTTTAAGTTTATTCATTTATTTTTGAGAGAGAGACAGTGTGAGTGGGGGAGGGACAGAGCGAGGGGCAGAGAGAATCCCAAGTAGCATCCACACTGTCAGCACAGAGCCCAATGTGGGGCTCAAACTCAAAAAACTGAGAGTTCATAACCTGAGCCAAAACCAAGAGTTGGAAGCTCAACCCATTGAGCCCAATCAGGTGTGCCAGGATTCATTCTAATCATACCTCTATCTAAGTAGTTGACTCTTGCTGGAAAGAGTTCTCTATTTTGTACCACTATAGCTTGATGGTCACAAAATGCAAGGCCTTATTATTCTCTGGTTGTTCTATTATTTCTCTCTTTTTCAACACACTCTCATTCTCCCTACTACAACTAGTTATTCTTCCCTCTCCCCAAATTCCTAAAATGCCTAAAAATTTTCCCCATATCATAGTGAAGTGATAGTATCTTCTATAAAAAAAAAATACACAAAGCAATGGGCCAGTAAGCCTGAATTTTGTTAATGTCCTTCCACTAAACTAACCTATTTCTAATTGTACCTTTCCTCATTCTCACTTTTTGCAATAGAAGCAATGCCTTACTATCTAAAATTAATCCTGCCACCTACGTTTTGGTCCATTGCTCTTGCCACCTTAGAAAGGTATACAGTTTTTTTTTTTTTTTTTTCTGTTTGTGTGTTATTCTCACTTGTATCTTACACATTGTTTGTAACTTTGTTACAAGTACACATTGCTTCTGACTTGTATCTTACACATTGCTTCTTTTTTGTGTAAAGAAACAGCAAACAAGCCCGTATCTCAAACTCCCAGACTCCAATCCCTCTTTCTTTTGTTCCTTTCAGAAAACTTCTGATAAGAATTGCCTTTGCTTCTGGGGCTCCGTTAAGCATCTTGATTTTGGCTCAGGTCATGATCTCATGGACCATGAAATCTGGCAGCACAGAGCCTGCTTGGGATTCTCTCTCTCCCTCTCTTTCTCCCCCCCACCCCCGACTTGCACACATGATGTCTCTCTCCAAATAAATAAACACTAAAAAAAAAAAAAAAAAAAAGAGACTGGGGGATAAATAAAAAGTGAATTGCTTGCTGTTCAATGGATACAAAGTTTCAGTTATACAAAATGAGTAATTTCTAGAGATCTGTACAACACAGTGCCTATAGTTAACAAGACAGTGCAGTGTAGTGTTCTCAAGGTTCATTATGTTGTCATATATTGCATTATTTCCCTGTTAACACTGAATAGTATTCTATTGTATGTACATATGACATTTTCTTTATCCACTCATCAGTGGACATTTAAATTATTTTTTCCCCTTGGCTATTTTTCCTCAGTGAGCATGGGAATGCAAATATCTCTTTGATATATTGATTTCGGTGATTTTGGATTGATACCCAGAAATGATCTTGGCAGATTATATGGTAGTTCCATTTTTAATTGTTTGAGGAACCTCCATACTGTTTTCCATAAAAGCTGTACCATTTTACATTGGCCACCAACAGTGTGCAAGAGTTCCAGTTTCTCCATGTTCTTGCCAACTCTTACCTGTCATAGACTCTAAGTCTAAAGTTCTCTTTTGGCCAGCAAAAGAGCGGATGCAGGATTAAAATGAGGCACGGCTAATGTCTGAGAAAAAGACAAGAGCCCCGAATAAGCGTCCTTGCCCCATATTTATTCAGATCAGAAGGCTTACAAACATGATGGGCGTGTACAAAGAGACAAACTGTGAACATTAACTTGTGGACGTGGGGGAAAAGGGAGGCTTTGAAGATATACAGTGTTTGGGGTTTGGGTCAATATAAAACAAAATCTAGGCACCAGGCAGATGGGTAGATGGTTGTTAACAGCAGAAAGGAGACTCCGTGCCTGTTTAACTTAGCTATCCTAGGGGATGAGGCAGATAGGGAGAATAACCTCAGGGTTAATAAGGCACCTTTTCTTTTGTTGATCATCTGCTCTCTGGGCTGCTTTGCCTGCAGTGCAGCAGTCCATAGTCCAATTCACCAATTTACCTAACCTGGCCCTATTCTCCTGTGAAAGCAGCTTTTCTGCTATAGTCCTAAATTGGGGGTGCTTCCACCCTGAATATCTAATCTTGTTATTCCTATGTATTGGGCTCCTTTGTGTCATTGCTATTTCAGGCCTTTGCTTCTTCCTCTCTATTTTGAGGGCTCTGCACCCTGTATTTTGGGGTGCCTTTGCACCTCCCTATTTCTGGCAACTTTGCACCTCGTATTCTTGGGTTGTCTTTGCACCCCCTTATTTTTGCAGTGTCAATCTGGTTTACCCAAACTCAGGTGTGAGTATTTTATGACTTTGTATTTCTTTATTCGTTGTTAACCCATTGGTGTAAGCCCTGGGGATTCCTAAGCTTATCCCCTACACTTAGCTTTTTTTTTCTTGTGGTAATCACTAACAGGTGTGAGGTAATATCTCATGGTGGTTTTGAATTGTATTTCCTTGATGACTAGTGGTATTTAGCATCTTTTCATATACCACATAATTTTGTTGTAACAAGAAAACCACAGAATTAAAAAAAGCAATTTTTTTTTTCTGCATTAAGTATTGTGATTCACTATTTTTAGTTGTGGAATGTCAACATGTAACTCATATAATTATGTATAAGTCTATGAAAATATTTCGATTTTGCATTAGTTAAAATTAATATCTAATTAGAAGAAATGACATTATATTTACTTCAACTTGATGAAAGTCCAATTAGAATTTTAAATGTAATCCATATTTTAAAATGCATATAATGGCATTTATTTTTCTTTCTGGCATAAATCTTCTGTCACATTTTAGAAATGTCATACAACTTAATTGCAATGTAAAGGATTATATAGACAATTTACATTATTGAGAATCTTTGCACTTATGTGTAAATCATTTAGTTCAAAGAAAACTTCATAAAATATAAAACAATTTATTAAGTGAAAAAATTTATAACAAATTTACAAATGGGCTGTTTTTTTACAAATAACAGCTTGTTTGTGAATATGGTTTGGTTCCCCAAATGCTTTCATATATGAAAATGGCTCAGAATTGGACGGATATCCTTTCAAACAGCAGTTCTGCTGTTGACTCCACAAAGTGTATCAGGCAACATACATAAAACTAGGGACTCTAGTTTCCTCTCTATAAAGAAGGAAGAGTAATACCTGCCTCACTGAGATGTTCAAAGGATTGTACTTAATATACTTAATAATGACTTCAAGCATTACGCATTGCCTTAGCCACTAAGTGCTAGAATGCATAATTATTATTCAACCCCACATGATCTCTACTTTGCCAGGATTATACACTGAGCACAAGAATCACTTAATAAGCACAATGCCATGCTTGGCTGCTCAATAAAAGTTTTCATAATTTAGTGGCTAATCGGTAAGGACAATATGTTAAGACTTTTTTGTATATGATATTTAGATTTCTCAAGCAAAGGACAGTAGAGTACCTATCTGATGAGACCCTAATCAGCTTTGTAAGAGAAAGATGTTGTCATGTATGACATGAAGCTTTTATAATGTCTTACATTGTTTCCAAAGTTTGGAAGGAGGAATGATAAACTCTAATTGTGTTAAACCAAACTTGGAAACGGTCACTCCCTGACCTCTCATAAGTCTTTAATTAATTAGGTGATCACATTGGATTTGTCCATGTGGCAGAAAGATGGGCAGTATATAAAGTTGCTCAAGTCTATGTCCAAGATCATGTGCATGGCAAGACTATCCTGACTGGTGACTTTGATTGTAAAGCTGTAGTCAGAATTCCTGAGCAAGAATCTGTCACCTCCATATGCATATGCAATTTAGCTTTTTCACCCACAATTTACTTTGCT
Organism: Panthera uncia; assembly: GCF_023721935.1. NCBI lineage: Eukaryota > Metazoa > Chordata > Mammalia > Carnivora > Felidae > Panthera > Panthera uncia. Next base: position 52,442,501 of record NC_064807.1, on the reverse strand, counting down.
CTGTTTTCTCCCTAACTCAATTTTTCCTCTGTTATTTGTAGTGTAATGACTGTCCATAATGTTACACTTGTATTAGGTTTTAATTTTTGTCATGCATATTTATATATATAATTTAACTCGATTCACAGAAGAACTTCATGATTAGCAGAATTTTGGAAATACAAAAAGTAAGATTTAATACCTTTATGAGAAATGGTTCTCGAGATCCTCTTGGAAGTTCTAGCTAATTTCTTACTTTAACCAATTCTTGCTTAAAGAACCAATCTTAATCTGGGAAGACTGGCCACTTTGTCAGCGAATGCATATTAACAATTGAGGGATAAAAGGTAAAAGTACTTAGCTATCAGTATGTCAGATGTCAGAACAACCTCAGCTTCACAGCTAATTGTAAAAGTTGGGAGATTTTTCTCAATGTGCTACAACTGATAAGCTGAAAATCAGCTTAACAATTAAAGTAGTCTGTACCCTGGTTTGCCCTAAAATAATACCCATTGCCTAGAATTGTGGGAAGTGCTAAGTGTATTTATGGAACAAGCTTTACATGATGCCTCTTGCATGGTAGAGGGTCTATAAATATAATCTCCCTTAAGGTTGAGGCAGCTCCAACTGAGAAGTTCTATTTGTTTATACAATGTGTTCCTAGAAGTTCATAACTGTGTCAAAGCCTGAAAAAATATTGGGCATTGCTGCCCCAGAGCAAAGAGAAGAATCTAAGACATTATGCTGTGGCATGTCACACAGCAGGCAATTTAAGATTTTAGGTTCTGAAATTCATCTCTTGAAATAGTTCCTAGAATAGATATAGGACATTTATTTTGAGAAATTCAAAACCAATCTTTTACCCTATCGCATTCATTCTCACTACACACCATGAGGAATGAGAAGGTCAAATAAAACCAACCCCAGATTTTTGATATGTAGATCTGATAAGTGCTTTATTTAGAAACATAACATTTAATAGATCTCAAGCTTCTAGTTCCCAAGGCTTTGCAGTGTTTACTGACGTAATGAATTAACTATTTGTGTGTGCTTGTGCGTGTGTGTGTGTGTGTGTGTGTGTGTAGAGGGCAATGATTAGTTCCTATTTTTTTCTGGACCTTATGGATGCGGTGGTTGGAAAACTTGGTTGTTTATCTGGAATGTGTTCACAATCTTGGTCACCCAGGGTCTTTTTAGGATTGGTCAAATAAACGGCACAGATTCCTGAAGTCAGCCTTTGCATTTCCAGGTTGAAATCACTTTTTTCAAGTTAGTTTCACAGGACATGTGGACTGAAACTTCTAATACTGTCATGTTAGTGGAGAAGATGTGTGAGGTTTCCTTCTTTATGGACTCTGTAGGTGCAGAAGTATAACCACCATTGCCCAGAATCGTCACTCAAATGAATAATAAGTGAAAACTTAAAAATAAGATTTTAAATAATATGGGACTGCATTGTGTGGAAAGAGTAGTCTCACTCACCCTTATTAGAATGGCATTTATTATCCGCAAGGATATCAGCAATTCTTGCTGACCAATGTAAGCCATCACTAACAAAATCTCCTTCAGGTGATTGGTAGAACAGCTTAAAATGAAATGAGGCAGTTAATATTTTAGTGTGGAGAGACATCCTTGTCTTTATAAGGAAGTTAAATACCTAATCAAATTCTGAATTAGAATGCAAAAATTAGCAGATCACAAAGCTTAGCAGGTATAACGATTGGAAATATGTCTAAACAGCCAAAGTAAATTATGTTAGAAAAAATCCTTCTGAGGAAGAGAACTAAGTTTAGGAAAGATTGTTTGGCATTAAAAGGTAGGGCACTATTTTAGTCATGGTCTAGAGGGAAATCCAAAGAGATAGCTAATGTAATTTCCATTGCAAATAAATAGTAATTTACGAGAGGAAAAGAGGGAATAAAGGAGAAGAAGGACCTAGGGAATGTTAGTTATTGGAAAGAATCTGAAACCTGTGTGAAAGGTGGAGTTAGGAATTTCTAGGGTCAGTGATATAACGGAAGAAATTGTAGGAAAAGTTGCTTAATACAGTTTGTTACATCATTGATGTGAATTATTGATGTAAAATTCCTCTCCTTGCAGGATATGTATGTATGAGTGTGTATATAAAAGGGACAATCAATTGAGAAAGCCTCAAACAAAAAGAATCACAGATAGGTGAGGATTAATTGGGATGGAAAGTTACAAGGAATTAGAATCATGAAGCCAGAAGCCATAAAATATGAAAATCTTGAAAATACAAGTCCTGAAGTCCTAGAAACTAAAATACTTAGGAATCCTGGGAACAATGTGTAACATACACCTTTAATTGTCATCTGGACAAAACTGGTACAGTTGAAATTTGCTTTTTTTGCCAATTCTATGTGAGACATTTTTTTTCCATTTTCAAATTAAGTTTAGTTGGGATTTCATTCCCGTAGTTTGAGCCGCTTGAAATACAATGATTTCGGTTGCATATCTTTTAATAACATGTTGCTGGACTTTGTTTTGTTGACCAATGAAAGACAAAACTGCAAGCCACAAAATAAAATATATGCGTCTATTTGGGCTGTTAGGGATTACAATCTAGGAGTCACATATTTGATAAAATCAAAAAGTGTGTTTTGGGGAAGACAAAGGAGGTTAGAGTTTTTCAAGAGGAAAGAGGGAATTTGAATAAACTATTTTGAAAAATATAATAGGTCTGCTATAGCTGTAGTTACACTAAGCTATACGTGATAGGTTCTAGGTTTGGGAGAAATCCATTTATGTCCAGCCTAATATGTAGCATATGTCTTGACTTTTAGCTCAGTTCAGCAATGATTTCAAGAATTTGAGACAATAGACTTGCATAAGCCCCACTTCCTCAAGGTCCTCCGGGTAGGATTTTAAATAACTATTTTAGCAATGCTTACTCCACTTTATTCTCTTTGTTACCAGTTTTCTGGAGTTATTTTTGCACATCCCTCCCCCTCACATGTGTGACTCTGCTTCTTAAGGACAGCTCAGAATCTTTGGTTTTAGCCGTCATCACACCCTTGTTTATTATTTTCCTATTTTTGCTATCCTTACACTCTATGCCTTTGCCCGTGATGCTACCAGCTATCTTTCTTAAAATTTTAAATAATATTTCTCTTTTTAAGTAACTGTGATAGCCGCACTTTGTGGCAGAAGACTTGGACCTTTTCATTTTCACACTCAAGGGCACTTTGAGGCCACTGTTTAACCCTTTATTTCATCTGTGCTCTGTTACTGGTGGGGAGAGTTACAGTATCCTGTGCAAAGCGATAAGGTGACTGCTGCATAGAGTGAGTGGTCGAACACATGCAATCTGGTCAATAAAGTTGAAGGTAATTTTCCATATTTTCTCATTGGTTAAAAGGGAAGAAGTACTTGCTACCTAACCAGAACGAATATGACTGGCACTTGTCTTTAATATAAAGTAATAATAATAATAATAGTGGCCCAAACTTCTCATTGTGAAATGAGTTTGGAAATATTTTTACCCGCAGACATCAGACATGGTACACAAACACACATGTGTGCAGATTTACAGTGGCAGACGCTATAAGGGATAAAATTTTAAAGTGAAAAAAAACAAAATGATGTAAAAATAAATCATATTTAAAGAAAATAATACATTTCAATAATGTTAATTAGAATAAATGAAAATATAATAGATGAAACTTGGCTTAATATATTTAAAAAAATATTTTTAACGTTTATTCATTTTTGAGAGACAGAGACAGAGCATGAGCAGGGAAGGGGCAGAGAGAGCGAGACACAGAAACCGAACCAGGCTCCAGGCTCTGAGCTGTCAGCACAGAGCCCAACGCGGGGCTCGAACTCACGAACTACAAGTTCATGACCTGAGCCGAAGTCGGACGCTCAACTGATTGAGCCACCCAGGTGCCCCAGCTTAATATATTTTTAGTAGAGATTAATTAGTGTTAACACATTTTTAAGTATTAAACATTGTTTTTAAAAATGTGTTACTAAAATGCTGTCAGGATGAAAATGGTGTGTCTAAATATCTGATCATTCATTCCTTATTGCTTAAAGGGCTGCTTAAAATATAGAATTCAAATTACTTTGCCCACTAGGCTCAGCCACCTTCCCAAGCTATATTTCCTAATTTCTTTCCAATTTCTTAAAATAATCCTAAGAACACACTGCTTTTATCCTGTTGAGGATCGTAGTTGTATTTTTACAGTCTCATGATTTTTAGTCCTGAAACGTTTTCTCACAACCCCTTCTTCATCTTCCACCATATTTTCTACCTGGCAAATACTTATCCCTAAAGGCTCACCTTCTTCATCGCAGACAGGATTGACCACTTCCACCTTAAGAGCTTACTACTGACATGGTAGTAGTCACATTAAATACATATCTTTTCTCAACAGACTCCATCCACCACTAATTTTGAAATCAATAAAGGCCAAGAACCAAGAGCCAAATTTTATACGCTTGTATATTTCTTCAATGTTTTGCAAACACGTTGTGCATATTTGAAAAACTGTTCTAAATAACAAAAAATTAACCTAATATTTATTTTTTATCTTTAAAGTTTATTTATTTTTAGAGAGAGAGAGAGTACAAGCAAGGGAGGAAGACAGAATCCCAAGCAGGCTCTGCACTAACAGCATGGAGCCTGATGCGGGGGCTTGAACTCATGAACTGTGAGATCAGAACCTGAGCTGAAAGCAAGAGTTGGACACTTAACCAACTGAGCCACCCAGGCACCCCCTAACCTAGTATTAATTTAGAGCAGAGTGTTTTATAGTAGATTGCTTTTAGAGGTTCATAATGAATGTGCCCTTTTAGAATTATTTTAAACTTTATTTGTGTCTTAGGATTCTGTTTTGTTTTGCTTTTCTCATCTTTAATGTAATAATTAATACATGCATGAATGGATACAAAGGACTTAGAGCTGTAGTTCATAAAAAGTAAGTATTCCATAAACTTCATCTAACATTTTTAAATTAACTTTATGTCTTGAATATTTATATGGGTTTAATCAGAAGTAAGAATACAGAGAAAGTTCATGAACTACCTACTGGCTCTGGGGTTTCCTATGGCTACTGAGTAAAAGGGTAGACATGCAAGAATTGTTTTGCTGTTGTTTACACATTGCGATGCATTATGCAATGTAACTGGGATTTGAAAGTCCATGTAAATTATAACTATAACTTCTGTATGATGGACCATAGCATTAACAATTACAGAATTCAATTTAAAGGAATTACATTAGTGTTGGCTGTTTTCAATGAGCTACTTTAAAAGTTAATTATTTTTTCATTTAATGGTTTTAACAAGGAAGTAGCTCTTCAAGAAGGTTGAAAAGCATGATTTCTTTGACTCTTCTTTTTTTTTTTTTAATGTTTACTTATTTTGAAAGAGAGAGAGTACAAACAGAGGAGGAGATGAAAGAGAGGGAGAGAGAATCCCAAGCAGGCTCTGTGCTGCCAGCTCAGAGCCCCATGTTGGACTTGAACCTATGAACTGTGAGATCATGACCTGACCCGAAACCAAGATTGGCCTCTTAACCAAATGAGCCACCCAGGTGCTCCCTTTGACTATTCTTTTTTTTTTTTTTTCTTAAGTTTATTTACTTATTTTGAGAAAGAGAGCAGGGGAGAGGCAGAGAGCGAGAGAGAGAGAGAGAGAAGGAGGGAGACAATCCAAAGCAGTCTCCATGCTATCAGCATGGAGCTCAAAGGAGGACTTCATCTCAAGAACTGTGAGATCATACCTGAACTGAAACCAAGAGTTGGATGCTTAGTTGACTGAGCTACCCAGGTGCCCCTGACTATTCTTCATCAAAATGTTTTACTGTTCAGTCACTGTCTGATCTCTTAAAATAAGTATTGAATCATATGATGGATGCAGGACTTTGAGTAACTCAGAGGAGTTCTTTGCAAACAAGCAAATTAAAAAAAATTCAGAGGCAATCATAAGGCTTGATTTCTACTATATAATGGCTCTAGCATATGACAGTTTCTCTTTTTTTAAAGTTTTATTTATTTATTTTGAGAGAGAGAGAAAGAGCAAGCATGAGTGGGGGAAGGGCAGAGAAAGAGAGGGAGAGAATCCCAGGCAAGTTCTGCGCTTTCAATACAAAGCCCGATATGGGGCCTGAACCCACAAACTATGAAATCATGACCTGAGCTGAAATCAACGAGTCAGACATTTAACTGACTGAGCCACCCAGGTGCCTGACAGTTGTTTCTTAACATTAAACTACACGCAGACATTTTTAGTGATTACTTAGTGTGATAAGAAAGGAGAACTTCTGCTTCTTAATTCTTACCTTTTAAAACTATACACCTTGGGGCGTCTGGGTGGCTCAGTGAGTTAAGTGTCCAACTTTAGCTCAGGTCATGATGTTGTAATCTGTGAGTTTGAGCCCCACTTTGGGCTCTGTGCTGACAGCTCAGAGTCTGGAGCCTCTTTTGGATTCTGTGTCTCCCTCTCTCTCTGCCCCTCCCCACTTGTACTCTGTCTGTCTCTCTCTCTCTCTCTCTCTCTCAAAAATAAACATTAAACAAAATATTTAGGACTATACCTGCATGGATCTCAGCTTTTGGTAAGGGAAACAATCATGGTCGACTTTAAGGTTGCTCTCCATACCTGGTTAGTAGTTGTTCTGGAGAGAGGAAAGGGAGAATATATCTTCTGTGAGTAAGAGAGATTTTTGTAGGTATTCACTTTTATTGAGGAAAAAAAAAAATGTTTGGACTTCCTTAGCATTTTGAACATCAGCTATAACAATACTAAACCAGAAAAGAACATTATTCAGGCAACACAAGCATGTTCATTTCTGATAAGGAAGGTAGTACAAGTACCCACCCTTAGGGAATAACTATAGTGGTATCAGTTATGGTATAAACAGCTGTATACATGGTTGTATTATTTCCAAAATAGTAGGCCTCAGCTTTTTTTTTTTTTGAGGATAACAATGTTTATGACATAGCTTGTGAACATGTGCTGACACAAGTGGTTTTGTAAAGACATTTATTTGAACACTCATTCATTCAGCAATCTGTTCTCTAAGAAGGGGTGGCAGATATAAATCTTAGGAAACATAACGACCCCAAAACTGCACAGGGGTTGCGTGTGGCTAATTTTTCAATTTTCCTGGACTATAAAAACAATGAGCTTTGAAGTTTTATTAGTGTTTTGGAAAATTATTGTGCATCTCGGCCTCTTGGCATTTTCCAAAGTCCTCATAGGCATGGGGAATTTCACATGCGTCCTGTACTCCCAGGCAGAGGTCTAACTTGCTTCCTCTTCTTTTTTGAGGCTAGGTACCTGGAATATGGCTTGTCTGCCACTCAGATAGATGTACATATGGCATGAATTCAGAATACATCAATATGTAGGCAACACCTACATATGTAGGATATTTATTTATGGTGTCATGGCACCCAGAAATCTGGCTTTCAGAAGTAACAGTAACACTGGAGATTGTTCTGTACAATGCTTAGTATGAGCAGGGTAAAGAGTGCATGTCTAACAAAGGGCAAGATAGTCGTTGATAGTACTCCAATGATAGTCGGATCCTATCAACAAGTCTGAGAACTTTTAAATATCTTCCAAATAAATCTTTCTTCTCAAACTAGTAACAGGAACTTAAACTATAGTTTTCCCAATTTCTAGAATACAGAAATAGCAATGACCACTAACTTGAATTATAGAACTATGTAATACTTGAATATGGACTTCAGAATTACCTTATTTTAAGGTCCTATAGAGTAAGTAGTTTTTGTTTGTTTCTTCCCCTTTGAACAAATCAAAACTTGAATGACTGAGGGTAGAATTTTTATTTTAAAGTATCAATGCTAATAGCTTCCTAAACTAATAGTTGTGAAGTTAAAAAGCTGCTTCCTGAGGGTATGGCTTCTGATAAACATGAAACTAGGTGCTGATTGAGATCCCTCCCTTTGGAATATTGGCACGTCTTGGCACACCCTCAACAACTGGGACCTATCAGGATTAAATCAGGCTTCTCACACAATCTCAAAGATGCAAGAGACAACTAAGACCTAGGAGAAAGTTGAATGATAAGGCTTATCTCCTATACAAGGCCAACTCTTGAAGAATGGGATAGATAGCTGTGTCACCTAATACACAGAAACAACACAAAGAGCCAAACAAAATGAGCAAACAGAGCAATATATTCCAAATGAAAAAGGAATACAAAGCCTCAGAAAAAGACTTTAATGAAACAGAGATGAGTAATCTACCTGAAGGAGAGTTTGAAGTAATGATCATAAAGATACTCACCAAACTCAGGAGAAGAATGGGTGAGCACAGTGAGAACTTTAAAAAAGAGACAGAGGGGCGCCTGGGTGGCTCAGTGGGTTAAGTGTCCGACTTCGACTCAGGTAATGATCTCATGATCTGTGAGTTCGAGTGAGCCCCGTGTCAGGCTCTGTGCTGACAGCTCAGAGCCTGGAGCCTGTTTCGGATTCTGTGTCTCCCTCTCTCTCTGACCCTCCCCTGTTCATGCTCTGTCTCTCTCTGTCTCAAAAATAAATGTTAAAAAATATTTAAAAGAATTAAAAAAAGAGAAAATATAAGAAAGTAGAAACAGAAGTCACAGAGCTGAAAAATAAAATAATTGAATTGAAAAATACACTAGAGCGTTTCAATTGAAGATTAGATGAAGCAGAAAAATGGGTCAATTACTTGGAATACAGGTGGAACTCACCCAAACAGCAGTGAAAAGAAAAAAAGAATTTTAAAGAGTGAAGATAGCTTAAGGGATCTATGGACAACATCAAGTGGAATAATATTTGCATTACAGGTGTCCCAGAAAGAGAAGAGAGACAGAGAAAGGGGCAGAAAACTGATTAGAAGAAATAATGGCTTAATCTTCTCTAACTTAGGGAAGGAAACATACACACAGGTCCAGGAAGCACAGAGATTTCCAAATAAGATGAACCCTAAGACATCCACACGAAGACACATTATAATTATAATGTCAAAATTAAAGAATCTTAAAAGCAGTGAGAAAAACAACTTGTCATGTAAAAGGGAAGATGATAAGCTGATTTCTCATTAGAAACTCTGTAGACCAGAAAGGAGTGGCATAAAATATTCAAAGTGCTGAAAGGAAAAAAAACTTGGAGTTCCGGAAGATGGCTGCGTAGGAGGACGCTGGGCTCACCGCGCGTCCTGCTGATCACTTACATTCCACCTACACCTGCCTAAAGAACCCAGAAAACCGCCAGAGGATTAGCAGAACGGAGTCTCCGGAGCCAAGCGCAGACGAGAGGCCCACGGAAGAGGGTAGGAAGGGCGGCGAGGCGGTGCACGCTCCACGGACTGGCGGGAGGGAGCCGGGGCGGAGGGGCGGCTCGCCGGCCAAGCAGAGTCCCCGAGTCTGGCAGGCAAAAGCGGAGGGGCCGGACGGACTGTGTTCCGACAGCAAGCGCGACTTAGCGTCTGGGAGGTCAGAAGTTAACAGCTCTGCACAGAAAGCGGGAAGGCTGGAGGACAAAGGGAGGGAGAGCTGCTGAGCCCCCGGACGTCAGAGCTCAGCTTGGCGGGGAACAAAGGCGCTCGCCAGCGCCATCTCCCCCGCCCATCCCCCAGCCAAAATCCCAAAGGGAACCAGTTCCTGCCAGGGAACTTGCTCACTCCACACAAACACCCAACTCTGTGCTTCTGCGGAGCCAAACCTCCGGCAGCGGATCTGACTCCCTCCTGCTGCCATAGGGCCCCTCCTGAAGTGGATCACCTAAGGAGAAGCGAGCTAAGCCTGCCCCTCCTGCCCCTGTGCACCTTGCCTACCCACCCCAGCTAATACGCCAGATCCCCAGCACCACAAGCTTGGCAGTGTGCAAGTAGCCCAGATGGGCCACGCCACCCCACAGTGAATCCCGCCCCTAGGAGAGGGGAAGAGAAGGCACACTGAGTCTGACTGTGGCCCCAGCGGTGGGCTGGGGGCAGACATCAGGTCGGACTGCGGCCCCGCCCACCAACTCCAGTTATACACCACAGCACGGGGGAAGTGCCCTGCAGGTCCTCACCACTCCAGGGACTATCCAAAATGACCAAACGGAAGAATTCCCCTCAGAAGAATCTCCAGGAAATAACAACAGCTAATGAACTGATCAAAAAGGATTTAAATAATATAACAGAAAGTGAATTTAGAATAATAGTCATAAAATTAATCGCTGGGCTTGAAAACAGTATACAGGACAGCAGAGAATCTCTTGCCACAGAGATCAAGGGACTAAGGAACAGTCACGAGGAGCTGAAAAACGCTTTAAACGAAATGCAAAACAAAATGGAAACCACAACGGCTCGGATTGAAGAGGCAGAGGAGAGAACAGGTGAACTAGAAGATAAAGTTATGGAGAAAGAGGAAGCTGAAAGAAAGAGAGATAAAAAAATCCAGGAGTATGAGGGGAAAATTAGAGAACTAAGTGATACACTAAAAAGAAATAATATACGCATAATTGGTATCCCAGAGGAGGAAGAGAGAGGGAAAGGTGCTGAAGGGGTACTTGAACAAATTATAGCTGAGAACTTCCCTGAACTGGGGAAGGAAAAAGGCATTGAAATCCAAGAGGCACAGAGAACTCCCTTCAGACGTAACTTGAATCGATCTTCTGCATGACATATCATAGTGAAACTGGCAAAATACAAGGATAAAGAGAAAATTCTGAAAGCAGCAAGGGATAAACGTGCCCTCACATATAAAGGGAGACCTATAAGACTCGTGACTGATCTCTCTTTTGAAACTTGGCAGGCCAGAAAGGCTTGGCACGATATCTTCAGTGTGCTAAACAGAAAAAATATGCAGCCGAGAATCCTTTATCCAGCAAGTCTGTCATTTAGAATAGAAGGAGAGATAAAGGTCTTCCCAAACAAAAACTGAAGGAATTTGTCACCACGAAACCAGCCCTACAAGAGATCCTAAGGGGGATCCTGTGAGACAAAGTACCAGAGACATCACTACAAGCATAAAACATACAGACATCACAATGACTCTAAACCCATATCTTTCTATAATAACACTGAATGTAAATGGATTAAATGTGCCAACCAAAAAACATAGGGTATCAGAATGGATAAAAAAACAAGACCCATCTATTTGCTGTCTACAAGAGACTCATTTTAGATCTGAGGACACCTTTCTATTGAGAGTGAGGGGATGGAGAACTATTTATCATGCTACTGGAAGCCAAAAGAAAGCTGGAGTAGCCATACTTATATCAGACAAACTAGACTTTAAATTAAAGGCTGTAACAAGAGATGAAGAAGGGCATTATATAATAAATACAGGGTCTATCCATCAGGAAGAGCTAACAATTATAAATGTCTATGCGCCAAATACCGGAGCCCCCAGATATATAAAACAATTACTCATAAACATAAGCAACCTTATTGATAAGAATGTGGTCATTGCAAGGGACTTTAACACCCCACTTACAGAAATGGATAGATCATCTAGACACACAGTCAATAAAGAAACAAGGTCCCTGAATGATACATTGGATCAGATGGACTTGACAGATATATTTAGAACTCTGCGTCCCAAAGCAACAGAATATACTTTCTTCTCGAGTGCACATGGAACATTCTCCAAGATAGATCATATACTGGGTCACAAAACAGCCCTTCATAAGTTTACAAGAATTGAAATTATACCATGCATACTTTCAGACCACAATGCTATGAAGCTTGAAATCAACCACAGGAAAAAGTCTGGAAAACCTCCAAAAGCATGGAGGTTAAAGAGCACCCTACTAACGAATGAGTGGGTCAACCAGGCAATTAGAGAAGAAATTAAAAAATATATGGAAACCAACGAAAATGAAAATACAACAATCCAAACGCTTTGGGATGCAGCGAAGGCAGTCCTGAGAGGAAAATACATTGCAATCCAGGCCTATCTCAAGAAACAAGAAAAATCCCAAATACAAAATCTAACAGCACACCTAAAGGAAATAGAAGCAGAACAGCAAAGGCAGCCTAAACCCAGCAGAAGAAGAGAAATAATAAAGATCAGAGCAGAAATAAACAATATAGAATCTAAAAAAACTGTAGAGCAGATCAACGAAACCAAGAGTTGGTTTTTTGAAAAAATAAACAAAATTGACAAACCTCTAGCCAAGCTTCTCAAAAAGAAAAGGGAGATGACCCAAATAGATAAAATCATGAATGAAAATGGAATTATTACAACCAATCCCTCAGAGATACAAACAATTATCACGGAATACTATGAAAAATTATATGCCAACAAATTGGACAACCTGGAAGAAATGGACAAATTCCTAAACACCCACACTCTTCCAAAACTCAATCAAGAGGAAATAGAAAGCTTGAACAGACCCATAACCAGCGAAGAAATTGAATCAGTTATCAAAAATCTCCCAACAAATAAGAGTCCAGGACCAGATGGCTTCCCAGGGGAGTTCTACCAGACGTTTCAAGCAGAGATAATACCTATCCTTCTCAAGCTATTCCAAGAAATAGAAAGGGAAGGAAAACTTCCAGACTCATTCTATGAAGCCAGTATTACTTTGATTCCTAAACCAGACAGAGACCCAGTAAAAAAAGAGAACTACAGGCCAATATCTCTGATGAATATGGATGCAAAAATTCTCAATAAGATACTAGCAAACCGAATTCAACAGCATATAAAAAGAATTATTCACCATGATCAAGTGGGATTCATTCCTGGGATGCAGGGCTGGTCCAACATTCGCAAATCGATCAACGTGATACATCACATTAACAAAAAAAAAAGAGAAGAACCATATGATCCTGTCAATCGATGCAGAAAAGGCCTTTGACAAAATCCAGCACCCTTTCTTAAGAAAAACGCTTGAGAAAGTCGGAATAGAAGGAACATACTTAAAGACTATAAAAGCCATTTATGAAAAGCCCACAGCTAACATCATCCTCAATGGGGAAAAACTGAGAGCTTTTTCCCTGAGATCAGGAACACGACAGGGATGCCCACTCTCACCGCTGTTGTTTAATATAGTGCTGGAAGTTCTAGCATCAGCAATCAGACAACAAAAGGAAATCAAAGGCATCAAAATTGGCAAAGATGAAGTCAAGCTTTCGCTTTTTGCAGATGACATGATATTATACATGGAAAATCCGATAGACTCCACCAAAAGTCTGCTAGAACTGATACATGAATTCAGCAAAGTCGCAGGATACAAAATCAATGTACAGAAATCAGTTGCATTCTTATACACTAACAATGAAGCAACAGAAAGACAAATAAAGAAACTGATCCCATTCACAATTGCACCAAGAAGCATAAAATACCTAGGAATAAATCTAACCAAAGATGTAAAAGATCTGTATGCTGAAAACTATAGAAAGCTTATGCAGTTAATTGAAGAAGATGTAAAGAAATGGAAAGACATTCCCTGCTCATGGATTGGAAGAATAAATATTGTCAAAATGTCAATACTACCCAAAGCTATCTACCCATTCAATGCAATCCCAATCAAAATTGCACCAGCATTCTTCTCGAAACTAGAACAAGCAATCCTAAAATTCATATGTAATCACAAAAGGCCCTGAATAGCCAAAGTAATTTTGAAGAAGAAGACGAAAGCAGGAGGCACCACAATCCCAGACTTTAGCCTCTACTACAAAGCTGTCATCATCAAGACAGCATGGTATTGGCATAAAAACAGACACATAGACCAATGGAATAGAATAGAAACCCCAGAACTAGACCCACAAACGTATGGCCAACTCATCTTTGACAAAGCAGGAAAGAACATCTAATGGAAAAAAGACAGTCTCTTTAACAAATGGTGCTGGGAGAACTGGACAGCAACATGCAGAAGGTTGAAACTAGACCACTTTCTCACACCATTCACAAAAATAAACTCAAAATGGATAAAGGACCTGAATGTGAGACAGGAAACCATCAAAACCTTAGAGGAGAAAGCAGGAAAAGACCTCTCTGACCTCAGCCATAGCAATTTCTTACTCGGCACATCCCCAAAGGCAAGGGAATTAAAAGCAAAAGTGAATTACTGGGACCTTATGAAGATAAAAAGCTTCTGCACAGCAAAGGAAACAATCAACAAAACGAAAAGGCAACCAACGGAATGGGAAAAGATATTTGCAAATGACACATCGGACAAAGGGCTAGTATCCAAAATCTATAAAGAGCTCATCAAACTCCACACCCGAAAAACAAATAACCCAGTGAAGAAATGGGCAGAAAACATGAATAGACACTTCTCTAAAGAAGACATCCGGATGGCCAACAGGCACATGAAAAGATGTTCAACGTCGCTCCTTATCAGGGAAATACAAATCAAAACCACACTCAGATACCACCTCACGCCAGTCAGAGTGGCCAAAATGAAGAAATCAGGAGACTATAGATGCTGGAGAGGATGTGGAGAAACGGGAACCCTCTTGCACTGTTGGTGGGAATGCAAATTGGTGCAGCCGCTCTGGAAAGCAGTGTGGAGGTTCCTCAGAAAATTAAAAATAGACCTACCCTATGACCCAGCAATAGCACTGCTAGGAATTTATCCAAGGGATACAGGAGTACTGATGCATAGGGGCACTTGTACCCCAATGTTTATAGCAGCACTCTCAACAATAGCCAAATTATGGAAAGAGCCTAAATGTCCATCAACTGATGAATGGATAAAGAAATTGTGGTTTATATACACAATGGAATACTACGTGGCAATGAGAAAGAATGAAATATGGCCTTTTGTAGCAACGTGGATGGAACTGGAGAGTGTGATGCTAAGTGAAATAAGCCATACAGAGAAAGACAGATACCATATGGTTTCACTCTTATGTGGATCCTGAGAAACGTAACAGAAACCCATGGGGGAGGGGAAGGAAAAAAAAAAAAAGAGGTTAGAGTGGGAGAGAGCCAAAGCATAAGAGACTGTTAAAAACTGAGAACAAACTGAGGGTTGATGGGGGGTGGGAGGGAGGGCAGGGTGGGTGATGGGTATTGAGGAGGGCACCTTTTGGGATGACCACTGGGTGTTGTATGGAAACCAATTTGACAGTAAATTTCACATATTAAAAAATTAAAAAAAATAAAAATTAAATTAAATTAAAAAAAAAGAAAAAAAACTTCCAACCAAGAATACTCTACTCTGAAAGATGATCATTCAGAATTGAAATGGAGATGAAGAATTTCCAGATAAGAAAAAGCTTACAGAGTTCATCACCACTAAACCAGCCTTAAAGAAATGTTAAAGGAATGTCTTTAGACTGAAAAGAAAAGGCACTAATTAAAAACAAAACGGGGTTGCCTGGGTGGTTTAGTCAGTTGAACATGTGACTCTTGGTTTCAGCTCAGGTCATGGGATCTCACAGTTCCTGGGTTTAGTAGATAGTTGATTATTAATCAAGCTAGTATGAAAGTAAAAAACAAAAGTAGTAGAATTAATTGTAACTACAGGGATAGTTAAGGGATATACAAGGAATACTTATGGGGTAATTTAAAGGATACACAAAATAGAAAGATGTAAAAAAGGACATAAAAGATGAGAGTAGGAGAGCAAAAATATAGACTCTTTAGAATGTATTCAAATTTGAGTCACTATCACCTTAAAAGAGAATTTATCTGATTAAAACATGGGCAGAGGATCTAAATAGACATTTTCTAAAGAAGACCTAGAGATTGACAACAAACACATGAAAAGATGTTCAATCGCACTAACCATCATGAAAATGAAAACCCAAACCACAATGAGATATCATCTAATGCCTTTCAGAATGGCTATTATCAAAAAGACAAGAAATAAAAAGTGTTGGAGAAGATGTGGAGAAAAGGGATCACTGGTACATTGCTGATGGGAAGGTAAATCAGAGCAATCACTATGGAAAACAGTATGGAGGTTCCTCAAAAAAATTAAAAGTAGAAGAGCTCTATAATCCAGCTATTGCACTTCTGAGTATTTATGTGAAGAAAACAAAAATACTAATTTGGAAAGATAGATGCACCCTTTTGTTCATTGCAGCATTATTTACAATGGCAGAGGTATGGAAACAACCAAAGTGTCCATTGATGGATAAATAAAGAAGTTCTGGTGTATAAACACACACACACACACACACACACACACACACACACACACACACAGTACTTAGTCTTAAGGGAAAAAAAAGGAAATCTTAGCATTTGCAACACCATGGATGAAACTTGAGGGTATTATGCTAAGTGAAGTAAGTCAGATTGAGAAAGACAAATTCCATAATACTTCACTTATATTTGGAATTTGAAAAACAAACAGACAAAACTCATAGATACAGAGAATAGATTGGTGGTTATCAGAGGAGAAAGGGGTTGTGGGGTGGCCAAAAAGGGTGATGGAGGTCAGTTGTGTGGTGATGGATGGCAACTAGATTTACGGTAATCCCTTTGTAGTGTATACAAATACCAAATTATTATGTTGTAACCTGAAACTGATATAATGCTATATACCAATTTTATCTCAATTAAGAAAAATAAAGAGCAGTGTTGATACTTCTCCAAAACCTATGTTCCCCATACCATCCAATATTGTCTATCAAAATCAAAGTCTGACAAACACAAAGGTATGGCATAGTCTTACATTTTTGACATGTGTCATTTTATTTATCACAATAAACCAAAAAAAGACATGTTCTGTCCAAAAATTATATGAAAACGGGCACATGGTAAAGCTGGGAACTGCAGCTAACCATTGCTTCTTGGTCTTTTGGCTAAGATCAAGTGGAACTGAAGCTAACCAGTCTGACTTTTGAATACGTATCATTAAGAAATGCTAATTAATAATCTCTAATTTGCTGGGGTAAGAACTCTGACTAGAGTCAGTATAACCCAGATTGTTGTATGTGATCGTTAAGACATGACAATATGTGAACATGTGCTGTGTTTAAGGGGCTTATTTTTGCTCTGTATTTGGGGGGATCTTTTTGTTAAGTGGACATTAAACCTCTCTGTTTCCTGGTTTTTACTGACAATCTTCTAAATTTTTTTTTAAATTGAAGTATAGTTGCCCCAGTGTTTCAAGTGTACAACATAGTGTTTGGACAAGTCTGTCAGTTGCACTTTGCTCACCTCAAGTGCAGTTATCCTCTATCATCATAAAACGCTATTTGCAATACTATTGACTAAATTCCAAACAAAATACTGATGGGGAAGGGAAGAGCTCTAGGGGGGATATGTATGTTCCCTGCAGTAATGGAAAAGATAATAGTCTATGAGAGACTGGAGCAGTGGGCAGTGTTTTTCTGATTCTTGACAATGCTCAAGGCAGACAGTTAAACCTGGATAATAATGGCTGTGTGGGGAAACAAGAATTAAAAATCCTCAGCCTCACAAAAAATCCCCCAAGTCCACAGTTCAGGCTTGGCAAGGACGTAGTGGAGTATCACTTATGTATGTGAATTATAATTTATATATAATGCATAGGGAAAACAATAATTCTCTCCTATGGGTATGGGTGTGTGTGTGTGTGTGTGTGTGTGTGAAGTGACATACAGTCTATGGAAGGAAGAGCGCAGTGCCTGACAATGTCAATCATTTAAAAAATTTTAATGATTTTTACTGATATTTTTATCATGAATTATTTGTTTTTTTAAATAATGAACGGGTCATTATTAAAATGCTGAGGATAAATTCTTTTAATTTAAAATCGTAACATTAGAGATGTCTGTACTCCTTATATTTCTGTATATCTTATATTTATCACTAAATTTGACTGGTCTTCCTCTCCCTTTGTTTTCCCTAGAATGTAATTATCACTCTAAGTACAACCTAAATTTTGGGGAAAAAATAGCACCTAGGTTAATAGGTAGAAAACGTTTGGAGCTATAGTTAAAAAGTAATTTTTAAGTTATTCTTGATGCTTCATACTAAGTTGATGTATGAATATATGGTGGCAATAAACTTACTTTTTTAGTAGTACAGTTTCTGTCCAATTAAAATATGCTTATTAGCATTTGTTTGAGTTATGTATGAATAAATGCATACAAATCTTCCATTTGTGTACTTGTAGCAGATGAAACTAATAGGAGTACCTAAAACAGATGAGATATAGTCTGGCTGCAGTTCAACTACAGAGCACATAAGTCTTCCCTTGTGTTAAAGCCTTCATACCATTAAACTGTTATTTATTGATCCTGCTGACAAGGGCAGCAAAGCAGAGTAATTTCACATCTCAAAATGAAAAAAAAATAAATTAAAAAATCCCTTTTCTGATAGATTGTGCATATCCAGTGCTAAGCATTCCGTATTTATATTTTTCCAGTCCTTGATTTCCTTATATGCCCAGGAATAATATCGCCATAAATGAGATTAATGTGTGGAAGTATCATCTCTGCTTTTTTAATTGATAGTATCTTGTGTTTAATTCATTTATCAAAAATATTACTATCAGGAAGGGAGAAAATCTAGTAAGGCAAATGCCACATTAAAATGTAATAAAATTCTTAACCTTATCTTTTAGTATCAATTGGCTAGGTTTACTAAGGTTTTTCAAAAAAGAGAAAATTACTAATAGGAAATATAGTAATTATGGTAATGATTAAAGTAATGTTTATCTTTTTATGTTTTTAGTTTTGTCTTCTTCCTCTATTTTTTTTCTACTTGTGGAATCTACAGAGAGACAGCAGTGAACAGCTGTGCTAACTAATTCCCTATCAATTTGGAAAGGGGGGGATTTATTCTAAAACTGAGCAATTATCTATGATTTGGAATATAATATTTAAATGTGAATTGTATATGTTCAGTTTTATTTAGTTAATTAATTAATTTTAGTATTCCTTACTATTATTTTCTGTGCCAATTTTTAACAGGGTTTTCATTTAGAATACTGAATTTTCTACTAACTTACAACATAGAGCTGCTATGCTGCACTGTTATCTTTTTTCCCTCTGTACTCATTTATGTATTGAGAGTGATGAAAATTTGATGTATCGGTTCAACATTATATCATTGAATTTGCCATAAATGTAGGCGGCGCCGCCTCTTCTTCTTCTTCTTCTTTTTCTTCTTCTTCTTCTTCTTCTTCTTCTTCTTCTTCTTCTTCTTCAACTATAGAATAATGGATGGTTTCTGTGTTTTTCTTGGCTTAATCAATCTCTTCAGTGATGGATCCAGAAGAAGCAAGTCCAGATGAAAGATCTCTGCCCCAGGGATGCACCTAAATATTTTTTCTGGTATGCTTCCTTATCTTGGTACAGCTTGGTGATGATGGGGATGCAGATTTTCTCTAACTCTTTCTGCTGATATGCAAAGTCTTATTTACTGCAATGTGATTCTTATGGAGCCAGTTGATGATTTCATTGTACTTGTCAAAACTTCTCTATTTGTCCTCATCATTGGTAATGCTTTTGGTGTAGGATTTAGAAGAACAGTTAGAAGGCACCTTTGTCTGCTTTTGAGTTCAGTTTGGTGGTTCTTAGTGTCCTGAATTGTACCTTCAAAATGTCTTCCCTGCTCAAAGGACTCTTGTCTTTTATGATGGAAATCTTGTTCTTTTGTTCTGTATTGTTATCACAGACTGTAATCTGAGGTACATCATGGAAAACAAAAGTATGGCCATGAATTAAAACTTGCCAAGCAGGTTGCCATGGCACATTCGCCTTTATGAACCAGAGTAAGTTCACTAAGCTGATTGTCTGGTTTAGTAATGAAGGTCTGTGTCTGTTTTGGGGCATTTTGATATACTGTGTTTGATCATGGCAATTATGACCCAAGCAGGACTTTAAAAGCAGTGGAAAACGTAGGGATAGCCAAAAGCCACAAATGTTGAACATTGTCAGATTTATCCCTACATAAGGTCGTTACCTGCACAGGTGATTTGTAAACAATAACCTTATAGAGGTTCTGTCTTTATCAGTTGTTTTCCATTGAAGATAATGGAGGTACAGAAGTCAACACTTTCTTGGCGACATCTTGCTTAGAGATATGAGTGCCAGCTTGTTTTGTGGTATTCTGAACTCTCCAAGGAAGTCTGTCAGGATAAGGACTTGTGTCTGTGACTTACCTAACTTGGCATTGGGAAGGACTTTCTCTGAAGAATCCAGAATGCCACAAAACAGGCTAGCATTCAATTTTTCAAACTGGCACAGGTAATGGAGTGTGCAAGTCAACACTTTCTTGAAGAGAATCAATATCAATTTTGCCTTTTTTTAAAAAAGTATTTTGAGCATGTTCAGAGTAGTACAGTCAGAACAGATTATAAAATATCTCAGTCCTCATAATACCTCCAACACTAGATTTTAGCTGCACATCTGATGGTTGAAAAAGTATACCTCCTCATTTTACTTTGCCTCTATTTTAACACGTAACTGCTTTTTCTGTTATTTTGGTCATTTGAATGCTCCCTTCTGTGAATCACATGTGTATGCACTGTGACTATTTTTCTACTTGGAAGATGAACTTTTTCTAATTAATCTGTAGTTGATCGACTTAATATTTGTAGTTATTTAACTGTTTTTCTCACCGTAAGATTTGTTTTTACTCATTCTTTGCACATTGGGCTTGACCATGGGTTTTGCTTTGGCCGGGAAATGGGAGTACATGTGATAACCAGTGATGTGGAGCGCAGCTCAGGGTGTCTGCGATGGTCCCACTATTCCTCTTTATCTCTCTGCCACAGGAGCCTTTTCTCCTAAAGAGACTTTTCTGCTGACTTGCAATATAACGTAAGAGCAAAAATGTTTGATTTTTGCCAGTGAGATTTTGGGGATTGCTTTTTAATGCAGTAACCAAGCCTAAGCTGATTGGTACACATTTATTTTAAAATATATTTGTGCACTTAAGGGCAATCAGTCACTCAGTTGCTATGATTGGGTTTTATTTCTTTATTTTTTGTTTTTATTTTTTTTATTTTTTATTTGAGAGAGAGCATGCACATGAGTGAGTGAGCATGAGCGGGGTAGGGGCAGAGAGAGAGAATTCCAAACAGGCTCTGTGCTTGCAGCTTAGAGCCCAATGCGGGGCTCAAACTCACAAACCGTGAGCCTCATGACCTGAGCCGAAACCAGGAGTCAGAGGCTTAGCAGACTGAGCCAGCCAGGCACCACTGGGTTTTGTTTATATATAGCATTTGCTTCCAACAAACTTGACTACCAATGTAGAATTAAAATACCTGTTGAATATAAACTTTCAGTGTTTCAGTCTTCATTTTTGGATTAATACAAAGTCTAGATTTTTGCTCTATAAGCATAGGCTGTTTAGATTTTTAAAAATCCTTAGATGAGTTTATAGTCATATGGGTGTTGTGTCTAATGTGTACATATTCATGTTTTTCTTTAAAAACTACAAATGAAGTGACACCAAAAGGAAAAATCAATGGAAGACTCTACATTATGTAATATCACTGGTAGTTTGCTACTATAGTCAGGATTTCAAGTGAATTGATAAAATCTATTAGACCTAGCTCTTTTGTGATCATTAAGCAGTGATCATATAGAAAAATTATAATTGATTTTACCTCAGTGTAGAGGGCTGAATGAAGATACTTAGGATGAAGTTTTCAGGAGACATAATTGACTTTAAAAAATCTACAGATTCAGGGTGCCTGGGTGGCTCAATTGGTTAAGTGTCCAACTTTGGCTCAGGTCATGATCTCACAGTTTGTGAGTTCGAGCTCTTTGTCGGACTCTGTGCTGACAGCTCAGAGCCTGGAGCCTGCTTCGGATTCTGTGTCTCCCTCTCTTTCTGTCCCTCTCCTGCTTGTGCACTCTCTATCTCTCTCAAAAATAAACAAACATTAAAAAATTTTTAAAAATCTATAGATTCAATCTATATGTATAATAAAAGCCTTTGCCAAATAGTGAGTTCTCAGAGAAAATTTTTAAAGAAGTGGTTATGTATGTTTCGGAAATTTCAAAGAGTGCATTACTGTTTTGGTTTTCCCTTTATGTATGCATTTGTGTTTCCTGGGACTCGTGGTTTCAAATAACAAAGTAATTTAGCTACATCAAACAAAGTGGGAGAAGGCATGTTACATTAGTAAGAAATATCCACTGAGGTGAAATACAAGGATCTGACGGGACCGTAAGAATGAACTAGAACGAGGTTCTCAGATGAACATTGGAATATTCTTCAGCTCCTCACTACTTGATTGCATTTACATTAAGTTTCTTTCTTGTTAGTAACTATGTGCTTCTGCTTATTTAGTCCATGGGTGGGGAGGAATAGATTTTTTTGTTTTTTAACAGCTCGTATTTTATGATTTTGTTTAGCCCCTTTAGATGAAATAGAATTTACCTTCTCATGAGATCAGGTATCTCACTAGGATCCATCAACCACCAACGAAAGGTCAGGGTCTAGATAATGGTAGGTAGTAGGCCCAGTATCTGGGTGAAGTATCTATATAGTCTGGGTGGGTCATGGCCCATGAGTGATCTTTTAGTCCTAACCGTAGGCGGTTAAAATGGTTTCACCTGGCAGTGCCTCTTTGGAAAAAGCTGACTCACAGTACACTTGGCGCACACCTGTTATTTTGGTCTCCGAAGGGAGTGACAGTCAAGGACTGAGGCACCTGTGAATGTTTGTGCTTTTATAGCCATCTGTACTCCTAGCCTAGGCACCTCCATTGGGTAGCGTCCTAGTGGGAGGCGAGCTTGAACATACTTTTCTCCACTCAAACTCAATACCTTTTCCTTCTAGCCCTTTCCCTCTCCACCTTCCATGGCTCCCCATCCCTAAGATGGCAGAAACCTATTATTTGAGACTACCTCTGCAGTGAGAGGATCCCATATCTATGCTAATCCACCTGACACCTGGCTGGTGCAGTTCTATGGGAAAAACTGAAAGAGTGGAGGAACAGTGGAGATGTTCCTTTTCCTAGTTTAGCTTCTTGTTTGTACTGTAGCAGTAAGTGATTCAAGGCTTGGCTGTTACTTTCATTTTGGCCTTAGTTTTAGTAGACTCCTTCAACACATGGCAGACCAGCTCTGCTCTTCACCGTATGTACTCCTATCAAAGAAAGATACTAAAGGGATAAGCTGGTTGTATAAATATGGCTACTCACAGTACAGGCATAAAACTGAACTTTGGAAAGACCCCTAAAAATGTACATAATATCACCCAGTCCTAGTATTCTACAAGTTATGTTGCCTCTGGGGGAGAAAATCTTTCAAATTGTCTAAATATAATTATCACTATGAAGATGTGAAATACATATCCAGTAGAGGGAAACAAACGATGAGCAGTAGTGGGCATTTTCTAAGCCTACTCAGAAGGGTATGCAAGATATTTATTACAACAATATTATCTATCTACTGGAAGATTGATAACATTAAATCAGTAACACAGGTGATTAAATTAAGAGCTTAGCTCTGAAGACTGTAATATCCTGCAAACTGTGTATGCTGTGAAGATCTGTGATCTGATGTCACCTTGACATTTTCAGTTGTCAAACTGAATAAAATTGCCTTGAACTCCTATATATGTATCCTGTGAGAAATCTAATACACAATACAAGATGTCTACTAGTGGCTTACTTTCTCATTTCCAAGGTCCCCTCTTATCAACATCTCGTTTTATTTTAATAATAATTGTATTACAACAAGGCCTATAACCTTCTCTGTGCCATAAGTTTAGCCAATGTGAAACCCATCTGCATTTACAAAATTTGTTAAAAATACTAAGCATATTTTTTAGGACGGTTTTAGACTTGAGCAACAATACAAACCATAGCATATCAGTAAAAATATAAAATATTCTCCATTATTCAAAAAATCTTCAGCCATATATTCCCACAGACATTTTCTGCGAACTTGCTTTTCTCCTTTGCTGCTTCTCTCTCTCCATCCATACTTCCTTTTCATTCCAGCCCATTCAAACCAAGCCTGGAAGATGTTGTTCCCGTTCTTACCCATATTCATTGGACATTTTTCTAAACAAAGGTAGTTCTCTCTGTTAGGAAGGTAGTTCTCTCTCTGCAACTCTTTTAATTATTTATTTCCTGTCATGCTATTAGGGCATTCTCAAGCAAGAGCCACAATTAACTAATGTAATTCATTTAATAAAGGTTACATTTGAGGTACACAACAAATGCTTCAATATGTCAGGTAGTGGGAGAGTTTAGACAGGAAGATGTGTATCTATATAACCTGAAAGATATTAGAGACTGTGGCAGGAATCCACTGATAAATAGAAAAGCTAATAGTTATATTCATCAGTTTGGTGTGCCAGACAGTGTGAGAACATCATCTATTTTATTTCTTTTAACCTTTACAACCACATTCTCTGTTAATATTGCTATCTCTATGAACAGATTTGTGAAAACTGATACCCCAGGAGATTAAGTAAATTGCCCATGGACCTGTGCCCCTCTATGTAAGTCACATCACAGAGTGAAGAATTGAAAAAGTATGTATTCTGATTACTGAGCCCATACTTCTATCCAAAGATCAGTATTTGGGGCATGTGTGTGTGTGAAAATACTTCATTAAGATGGAAATGCTTTTAACAGTGTGGTTCACTGGAGTCCAAAATAATTACTTAAGGTACAAGTTTTCAAGAGAAAATTCATATTACTTTTAAATTGATACCAACTACTTGTATAACATAATCTGTCCTGGCCTGTAAAGTCGGTAAACAACCTTCCAATTCTTTTATATGCGGGAAGTAATTGTTTTGCTTACTCCACAATGAAATATTCAAAGTCTTAAGTAAGATATTTACTAGTTAATTGAGTAATGAAGGTATAGTAACAAGAAACATGTTAAAAGTACACAGAATATTTTATCTTACACATTTTTATTCCCTGTCTTTGCTCTCATACACTTTATTATGAGCCCTCCAGCTTCTAAATAAGATTGATTGGTGATTCGATTACAGGGGTGCCTGAGCACAGACTGTGGGAAGTCTCAGTGTGACTCAGTATACCATAAATCAAACAGCAGGTGAGTGTTTGGGAAACATAGTTCCCGGACTCACAAAATAAAATGATGGAAAAAAAAATAAGTAAATACCCTATATTCACTTACTTAAAATAACCAATATCAGTAATAACTTTGGTAATATATGGAATATAGTTATAGACACATACATAGTCTTTTTATTTACAATTTAAAAACGTTTATAGTATGTGTGTTACTACACAAACAGCTCAGAGATATCAGCGTGCAAACCAACAAGGTACTTACAATGCATTGCCATTAAGTATTGGAAATGAAATACATCACGAAAGCATAGCATAGAAATTAACAGCAAATGTTGATTATCATTTGGAAGAGAAGAAATTTATGTTCCCTGGGGTACTGATTTGAAGAATAGAGAAAGATTCTTAGAAGGTGTTCTGTGCATACATCCTATGATGAAAAAGGAATGGCATTCAAAGTGGAAATAGCTATGTGGGCATGGTTCCTCCTATTTTCACAGCAGAGGCACTTAAAGAAAAGCACTCTTCAGTTCCTTACTCTTTAATCAGTACCTACGTAAGTTAGGCATCTATTGCTATGAATTCCCTTTTCTTTAATTCCCTCTTTCCTTTTTTTAAGTTGAAGTACAGTTAATATACAATGCTACATTTGTTTCAGGTATACCATTTTTTTTGTTTGTTTGGTTTTCATTTTTTGATCCCGTATTATGCGCCAGTCACTACAATAAGCCCTGGGAATGAAGGAGAGTAAGAAAAATGTTCAGTGTCTTCCCCATGTCAGAAATGCCTACAGAATTTCCCTTTCTGTCCCATTTTGTAGTCACTGCTGTAATATTATGTTAACATCACGTGTTTATAGAATTATTTTGACTAACAGTTTTTTAGACTTTCCCCACTTTATTTATTTTTTTTAGTGTTTATTTATTTATTTTGAAAGAGAGAGAAAGGAGGAAAGCACGAGCAGGGGAGTTGTCGAGAGAGAGAGAGAGAGGGGGAGAGAGAGAATCCCTAGCAGGCTCCACTCTGTTAGCACAAGCTGAATGTGGTGCAAAAACTCATGAACCCTGAGATTATGACCTGAGTCTAAATCAAGAGTTGGATGCTTGGGGTGCCTGGGTGGCTCAGTTGGTTAAGCATCCGATTTCAACTCAGGTCATGATCACATGGTTCGAGCCCTGCATCAGGCTCTGTGCTGACAGCTCAGAGCCTGGAGCCTGCTTTAGATTCTGTGTCTCCCTCTCTCTCTGCCCCTCCCACTCTCATGCTCTGTCTCTCTCTCAAAAATGAATTAAAAAAAACATTAAAAAAAAAAAGAGTTGGGCACTTAACCGATTGTACCACCTAGGTGCCCCTAGACTTTTCCCACTTAAAACCAAAGTGCTCATTGTTGCGAATCATCTTAGGCTCACTCTTTTGGCAGGAGTAGAAATCAAGCAAGATTACTGAAGTTAGGATATCACCAAAAAATGAACCAAAATGTAGACAACAGTTATGTACATAAATGAATAATGGAATATGTGCAAAAATATCCACGCTATAATGGTCATCTCAGAACTGTTTATAATAGTGAAACAAAAGACATTAAGTCTCTATCGATACTATGGCAATACAATAAACAGTATATATTATTCAAAATGATGTATCTATAATTTCTGACCTTTGTGCGTGTGTGTGTGTATGTGTGCGTGAGACAGAGAGAGAGACAGAACCCTGAAGAGATATGTATCAAACTGCTCAGATTGATTATTTCTGTGTTGAAGAATTATGGTCAGCAACTGAAAATTTTTTTCCAAGATCGTTGATTATAAAATTTATCAAAATCCTAATATAAATACATCTATGATTACAATTTAAATACAAATGAATAAGCTCGTATTGTAAAATGGGGTTTTAACATAAATGAAAACATTACTATTTGGTATAGTCAACAATATAAAAATGGATGTTATGAATACCTCTAGGAACATATACTTAGCAGTTTTCCCATTGACATGTCTGTTTTATAAAATAAAATTTTTCTGCCACTGTTTTTCATTAGGTTATCATGATTTCACATTAAACTTTTAACATAGAGATGGCACAAAGTACCCAACAATTTGTAGGCATTATTATTTAGTCAGGAAATCCACTAGGTGTAGAAAATACATTTGTTGGACAAGTTTATAATTTTGTGCGAGTGAATTTACCTTTTACCATTCCTTCAATTAAAAAAAATGAGTTATTACATTTTAAGCTCTTAACTGTGAAGATCTCTTTATTTTTTCTAAGTGTCTTATAAATATTTAGAGAAAGAAAGGCTCTTTAATATAACTGATGAATTTGGTATAATATTTGAAAAAATTTACATGATAACATTTTTCTGACAGTAATATTAGGTTGCATATAACCACGGTGAAAAATTAGTGTTCATCAGAAGTGTAGGCAATAATATGGGATCAGTCTGAATATCCCTACGGATGATTTTTCTGAATTGTGTTATATTTTATCCAGGTCCTTTTATCACAGAACTTAAAAGTCTCATTTGCAAAGACATCATCATGAAGTATTGGGAGGCTTAAAGAATCAAAACTCTGATACAGGAAAGAACCAAACAAGATCTATATGAATTTGTATCAACCCTCCCATCCTCTTTGTAAATTGTTGGATGTTTTGTTATTTTCGCCTTGTGTGATTCACCTGAACTCTGGGGTGTGTTTGGGCTTACGATTTTTCTACTGGTTAGGTTCTTATTCAACAGAATTAAAGTTTTCTTTCACATCTTCCTTCTCCTTACAACCCATCAGTTTCCAAGTTCAATTGTCTTCTATAACAGCCCCCTTCCTTTCTTTTATGATGTTTGCCTCTGTCATAACAAAACTCCTCTCTTTTCTTTCCTTTAGGGACTCCAGTTTCCCATGTTAGATCACTTGAAGTTGTCTTACAGTTCAGTACATTTCTTTTTTCCTTTCTGTGTGTCACTTTAAATCATTTGAATTTTATTTTCAACTTTAGTAATATTTTTTTTCTGCAGTGTCTAATTACATTTTTTAACATAGGGAACACAGTTACAATAATTGTTTTAATGTCCTTGTCTACTAATCTAATACCTGTGTCAGTCCTAGATTGGGTTTAATTGATTGCTGGTGTCTTCATTATGGTTGTAATTATGGGTAAAATAGGGAATATATTCTTCCAAATAAATCTGAACCATGGATAAATGAAGAGATGTGTTGGATTGGTAGAGCATTAAAGAATACAATTCCATGAAAGACATATCAGGAGTTTTGTGCAATCTTGGAGTAGTTGAGGAAGACTTTTTGATTGAAGGAAGATGAGTTGGTTCTTAAAGTTCGGAGTACTTACTTACCTTGATGATAGGGCATGTACCATTTGCAGAAAAAAGCAGAAGGAAATGTTTACTTCCCTGTCAGATTTTTAGGACCATAAAAACTTGAGGGGAGAGGCAGAACAATGTTCATTTAAAACCATCAAAACAATAAAAAGTTGATTTCTAGCTAAAATAGAACTGAATTATATGCATAAAGATAATTGTAATATTGCAGTTCCTTGGCAGGTGAGAAAAGGAAAGGACTTCATACTTTCTGAAGAAGTGTCCATCATTTGTCTTTGCACATTTATTTCTTACCTGCATGTTGCCGACAGAATGCATCAGGGATATAATCATCTTTCTGGTGTTTGCTCTGATGTTAACCTTAGCAACAGAAATGATGGTGTATGTTTCTGTATAAAACAGGCCAAAGGTGGTCCAGAAATGAGTTCATGTTGTGCTTTCACTTACCTCATATGACAAGATTCTTATGATAACTAAGGCATATGCACTGATGTGGACTCATTATGTCCGTTTTATGATTGTTGGATATAAAGTTTAGAAAGGTTAAGTGTTCACAGTCATAAAATAAGTCTATGAAGCATTCACAGAAAACCCCACAGTTTCTGGTTTTATATCCATTACTCTGCCCTCTGCCTCAAATGCATTTAAGCTTGTGGTTAGAGGCAGTAGAAATTTTGCTGTTTTAGATAGCATCTGTGAAATATCATAATTTACACCTAATTATGTTTAAGGTACAAAGAAACTTTATTCTACTTTCATGCTTTTTAACTAAAAACTTTAGCTTGAATATTTCATTTAAAGAATGTTCATAGAAAATTTAGAGAAAATTAAAGCCTTTACTTGCAGAATACAAATCTGCATTTGCTTTGACAACTAATTAATTTACATATGTAAAGTAAGTACCTTTCTGTACAGTATATAATTAAGATGCAAGGCTAAGATAGCAATGACTATTTAATTAAGGCAATTAGGTTGTTAGTGGGTCATGGCACAATTTACCTTAAGCGGTGTGAGCAGAATACATCATAGATGATGATACAATAATCATTGAGTTCAAACTACTTCCCATACAGTAAAACAAAGGATATTTGAGTGCTTTGTTTCATTCATTCTTAACACTGTAGATACATTAAGGTGAAGAGAGAACTTTACAGCTTTCGTGCTTTTCAAGACTTGGTACACATCGTGTTAAAGGACTTCCATACACTATGACCTATTATTCAAGGCAAAGGAGTCCCTTGTAGAAAGCACTTGTTTGCCTGGTGTGTACTCTAAAGTATCTGTATTAGGAATCTTAACCAGTAATTGGTAGCTGGCTAAGGGTACAGAGAGATAAACCCTGCCTGTGTTTCTGTCTTTCCATTAGAGGACTATGGAGAAGAGTGGTGACATTATCATGGGCTTTGAAATGACTTAATCCTGGATTCAAATTCCAGCCTCAGTCATTATTTCCTGGTAAATTGGCTTTGGATGCATAATTTTTTTTTTGTCTCAGTAATGATACTGTTATATCTGCTTCATAGATAGAGACAGATCCAGGTTTTGTGGGACCTAAAGTTACACTTCTGGGAGTACTTTTTAAGGGAAAGTATACAAAATAAAGGTGATTGTGAACATTTATTTAGAATTAAAGAGGTCACAGTGAAATTTAAATTTGAAGAACCTGACAAATTACACACACATGAGAAAACTAAACTATTTCAATAAACTGATACACGCTTTATTATACTTTTTCTTTGGTTGTGTATTCTCTGATAACTTCTTTATATTGTAACAGGTTTGAATTATTCTTTAGTGAAAATGGAAATATAATTTCATCTTTCCACTGGCATGGTTGATTATTTTTAAACTAATAGTGACAATTTAAAAGGGTTCTTTCAGTTCACAAATAAGGATTGATTATGTAATGTGGATTTTGAAGATTATTTTCAAACTTGGGAACTCCCACTGAGTTTCTTTTGTATACAAAATGTTTCAGATATACTTTCTATAGTATTGATCCAGGTCTGTGTCCTGTCAATACAGCAATTTTAATAAATATTATTTCATGTATTTATTCTCATTTTTTAGGATGCATGATGCCTTTGTAGTCCTAAAGGCCTGATTGACTATATGCCTGACAAATTTCTTGTGATTGAGTGCTGATGAGAACGGAATACTCCCCTTCCAATTTTACACTTAACACTGCAAGAATATTCCAACAACAACAAAAAAACCACGTTTGAGCCTTGTACTTTCATGCCTCCGTTATTTGCATATATCTGTTGACAAATTTATATACTATCATACATGGCCTTAAGCCTTGGTGACGTGATGATTGGGTGACTCAACACAGTGGCCCTTCAGAGTATCCACCATTCTTATACAGTGTATTCAAAATGTCTTAACCATACATGAAAGGGATTTCATCTACTAAATACACATTTTATGTACCCCCAACTCAACTTCTGCTAGCCAGATGACAAAATTGCCCATGGCTGCTCCAATTTTCCCTGATAGAAGAAGAGATATGACAGATATGAGGTTTCTTGTTTAAAGAGACTATCAGTCTTAACTGTGGTTAAAATATTTAAATTGTATAGACTTAACATAATTATAGGGCCATGTGAAGCAATTGCTAGTGTCTCACATTTGGAAGAAGCTCTGTAAGCAAATGACCCTGGGCTTAAGGTTCATTACATATATGGCATAATTGCTTCTGTTTAATGTTTACTGAATGTACAAATAAAAGAGTATATTTAACTTTACATATTTTTGATTTTATCCCCACAAAACTTACTGACATATAGTACCTTAGAAAGAAAACCACCTATTATTTTCTATTTCAAATTCAGACATTCTTATGCATTCTAGATAATATCTCAGTAAGATGTTTTTGGTCCTTATCAATGAAGAATTAATAAAATACTTCGTTTAATTTTTGTAAGTAAGCAAGTAGCACTTTATTAAAATACCGCACTGTGTATTTTAATTACAAACCTCCAACTAATCATTGATTAAAATACACAAACATTTTGGTAAAATTAAGTACTTTCCTACTTATCTTGAAATTTCTTTTTTACAATTTTGATTATTTTACATGATATAAAGACAGTGATTTAATAAAAATATTAGGACATTGTTAAATTTTTTATTGTCCTATCATCCCTTAATAATGAAAATATCCTCTTTAGAAGAATCTGTTGTTCTCATTTTTAAAAGGCTTATCTCTTCTGGTTAATAGTTTTCCATGTAATTCTGGAAGTTCTCCAACATTTTTGTCAAGTTTCCTGAAATCCTGTATGTTAGAATTTGCCATGTCACTTGATAATCAAGTTTCACTTCTTTTCCATTATATTTTGTGGTATTGAACATACAGTAAAAATTAGACAGGCTAAGCAGGCAGGGATACACATTACTACAAACTAGAGATGGCTGATTTGGGGAAGACTATATTAGTCTGCTTAGGCTGCCATGACAGAATACCACCAACTGGGTCGTTTAAACAACAGAAGCATTTTGTCACAGTTTTAGAGGTTGAAGGTCCAAGATCAAGTGACAGCAGAGTTGGTTTCTGGTGAGACTTTTCTTCCTGACATTTAGGTAGATAACTACCTTCTTATTGGGTCGTCCCATGGCTTTTTCTCTGTGCATGCATGGAGAGAAAGAGAGAGAGGTCTTTGGTGTCCCTTCCTCTATAAGGATGGCAGTCCTATCATATCAGGGACCCACTTTTATGACTTCAGTTAATGCTAATTATTTAAAGGTCTTACCTCTAAATACAGTCACATTGAGGGTTAAGGCACCAACATATGAATTTTGAGAAAATAGGTCAGTCTACAACAGGAACTAACATTATGAATGCTCATATTATTAATAAACATGTTCATGTTGTGATTATTTTTGCTTCTTAGTTCTGCATAATGAATACTTAGAAAAGAAATACCCATTGTTTCAACATTGGGTAACGTTAATGTTTGTTTCAACACCTGATTTCACTCTGCTGTCTTTTTGTTTTCATGTGTTCTGAAGAGAAATCCAGTAAAACTCCTATCTTTGTTCCCCTATAAGCATGGTTCTATTTTTTGTTTTTGATTTATCCTCTGCCTTATTTTAATATTTTTCACTTTTAAATTTTCTGTTATTTGATCATGATATGCCCAGGTGTATGTTCTTCTTGGTATTTATCCTGCTTGGTGTCTTTGAACTTTTTGGAACTATGGTTTTAGAAAGATCTCTGTCACTGTTACTTCAGATATTTCATCTTCTCCTTCTCATTGTCTTCTTTTAGTACTTCCATTATGTATATATTATGTTTATTGAAATTGGCTTAGAGTTCTTACAAATCCTGTTTTGTTTTTGGTTTTATTTTTGTTTTGAGAGAGAAAGAGAACAGCTCTGTGTGCATGAGGGGGCAGGGGCAGAGGGAGAGGGACTGGGAGTATCTTAAGCAGACTCCATGCCCAGCACATGGGGAAGGAGGGAGCCTGATGAGGGGCTTGATCTCAGGACTGTGAGATCCTGACCTGAGCCCAAATCAAGAGTCCGGTGGTCAATAGACTGAGCGACAGAGGTGCCCTCAAATTCTGTTTTTGTTTTTTATTCTTTTCTCTTTGCATTTCACTTTTTTTTTTTTAACGTTTATTTATTTTTGAGACAGAGAGAGACAGAGCATGAACGGGGGAGGGGCAGAGAGAGAGGGAGACACAGAATCGGAAACAGGCTCCAGGCTCCGAGCCATCAGCCCAGAGCCTGACGCAGGTCTCGAACTCACGGACCGCGAGATCGTGACCTGGCTGAAGTCGGACGCTTAACCGACTACGCCACCCAGGAGCCCCTCATTTCACTTTTTTTTAATGTTTATTTGTTTTTGCGGGGGGCGGGCAGAGAGAGGGGGAGACAGAGAATCCGAAGCAGGCTCCAGGCTCTGAGCTGTCTCGAGCCATCAGCACAGAGCCTGACGCGGGGCTCGAACCCACAGACCACGAGATCATGACCTGAGCCAAAGTGGGACACTTAACTGAGCCACCCGGCACCCCAGGGCTTATTTCCAGGGTTACGTTTCCCCTGCCCAGCCAGCATCTTTAGGAGATCTTTCTTGGTTGTTTACTTTGAGAATCTGTTGGAGTCAGAGGTAAAAGGCGGGACAAAGTGGGGGGCCTCCTTCAATCCCCAGGGGTTTCTCACTTTCCAGTCTGTGTACACTAATCTCTAGCAATTCATTAAAACTGCTATTCACATATTCCTACCAGCTTATGACTTCAGGGGCTTCTCCTCTGGTAAACAGACCTTTGCTGTGACTCTGTCGATTTCCAGGCCTCGCCAGGTTTCAGGGAAGCCCTCTGCTCTGTGACCTCAGTTCTCTGATGAGTCCAGGAAAACATTGAATTTCAGGGACTTTTTCTTTTTCATCGTGTCTTACTGTAAGGGTAGGACTGATGATGACGTCTAAGCTTTTTACATCAATGTTGGAGCTGAAAGTAGTAGCTGTATTGAAATTTGACTTCTCCAAAAGTTATACCGAATTAAACATCATAGTGTATTAATTTTTTTTTAATTTTTTTAACGTTTATTTTATGTTTGAGACAGAGAGAGAGCATGAATGGGGGAGGGGCAGAGAGAGAGGGAGACACAGAATTGGAAGCAGGCTCCAGGCTCTGAGCCGTCAGCCCAGAGCCCGACGCGGGGCTCAAACTCACGGACAGCGAGATCATGACCTGAGCTGAAGTCGGACGCTTAACCGACTGAGCCACCCAGGCGCCCCTATTAATTTTTAATAATAATGGATATCACTTGAGAGCATACTCTGTAAGAATCATTATGCTAAGCAATCTTATGCCCAATTTGATAGAAGTAACAAGCATAGTAGATGCAGATACCTAGTTTGGTGTTAGACTAACTGCATTTACATCAGGCTATATCACTTATTACAGGATCTTGGAAAGTTATTTAACTTTTCTAAGTCTCAATTTTATCATCTGTTCATGGGAACAATAATAAAACCTACCTCATAGAGTTGCTGTGAGGTTTTAATGAAGTAACACACCAACAGTGCATGACACATTATGAGTGTTATGTGTTCGCTATTATTATATCATGTAAGCGTATGATAATCCCCTGAAATAGGTATTCTTTTCACAGAGGGGGAAGTCATAGATAGTTTAAAAAACTTGACTAAATGCTATTAAATGACCAGTACAGTTTCCTAAATTATACTGGTGACTTGGAGATAATATAGAAGAAAAGTCTCCCATCCTAATTCCCACAATTGGCCACACAAGTTTTATAACTTAATGTAATACTCTTAGCCTGTAGTAATGGGGGAATGCTATTTAGAAATTAACTTTTATGTATGTGTAACCTAAATATTGTGGGTTAATTACATGTATCTTAGGGCCTGGCTTTACTCTGCACATGTTTTGCTTCATAAAAATAGGGTTTATGTAAAAAAGAAAATCTGAAAGACTCCTGCAGAGTCTCCATAATTTTCATTACCTGGTTAAGTATCCGGTTTTCACAAGGCCACTCATCACATATCAATAGGATGTTTTCAACTAACAAGATCATGCAGGCTTAGAGGGCTAAGCATTCTCTAGTCCCTCCATGCACCCCTTTTCAGTTCCCTGGAGAACAAAAATGTGTATTGTTCTCTGAGTTATCTCTTTTTCATTGTGATTTTCTTTGCCATTTAAAAAAAAAAAAAAGCTTTCTATTTGGGTAAAGACAGTCCTTCACTTCAGTCACGTGTCTTTTTAATAACGTTTGCTTATACCAGCAC
The DNA here is from genome assembly GCF_023721935.1 of Panthera uncia. Lineage (NCBI taxonomy): Eukaryota > Metazoa > Chordata > Mammalia > Carnivora > Felidae > Panthera > Panthera uncia. The sequence continues at coordinate 52,407,577 of NC_064807.1, read as the reverse complement.
TGAGGGCAAGAGTCACCAATAGGATTTATACAGTGTGTATAAGTAATCAGTGTTTGTACCACAAAAAGCTTCTGGCTTTCTGATGTCGTTGTTATTGATAGAACGCCTCTTTACCAATTTTTGTGCTTGTTGGAAGATTTTGGACAGTGCTCCGCTTTCCCTAATACAGCAGAAGCTGAAAAGTATGGTTTTCATTCTCAGGCAAACTGTAAAACCTACTGTAAGGGAAAATGAAACGGCCGAACTCTTCTGAGGGGGATTCCCACGTGGTGAATCTTTAAAAGCCCATAAATCCAGAATTATATTGCCTTTGATGCAGTTGTCTTTCAGGGGATTCACCACCTTCCTCAGTCTGTTAAGTATTGTATTAACCTTCTCAGATATACTGCACCCTAGTAGGATTTCACTGAACTTTGGTAAAATCCCAACATATTAATAGCTCTTTTATTTCAGTGGGTATTCAGACCTCCTTCCTGAGCATTCACTTCATCAGAATGGGGCCTCCAATCTATTACTGCTTCAATATATGTTTCATAATAACTTGAAGGAGACCTAGCACTTAAGCAGTTTTACCTTCCTGCTTTTTTTTCTTCCAGAAAGCATTGCTACCATTCAAAAAAAAAAAAAAGAAAAAGAAAAGAAAAAAGTAACTTAAATAAAAAATTAGAGGGGCGCCTGGGTGGCTCAATTGGTTAAGCATCCCACTTCAGCTCAGGTCATGATATCCCGGTTTGTGAGTTTGAGCCCCAAGTCAGGCTCTGTGCTGACAGCTCAGAGCCTGGAGCCTGCTTCGGATTCTGTGTTTCCCTCTCTCTCTGCCCCTCCCCTGCTTGCACTCAGTCTCTTTCTGTCTCTCAAAAATAAATAAACATTTAAAAACTTTTAAAAATGAGATACTGTAGTGTGTGTGGAAGGTGGGATCCACATTCTTTCAAGAGCACGCACACACACACACGTGTGTGTGTGTGCACCAAACTCGATATTTTAGCTGAGCAGAGGAATGAGGTTTTTATTTCATTGGCGTGTTGAGTTAGGTACCATCCTTCTTCCAATTTGTCAGTTTGAGTCAGAGATTTTGTTAAAGCTAATGTGTCACAAGGCAACACATTTTCCCTAGATAGACATTTGAATTCATTGGTTCCTATAGTGGATCATGGAACTCCCCAGGGAGTAAAGGGTCTTAAACCTTTATCTGGTAACATTAAAATTTATGCAAAGAAATAAAAATGCTTGCTATGGACAAAGGAAGGTAGGCCCTGTGGGTGGAGTTGATGGATGTCTCCTTGAAGAAAATGACAGTGAGATTTCCTGAGAGTGAACCCAGCATATTCTAAGGGAAGGTAGTTCCTGGGAGTAAACAGGATTCAGCATTAGGACTTCAGTGTCAACGTATAACCAAACTCAAAGGGTTTGCTGGTTGGGATGCATCAAATTGAACATAACCCAAGGAAATTTTGAAAGCAAATGATTTTTTTGTTACTTGTTATAAGGAGATAACTCTCAAAGTACTGTCTCCCCATGGGGTCAGTGCAAAAGGCTTTTATTCAGTGTATGAAGGGGTGGGGGCAGGGAGCTTATAGAGCTCCTTTTGGTGCAGTTGCACATGACCTAACCTGTCAACAGGCTAGGACATACATTGTATCACCAAGAAATGATGGAAAACCCTGCCCACAGGAGGAGATCTTAGTATTATGAGCTAAAGGTAACTTGAGGACAACTTGGGTCCATGTCCTCAGTTCCAGTCTGGCTCAAACTGGCTCATATAAGGGGCTATCAGGCAAGACCACCTAGCAAGGGGCTGTTAGGTGAAACACCTAGTTGGTCGTATCCCTGGCTAGAACAGTTGGTTCTGCAAGACAAAACATAGCCCTTTTCTGCTTTTGTCGATTCCCCTTCTCCCTTCTGCTGGTAGTAGCTTTTTTAACTCTCTTATTTGAGTAACTTCCTACTGCAACCTAGCTAACAAAAGGTTGGGTTTATTGTTGTTTGTTTTTTTGCTACCATAACTGTTTCTTTTGTGACCTGGTCACTGGGAAGACGTGTGTGTGTGTGTGTGTGTGTGTGTGTTTGTGTGTGTATGTGTGTGAATTAAAAGAGCACAGTGGGACATTTTTAGAGTTTCAACTGGTATCTTAAGTGATGGTGGTGATAGCTACACACTTCCCTCAGTATCGAATGGTATATATTTTGATGTATCAATTCTTTACCTTTGAATTTGTTTGGCACTTGAATGTACCCTTAGGAATTCTTTCAAAATACGTGAAGATGGGTATTTCAGAAAAAATAGAGAGAGAGTGTGGGATAACCAATTAGGAGAGAAGCCTAGAGCAATTGGAAATGGAGGTTTTAATGAAGAGGTAATCTCAAGTTTATGCCTGGAGTTATGAAGCCTTTTCAAAGCAGTTGTATACTGGTAATATTTGAAACTATCATCAAAAGTGCCATTACAAGAAAAAAAAATTGAGTTCAGTATTATGTCACATTTCTGTTTGCTCTAGCTGACTCCTAGCAATGTAGTAAATCCATTGGGTGTATTTTTGTATATAAGTTCACTGATACCACTGTCATACAAGCAGTGACAACTGGACAGTTTATTCTTTTGTCATTGTTGCTGGAGAGTCATTCCTTTATCTACAAGAGATTATAATTCAGAAAGTCATCTCTCTCATCTTCAGCCTTGGCTTGTGTTGTCAAAGTACCCATTTTCATGTCAACCAGACTTGAATTTAAATCTATGTACTAGTTCAGCAATTGGATATGTTATGGAACATTTCTGGCATGCCTGTTTCTTTATCCATATATAAAGATCATAGTGGGATAAAAATTTCTAGAATGCAAGGTTATCATTGAAGAACGAGCTTTAGTAAATTGTGATGCAGTGCTTGGAATATGATGCTATTTAAATTACTTGCCTCTCTCTTCTTGTATACACCATTCCCAAGGGTTATGAAGTGACATCTTCTAGCGACACTCTGAGTCTTAATAAAACAAAGCTGTCTTGGCTGCATATTAGTCATTGGAATAGGGCACCAGGAAGATTTTTTTGTTCATTTATGAAAATAGATAAATCGTTTTACTTTAGAGTTTTTTGGACATACTGGAACATTTTAGCATTAACTCTACATACTCTGATAGCTTGTACATCATTTGTGTCCTCCTTATTTTTCTGCTATATCATTTGGAAAATGTTGAAACTGGCTACATTCAACCACAGATGAATTGGCCAGAACTGCCAGGGATCTGATGTGTGGGGGCATATAATACAAGTATGACAAAGAAACCATAAAATTCATATAGGTAATGAGAGTTAAAAAATAGAATTCATCAGTTAAGGTGTTTCATAGAATAATCAGGATATGAAATACTGTATCAACTGATGAATTGCTTTGAGCTATCATTTAATGAGAGTAATTTTTCATAAGGATTACAGTTATGAAGAGATTTACTTAAACAGGGTTTCAAATAATGAACTATTTGGATGTTTCATAGTATCATTTTACTAATTGAACTTCCTTTTTTTTTTTTTTTTTCTGAGAACAATTCCTTAGATGTAGAGGCTGTAGTGATAGTTACTTTTTAACACATGATATTGATCTTTATTTGCTCCCTGGTACTTGTTAAACGCTAGGTGAATACAAAGAAAATCTACTAGATATTGGTTGATGATCTAAAGAGATAATAATATAAGTTAGATTTTATTTATTTAATGTTTATTTTTGAGAGAGAGAGAGACAGGTTAGATTTTAATTTGCGATATGAAAATGACTGTGAACTTGGCAGTGGCCAAGTTTGGACTATGGATCGATTGTGGAATTATAAATTGTAAACTTGCAAAATCATATAATACAATTTTGATATGGGAATATAATGAGAATTAGATTTTGCTACATGCATTTAAAAAATGATAGAGGCTTAAATGAAAGCAGTTGATTTTTGTCATGCCTAAAATATTGTTGGTCAAGAGTTGTTGTGGTAGTTGGCATATCATCAGGGACTATGGTTTCTTTTTTCTGTTCCTTGGTCATAACTGACACATGGCTTCAATTCTCCAAAGTTACTATCTAAAGAGGGGTCGCTGTATATAGGCCCATAGGTCAAATATGCTGTTTACCATATTTTTGTATAGAAAGCTGTTTTGTACCATAGGTACTCCCATTTAGTATGTGTTGTCAAGGGCTCCTCTCATGCTCCAGTGACAGCTGGCATAGTTATGACAGAGACTATAGGCCTGATAAAATCAAATAGGTTTGCTGTCTGGCCCTTTATAAAAACACAGTTTGGTGACTCATGGTCTAAGAAAGTTTTATCTATTAGAAATATAATGTGAGTCACGTGTAAATTTTCTAGTAGCCACATTAAAAAGTAAAAAAATAAAAAGAAAATTTAACTTTAATAATGCGATTCATTTAAGCCTTTAAAAATCATTTCAATGTGTAATAAATTTAGAAAATGAGATATTTTACTTTTTTTCAAAGTCTTTGATATTTGGAATATATTTTTATTTGAATTTCTCTCACTTCAGTATTCACATGGCCACATGTCTCAAGTGGCTACCATATAGAACAGGAGAGAACTAGTATGTCAAAATGAATACAGTTTGGGATGACTGGGTGGCTCAATCAGTTAAGCTTCCAACTTCGGCTCAGGTCATGATCTCCCAGTTTGTGGGTTCGAGTCCCTGCATGGGTCTCTGTGCTGACAGCTCAGAGCCTAGAGCCTGCTTCAGATTCTGTGTCTCTGTGTCTCTATGCCCCTCCCCTTCTTGCACTCTGTTCCTCTCTGTCTCTCAAAAATAAACATTAAAAAAATTTAAACAATGAGTACTACCTATATCCTTTGTGTTATTTTTTAAAATTTTTTTTAACGTTTTATTTATTTTTGAGACAGAGAGAGACAGAGCATGAACAGGGGAGGGGCAGAGAGAGAGGGAGACACAGAATCGGAAGCAGGCTCCAGGCTCTGAGCCATCAGCCCAGAGCCCGACGCAGGGCTCGAACTCACGGACCGCGAGATCGTGACCTGAGCTGAAGTCGGACGCTCAACCGACTGAGCCACCCTAGGCGCCCCTATTCTTTGTGTTATTGATAATAAGAAGAAGGAAGGGGAGAAATTTGGAGAAGAACAAATAAGGTAAATATAAACCAAGTAATATTATATATTAGTTATATATATATTATATAATATAGTAATATTATATATATAATAACAGAATCATTAATATTAACAGTAAAGGTACATGATTTAAAGATGTCTGTTAAAAGGCAGAGGTTGTCCAGTGCATAAAAAGGAAGAACAAACTATATGCTGCTAAAAGGAAAACAACTTTAAATCTAAACACACAAATAGGTTATAAGTAAAAGAAGGGAAAAGATAGTATTCTGCTAACACTATTCAAAGAAGGCTGGAGTGATTATATCAGACAAAATAGATTTCATAGCAAAAATATTATCAAGTATAAAGAGGTACATTTAATTTTGATGAGCCAGGTTTTATCATGAGAATATAATAATGATAAATGTTTTGTTATCTAATAACAGTATTTTGACCTCACTAACATTTGTAGATACTCCATCTGATAACAACAGAACAAACTCTTCTGTTTGTTGTATACAAAAGAAAATTTACCAAGATGGATATTTTCCTGGATCATAAAAGCAAATCTAAATAAAGCTCCATGCAGTCTAATCACAGGAAGGATGTTCTAACACCATAAAAGTAATAATTTTAAATGAATAACAAATTTGAAAAATTCTCAAATATTTGTAAAGTAAATAATACAATTTTAAATGTGTATGTCAGAATAGCCATCATAATGGTGATTAGAATATATTTTTTAACTGAAAGAAAGTGTAAATAAAAGATACCATAATGTGTAGGATGCAGGTAAAGCATTACTTTGAGGTAAATTTATAGCATTGAATGCCTGTATAAGAGAATACTGAATACAATAGAAAACAGAAAAATAATAAGTAAATCGATAAAACCCAAAGTGTGTTCTTCCAGAAAAGAATTTAAATTAATGAACCTATCATTAGACTAACCAGGAAAAATGAGAGAAGACACATGTTACTAACACGAAAAATGAGAAAAGACATTGCTGCAAATTCTGATAATAAAAATATACAAATAGAATATTGTCAATAACTTTATGTCAACAAAGTTGACAAATAAAATGGACAGATTTTTCAAAAATGACAATCCCAAAGCTCACTTAAAAATAGATCAGCTGAGGGATGCCTGGGTGGCTCAGTTGGTTAAGCGTCCGAGTTCGGCTCAGGGCATGAACTTACAGTCTGTGAGTTCGAGCCCTGCGTCAGGCTTTGTGCTGTTATTTCAGAGCCTGGAGCCTGCTTTGGATTCTGTGTCTTCCCCTTTCTCTGCCCTTTGCCCACTTACGCTCTCTCTCTCCCTCTCTCTCTCTGTCTCTCAAACAATGAATAAATGTTAAAAGAAATTAAAAAAAAATAGATCAGCTGAATAAGCCACTCTATATTAAATAAATCAAATGTGTGTTTAAAAATATAGGTCCAGATGGGTTCACTTGTGCCATCATGACATTTTAAAGAAGAATTAGCATCAATTCTATATAAACTTTCCCAGATAATTGAAGAGGAAAAAATAATTCCCAACTTTTTCCATGAAGTCACCAGTACTTGGATAAAACAAGACAAACTTTTCCACAATTGCTGGACAAAATATAGATATATAGACAAATATATAGATTGATACATACATCCATATATACATGCATACATACAGAGATAAATAAATTTTGATCCATGCTGTGTATCATATGCAAACTCTTAACATAGGGCTAAGTGCAAAACCTAAAACTTTAAAACTTCTAGAAGATGATATAGAGGGATATTTTTGTAATATTTGTGAATATTTTGTGATATTTGTAAGGCAAAAAATTCTTGGATACAATATCATGAGCATGATTCCTCAAAAAGTATAATTTGAATTTCATCAAAATGAATAATGCCTGCTCTTCCAGAGATACGTTAAAAAAAATGAAATGGCCAGACATAGACCGGAAGAAAATACTTGTGAATCCAAAGTCTGAAAAATGACTTCTATTTGGCAATCACTAAAAATAAAGACTTAAACGTACATTATATAGGAGAAGATATGTAGATAATAAAGTACATGATAACATCTGCATCAGTATAGTATTTAGGGAAATGCAAATTAAAACTACAAGAAGATACTACAGCACATCTAATAGATTGTCTAAAATTGAAAACCACTGAGTGTATGGAGTGTTAGATGTGTATATGGTACAAGTATTTGGAAAAGGTGTTTAATATTTCTTTAAAAGTTATATATGCCTTCCATACTACTTAACAGTTCCACTCCTACATATCAACCAAGGGACATGAAGGCATATATTCACATAAATATTTATATACAAAAGTTCATAGCATCTGTATTTTCTAAAAAAAAAAAAATGATACAACAAATGTCTATCAATAGGTGAATTGATAATTGTGGTATGACTATGAGTGAAAAAACTACTGAAGAATAAAAAGGAATGAACTAAGGTGCACTGAGAATAATGGATGAGGTTCTGAGTAATTTTATTTACTAAAAAGAGGCCAGACCCCCCCCCCCAAAAAAAAAAGTATATCCTCTATATTTGTGTAAGAGTTTATAAAAATGCATCTATACTGACAGAAGATTAGCAGTTGTCTTGGGGTGAGAAAGGACAGAAATGATACAGAGCCATGAGAAAGAAGTTAAGGGTGATATATATATTAATTATGTTGATTGTGATGATGGTTTCTCAGGGATATATATACACACATGGATATGTTAAAACTTACTAGATGGCCCACTAAAACTGCTGAGAAAATATGCAGTCTCTTTGACTCCACTATTCTGAATGAAATGCATTTGAAATAAAACATTTCCCATGTAAAATGTCTTGATCCTTCTTTCAAAATATATCTTTAAGCCTCCAATCCACTTTTCTCCCTCCCTGCCCCATAAACCCTAGTTGAGATCACAGCCTAACCTAGCAACCCTAAGTCTCCTCCAAGTTTTCCCTTCTTTTGTACTCACCTACACCTAGAATCCTTTTCCCCCTGGCAGCTTCAGAGATCTCTTTAAAAGAAAAGAGATCATATCACTCCTCTAGTTTCAATCTGGCAATAGATACCACCTTAAATAAAGTGTTTGTAAGTTATTCTGTGCAATGAGTGTCTAGGAAGTAGGAAGACAAGATAGAAAAAAAAAACGAAATAGAAAAAAAAAAAAAAAACGAAGCAAATTGGGCAACCAAATAACCCCTTACGATTAAACCTGGGTTTACTGATGTGACAAATAGATCAACTACAATATATAAACAGGATGCGTCTCTTTTTAATGCTTCTTGGACAGCTAGCATGTTGATCTGAGACCTATTCATTTGTATTCTTATCTGAAATATTTACCAGAAAAAAGGAGAGAGTAGAAAAAGAAAGAAAACATTGCTGAACCGGTTGCCCTGAATGGCGTTAAGCTCTCATTGCGTGTGGTGTGTGAAAACGAATCTGACATAGCTGATTAGAGGATCAGCGCAGTTGCTTCATGCAGGCTAGCAGGAAAACCTGGCTTGTATGCTGACACGGTTGAAAGCGTTGATATGAAGGAAAAGCCAAGCACTCCCTGGTGTAATACACACTATGATGTGTGGGAACAAGGAAGCTTGGCTGCACACAATTGGGAACAAGAGAGCAAAATCTTTTACCCGTGACTTTATGCAGATGCTTTGTTTTGCAACACCTTTTTCACTTTGCCTCTAGAAAGGTACTAAGATTTCCACACAGCGCGCAGTGAGTAAAACAGTAACTTCTAGAGGGACATGTTTTGGGGTGAGTCAAATGGGTTGTTTCAGCACAAGGATGTCTCAGGATACTCTATTGGCTTGACCTGCATTTAAGGGTCTGGGATCAAGAATCAGATTAGAAAGCTGTATTCTTTTTTTAATGTTTTATTTATTTTTGAGAGAGAGAGCAAGGAGGGGACAGAGAGAGGGAGAGAGACACAGAATCTGAAGCAGGCTCTAGGCTATGAGCTGTCAGCCCAGAGCCCAACGTGGGGCTCAACTCACAAACGGTGAGATCATGACCTGAGCCGAAGTCTGATGCTCAACTGACTGAGGCACCCAGGCACCCCTGTTCTTTGTTTTCTAACTGATGGGGCTGGAGAGTAGGAAAAGGAAATAAACAATTTTGAGAAGAGTAGGAGACCAGGAGGTTAGCTAGAGACCTTGGTATGGCAGGCCTTATCAGAGAAACTTACCAAACTCTTAATTTTATGTTGTCGAGAATGTTGTAGTTATAGTGTGCATTGATGTATATCTCTTCATCTTTGCTTTTCTGATTTGCAGTTAATGTATGATTTAAACATTATAATTACATAATCACATGTCTTTCATTAGGTTAATAGGAAAAAAGTAACTTTAAGAAATGAACATGCAGTTAGCTATGTCTTCTTTGTAGTTTAGTTCAATTATTTGTACATATTTTTGTACAGTATAGTGATCTCTGAATTTCATGCTTATGTCTCTGCTCTCACATTGCTTACTAGACTGCTTGTATTTTGCTATCGGTCTCTTTTCCATTTCCTCTGCTAAAAACACATGAACAAATATTAGTTGCTTGCATGTGGTACATGTGTATCACTAAGTCAGGGGAGGAAAACTACATGTATACTTTGGAGAAATGAAATCATTTCAACAAACCCTGGATTACTTATGATTCTAGTCAGATGTACTCAGTCACAGCACCGCCTGATACTTTTTCTACTTGCACAGAGTAAGGTCTGTGACCAGTGATGTATAACTCATAGAGAAAGGAGGCAGAATTGATGTGAATGGAAATTCGGAACGGCCCAATTCTGATTCAGCCTCCTTAAATTAGACAGCCATGCTGATCAGTTTCTAATATTACTCGTGACGTTACAGAAATAGCCAGTGTTGTTAAATTCTTAAGACATACGCTTCATGCAACCGCAGTCCCGTAATCACCCAGTTCCCACAGGACACAGAAAATAGGCAATCTTTCAGACCCAACCTTTCAGTTAAGGAGATGGGAGGACCTGTCTTATGGAGCAATGCAAAAGGGATAAAGAGAATATGTTTTAAAGTGAAATAAAGTGGCTAAAAGGCATGGCCACTTGTGTCAAATTCAATCTCTTAACTGCAAATTTGATTGGTGTGATATTGTGGGATAGAGTTCTAGGTGGGGGATGAGGGCCTCAGAGGCAGTGCAGAACCAAGTGAACTGAGACAAGCTTCTTCATCTACGAGAGAGAAATTACACATCTTTTTAGGTTGGTAAGGTTAAAAGGAGAAAATCTATAAGAAAGATCTGAAACACAGTAGAGTGCTAAACAGAACACAGTTTCCTCTCTCTTCTTTTTTTTAGCTCAAGATTCCTTCCTAGTAACTGGTAACAAATTATTCTTAAGTGTGGGGAATAAGTTTAGGAATTCCCTGAACCTACACAGAGTGGTTAACCAGGCATAAAGAATTAGAAATCCTTAGGATGCTCACACCCAAGTTTGGGTAAACAAGATTAGATAAATAGGTATAGAGAAGGTGGGGCACAGGCCCCAGGATAGCACAAAGATATATGAGGTAAACAAGATTGGTTATTCAGGGTGGAAGGTGGAAACACCCCCCAACTTAGTACTGTAGCAAAAAGCTGCTTTCACAGGAAGGAAGGACTGAATTAGGTAAGCAGGTAAATTGGGCTATAGACCCCTGCAGGGCGAAGTTGCCTAGAGGGAGCTAATTAGCCAAAGAAAGGTGCCTTGTTGACCCTGAGGTCACATGCTCTGTCTCTCTTGCCCCTAGACCAGTTTAGGTAAATGGAGATGGTGCCTCACATCTGCTGTAAACACCTTCTGCCAGGCACCAGGATTTTGTTTTGTATTAACTGAAACCCCTAACTCCACATATCTTCAAAACCCCTTTTCCTCACGTCCATGAGTTAGTGTTCACAGTTTCATTGTCCCTTGGTGCACATCCATTACTAAGTTTGTAAGCCTTCTGATCCTAATAAAAATGGAGCAAGGACACTTAATCAGGGCTCTTGTCTTCTCCCAGATACTAGCCATCTCTCACATTTAATCCTGCGTCCCGTCCCTCTCTCTTATTAGACAAGAAAGAACTTTAGATCCAGAGTCTATGACACTTAAGGACTCTGGAACAATTCACTAACATTTTCTATTTAATTAAATAGCTATGTAATTTACAGACACTACTAAATCCACCATAAGATGCAGGGAAGAACAATGTGATAGAATTTCTATTGTCCAAAGTAATTTTGCATTGACAACCAAAATGGAGACTATAATTTATACAATGAAATGGAGACCTATTTTGTTTTGGAGTCTCTAAATAGGTTAAAAGATAAGATTGAAAATTGTCCAGATAGTGATTATTGTTGTAAAAATGTGCATTTGCATAAGTGGGGAAACTGAAATAGTCTGTAGGGAGGGGAAAAAAAACAACTTCTAATAGGGTTAGATGAAAGGAGAGAAATTCTTAAGAGCTGAGGTAATTTTCATAAAGGAATAGCACCTAATATAATTGGCAAAGTGAAACACTGTTCCGCAATAAACACTCAAGAAGGTTAGCAGGATAAAAAAGTTCCAGGATTTTCAACAGCAGAGAAGCAGAAAGTTTAGTTCATTATAATTCAAAAAACATGTATTATTTATCAAACGGCAAATACTGCCCCGACCATGAAATAGTCATAAGATGTTTTCAGCCCCTGTCCTACAGAAGCTAATATTTCAGTGAGGAAGAAGGGCAAGTCAGCAGGTATTTCCAGTACTATCTCATTTTAAGAGTTTACTAAGTAAAGCCCCAGAGTGTAAGCTCTGTGAAGGCAGAAATTTTTGACATTTTACTTTTATTTTGTTTGCTTTGTTTTATCTTAACTGACACATCTACGTTAACTCAGTTTATATAATTGGTACTTAGTAGGTTTACATATTGACTGAAAGGTTGAGTAATCAAATGGAAAAGGAAACAACGTTTTGCCAAAATGGAAAGAATTTTAAATTTGTCATGGAAATGTTTTCCAAACTTTACGCCATCCACTTCATCAGTAAAAATGTGTTCATGAACATCCCCACCCCAGTCATATGAACATTCTCCATTAAGAATATGAGAGAAAGTAAACTAGAGATGAAAATAAGATACAAATAAATGGAAATAGAAGATCTAATACTTTTTTCACATTCACTTGTAAATCTTTTTTGTGTGTTTTTTTGGGATGCATGAAATGAGTTTGTTTTATTTGGTTTTGTCTTGAAGGAAGAAATATGGGAGTAAAAATGTTATCTGATGGTTCTATGACACCAGATAAATTTAGGATGGTCCATACGTTTTCAATATATATAATCCTGAAAGTGAGAACTAAAAGAATACATGCTCTTTAGTTGGTAAAACTGAGTAAATGATCCAGTACATTTCACCTGGGCAATGTCAGTGAAGAGAAGAATATGTGAAATGACAGTTATAATGGTATTGATTGCCTCCTTGAGTGAGTTGATTCCCAGTTTGTGAGTAAAGGAAAACTCTGCCTGAATAATAGAAAAAGGTTCCTGGTAAAACGTATCAGATTCTTTAACCTTTGAACATAGTTAAACATAGTTTTCTCTTTTACTGCACATTTCTCAGATTCCAATTAAGTAACTAATACTGAAGACAATACAGGAAACAAAAAAAAATGCATTAAAATAAGTAGAATTTAGCAGCATACATAAAACTATGCTGGATTAGATTTAAACTTGTATTGAAATTTTTTGTAAAAAATTGGTTACCTCTTTCATGATTTTTTTCCAGTGTGGTATGATTGATAGAATGTGGCCAACATAACCCAGGGAAATGGATACGACTTACTTGAGTGTAGATAAAAGATGTAGTGAAAGATACAATTACTAATCACCAATTAGCAGGCTTGAAGATCCTGCCTGAAAAGTTGTTACTATTTTATGGGCATTGCTCGACCCTACTGTTCTCTGTTATCTGTTTTGGAGATTATGTTGCCCTTTTTAACTATGTGTGCTGGTTATCATAATACCTTTAGGAATTGTTATCAGCCAGGTCTGAATGTGGGCTAGCTGGAGTTATGGCAGCCTGGGGAAACTGACATTGGACTCTTCCTAACAGAGAGCACTCAGAATATCCAGGGCAAGTAATAGGAACAAGCCCAGCACATTTCAAGTATCCCCTGCATGGAGGAGTCTGACATCAGTTTCCCAGGTGCACCATCACTCCAGCCAGCCTACTCTTAGCCTGGCTGAAATGTATTCCTAAGCCGTTAGGATACTGGTGCATATTAGTAAATTTAGTCTTAGGAATCTATGACAATAGAATAGGTGGGGCTTCCCAGATGGATCTAGAGACACAAAGGGTGTTCATCCATAGGATCCCGTCTCATTTCTGGCGGTGGTTTTCTTTTTACGGGCATTATCACCAGCTACCATGGTAGCCCCGCACAGTGGTGATTCTACCACCTTTACCATGAATAGTCTCAGGAGATAGTCTCATTGCAATAATTTCATGAAAGCTCATTATTGAGGTATAGAAGATGAGATTAGGTCGTATGTGCATCTTTGAGTAACCACGGTGGCCAATGAAATACACTGCTCTTATTAGCAAGATACTATTTCCAACACTGAATGTGTAGCAGCAGTTTAATCTACCCAAACCACATGTGCTATAATGATTTAGGGAGAGCTATTTTCCATAGAAAAATTAGTGCCTCTTATCTGAAGTCAAAATAGATGAGGGGTAATTAAAATGATCAGATTTCTTCTATAAAGTAAAATCCTAGGACATTTCTCTCTTCAGGGAACTATCATCTGAATGGCATTCACTTTTATTATAATGTCACTCTTCATGGGGAAGATATCTTGATGTAGCCTGGTCTGAGTTAGTTTCCACCCTTTCTAAGTAGAAGAGTTTTTTCCTAAATGTCCCCTTAAAATATTTGTCACATAGCTACCAGCTATCTTAAAGCACACCTATTTTTCAAATACAGTGGCAAATTTACTTTTATACAATTCATGATTTCATTATTACATAAAGTCTAACAATTGATATAATTAAGAAATTGAATTGAGACTATCCCAGTAGCAGAAAAACTTATGAACATGTAATAGAGGCTTTTGTTTTGTTTTGTTTTGTTTCCCTACCCAAGTCATTTTTCCTCAAAGGTCATCCTTTTGAACTGGGAATTAGCAAATCATTCATGCTTTATGGCAGTATATGCTTCTGAAATTCAGAGATCACAGAAGTTAAAGAAGAAAAGCCCTTTAAAATGACAACTAAGTCAAGTTTATGACTTTCTGTCACAGCAGGAAATAAAGAATTACTGATCTTTATTGTAAAAAAATATATATATGTATTCTGTTAAAGTTGTAATGTAGTGTTGTAATAAAATCACTTTCAATTGCTGATAAAGACATTTTTCAACATTTTTAATTGAAAAATGTTTGCATTTTACCATGATGTTTTAGTATGTATTTTCTTTCTGCTTAGTTTATTTTAAAGATACAATTTGAATTATGAAGAACCCTTTACTTAATAGCAGATAAAAAAACTTGATGGGATTTCAAGCAGTTACAAATATGTTAAATATATGTATATACATATATAATATATGTATATATATATAATTGTGTATATGTAGGTATAGATGAACTTGTATGCTTGTACATATTTACAGCATATGTATAGGACTGCTAGAGGAAATATAACTAGATAGTATCTTTGGATTTAATTGATATTAAACTATTATTTTGAATTTTCTAGATTTTTGGGCTATTGACACTTTGTAGGATAGGTTTTTCTTTGATTTTCTTCCAGGAATAAAGTTAATAAATTTCAATTTTATTTACCTTTATATATATATGTGTGTGTATATATATGTGTGTGTGTGTGTATATATATGTGTGTATATATATATATATATATATATATACACACATACACACACCAACTGTATTAAATCAAACCATAGAAGCCCAGAAAATTAGGCTATCATTAGCAATATTATTTTTTGTTTCTGAAATGTTATATTTAATTTTTATATTTGAAACAATTCTCTAAGTTATGAAAGTATTGGTCAAGCAGCATGTTGCTCATTTGGATAAGTGAATGTTATTTCAGAAAACATAATGGTATTATCAAGACAGTGTTTTTTTTCTTTCATGTTCATCCTCCATCACACATTATCATAAAACTGACCTCAACATGAACTCAATAAAACTCACTTGTCTAAAATTTGTAATTTTTGAAACTCTAGTATTCTCAAAATTAGGTCAATAAATCTACAGAAACTGTATTATAAAATGAGTTTTTAGAAAGTCCTTTAAGTTACTTGAGACCCATTTACTAATGTTTTATAAAGATACTAACAAGTTTATCTATTTTCAGTGCACAACTGCACTGAAAGGTGTGTGTGTGTGTGTGTGTGTGTGTGTGTGTGTGTGTATTATTAGTCTGTTAGGGCTATCATACCATTGTGCCACAAAATGGGTAACTGGGTTGCTTATAATATGAGAAACGTATTGTCTCACAATTCTGGAGTCTAGAAGTCCCAAATCAAGGCATCAGAAGGCCATGCTGCCTCTGAGACTTTGGGTAGAATTCTTCCTTGCCTCTTCTTCTCTTCTTCTCTTCTCTTCTCTTCTTCTGCCTCGTAATTCTTGATGTTCCTTGGCTTATACCTGTTTCAGTGTAATGTCTGTCTCTGTCATCACATGGTCATCTCCACATCATGTTCCCTTTGTCCATGTTTGTCTCTGTGTTCAAATTTCTCCTTTTTGTCAGGCCACCAATCAGTTCAGGGCCTATACTAATGATCTCATTTTATCTTGGTTACCTCTGAAGATCCTATTTCCAAATAAGATCATGCTGTGGGAATATTGGAACTTAGAACTCCAACATACCTTTTTTAGGGGAGATAATTCCATCTGCAACAGGGAATGACAGAGGACCATGTAGTGATATCAAAAAGAAGAAAATAGAGATAACCTGGTAACAAATAAATCTAGAGTTTGAGAACAATACAACTTTAACCATTAGGGGCAAAAAAAATAAGGAAAGAAAAGATTAGAATACAAACGGAAAACAAAACAAAACTTTAAGCATAAATGCAGTGGAAAAATGCCCTATGAATCTCAATGGGGCATAATTGAATAACTGATATTAGAATTAATATTTGATGTCCATAGTGATTCTAAGCTATCAATAAAGAACTGACTTTCAATACAGTTTGTTTAGAGAGATAATAAAGTTTATGATACATATTTGGGGGAAAAAGCCCTCTATTTTTTTTTTTAATGTATACAATGCCTTGTTTTTAGGTTACCAGGAAAGTATAGTGAAAATCATATTTCCCATTGGTCCTAAATATATGTAACAAAGCATTATTATGATTCCATTTTAGTTTTAATTTTTGTTTTGTCAACACAATATGAAATTCTGTCATCTAACTTAATATTTTTTAAGTTTATTTACTTATTTTGAGAGAAACAGAGACAGTGCAAGTGGGGGAGGTGTGGAGAGTGAGGGAGACAGAGTCCCAAAAGGGCTCTGCACTGTCAGCATGGAGCTTTATGTGGGGCTCAAACGCAGGAACCTCAACATCATGACCTGAGCTGAAACCGAGTTGGACGCCTAACCAACTGAACCACCCAGGCGCCCCTCTATCAAACTTTAAAACAAAGGAAAGAAAAATTTAAAGCATACTGATAAAAATAATGTAAAAATACAGGATACATAAAAAAGGAAATCATTAGAATATATTTAAATCATTTGAAAAGTTTCTCAAAGTAGCATTGCAAAATGGAGCCTTGAGCTCAATATAGTGTTCTTTCGTGTCCTAAAATATACATTCTTATGAAAAATAAGACCATTAAAAAAAACTGGTTTTTTTCTCGTCACCAAGTATGAATAAGGGATTAAAAAAGTATTTTGATGATAAAATCTAGAAGCATTTTTAAAATCCTCAGTGCAGTCACAAATGCCATTACCCATTTAGTTCTGATTACCTTATCATATCTGAGATTTTTCTGGATAAACTGAATGTAAGAGAAAGCATTCTAATATTTTTTTCAAATATCATTTTTGAAGATCTGAGGCTTTGAAAACATGCCACTTCTTCTAAAGGATCTCAAAATAAATTGCAACCCTGATTCATTTGATCTATTATCATGATCTAGATTTGTTTTTAATCTACAAGTACAAGTGATTTTAATTTTTAAAGTCATGATTAACTATAGAAACCATTTATTTTCCCAATAACTAGACAAAAAAAAAATGAAAAGCATTTAAAAAATCTGAACCTCCAATCAGCTCTCTGGGATTCTTTCACTTTGCACTCTAAAAGATTGATGCAAAATAATGATTATATTTTATCATAGTATTTATTTGGAATGGTATGCATTACATATTTCAGCAAAAGTACATATCTCAACATAATGCAACCTTAAATGGTATTTTACAGAGTTGGGTGGATTCAAAAGATGATACTTAAGATGTTTAAAAAACCAAAACTTTGTAAGACCTATTATCATTTTTTCTCTTCAATATCAAATTTTGGAATATGACTCACACAAAAGCTGACATAAGAAATTCTAAAATAATAATCCCTATGTCTGTAGAGTGAGTAGCTCAGTAGAAGTCACTTGCACAATACTTCATGTTATCCTTATGGTACCATCTCATATGCATTTTGTATACATTGGCAATAACGTTTATGATAGTTATGTTCAAAAATTTAGGTGATATGGTTGTGATGTAGCAGTGCCATTATACCAAATATTGCTCATCGCCTACCTGTTATGCCATTGTTTGCGAGAGGATTAGGTTATCCCTTTCTCTTTGATGGCTCTCTTGCCTATACAAATTAATTTGGCCAGTAAGATCGTAAGCGTGAGTGATGGTTATGTCTTTTCTGAGCTGATAGTTTCAGAGTTACCATAAAGCCTGTCACATTACTTTTTCTATTACACCAAGACAAAGAACATTCCAGATAGAGGCTGCTACAGCACTGTGTATTCTGGAGAGATCGCATGAACCAGAGATGCAGTTGACCACTTGAGATTTGTCCTTCATATAGCTGTGTAAACTTTAACTCATTACTTAACCTCTCTGACCTTCAGTTTTATTACTTAGAGACATGAGTGTTGATATCTTTTCATGTCATTTTTATGTACAGTTAAATGAATATGAGTAAGCCTGCTAAGTACCTGGAAATTAGTATAGAAACAATGAATGGTGGAAATCTCTGTTATTAAAAAAAAAGAAAGAAATCTGTTATTAATCTTTGAAATTTGGCTGGAAGAAAGTTACTCTAGGTTTTCCTTTAATATTATTATATGAATTTTAACATTAAGAAAAAAATGGAAAATAATATAAAGAAGCCTTAGATACACATTCAACAAGTATCAGTGCTTATTACTGATTAAAACAATTAAAATTATAATTTTATTTCAATAATAAGTAATTATTAATTAGTAATATATTGCATTTTTCTATTCCACCCATATCTAAAAACAAATTGCAAAATCATATCATTTCATTCCTAAATAGTATGTATTTCTAAAATTAAGCATGTCCCCCAAACAGTGCAGTTGTTATACTCATCAAATTAATGATTTCTAGATTCAGTTAATATTTTATGGATTTTTGAATTTTGCTAATTGTTTATAAAATAGTTGTAAATTTGGTTTGTTAGGAGTAGGATTTAAAGAGGTTTTTATATTACCTTATGTTTCTCTAGTTTGTGTGTGTGTGTGTGTGAAAGTTTTTGGGAAACTTTTCATGTATAAAGAAAAGTAGAAACAGGTAATACAATAAACATCTGTGTACCTGGCATCTAGATTCAATTGCTAACATGTTGCTATGTTTAATAAATCTATCTACCTAATCATCCAACTATATTGATAAACTATTTTAAATTCGATTGCAAAAGTCCTAACGTACCCCCAAAACTCATAATACATCATTAAAAAAATAGTATCCAACATGTTTTGTACCACAAACACTTGAAATCATTATCACTTATGTCTAATACCCAGTTCATTTTAATATTTCTAAGGTGTTTCACATTGCTGGGATGAAATGGCAGAGAGGTATATGATGAATACTGAGTAATGAAAGAAACAAAAACAAACTCTCAACGGAGTTGGCCTTCAGCCCTGGCTACCAACAGCACCCACGTGCACACTATCATGTCCTGATGTGAGGCGAACCCCCTAAAAGCAGCTTGGGAAGGAGGTATATAATAAATGCACATCATGCAAGCCATGAGACCAGAATGACAAGGTAAAAGACACCCATGATTGGCAGGAAACTGGTAAAATACTGAAAATAGACATTAAACTCCGCAGGAGAGAGTGAATAGAAATAATTAGGCAGTTGTTGACTGAAGAGTGGGTTAGCATGAGATGGGAAAGTCTAGTGACATGTACGGAAGGGGAACCATTTGTATAAATGTATGCCCGTGGCCTTAGGAAGTTTTGACTTTATTTTCTGAGAATCTTCTATAGAATACCAGAAACTGTGTAAAATAGCCTGGTAAGAATGAGTCCAGTCACATCAAGTCATATTAGAGAAAACCCAACTTGGATGCTCATCCCTTGTCCCTCATGGGCCTTCTTGTTGCAGAATCGAGGGCTACCCCCATCTGCAGACTTAGAGAATAAAGGTGTGATACAAAGGCAGTTTCTTAGATGCTGTAGCTCATGGATTAATTTCCGGATAAGGTACGATAAGGAGTTGAAGGAGAAGTTAATAAATATTGAGAAGACATGGGAAAAAGTGGGTTTCTAAAGACAATTTAATAATAAAATTAATCCATTATGCTCATGTTTAGGCAGGGTGTTCTTTTCTGCCTGGCAGATGGTAGCACAATAGAATTCCTTAAACAGTGTTGGAAGTGGCAGTGAATGCTGATGGCTGCTGATGTATTACACTAATACTTTTTTAGAGTGACAGCACTCTTCATGATGAATTATAGTAATGTTGTAGTTTATCACATGAGCAGTACTCTGATGATGCATTACAGCAATATATCATCAAAGCAGTTGTGTTTATTTTCTCTCTCACTAATCTAAGTCAAGTCACAAATTCTGTTAAAAGGGTAAATCTTTGAGTCCAGTATGGCTTTCAATCTGCTGGGGGGAAAAAGTCTTTGAAAAAGAGTATGGCACTTGTAGTTACTATTAAAAAAAAATGCAGACGCCTGCAAAAAACTCAATTGCATCCTATAAGCTTGCTTTGAAAAATCATAGTAGATATTTTTTTCTTTGTATTGGCAGAGCAAATTTTATATCCACTGTATCTATAATAACTTGCATGTTCTGCTAGAAAACACTGAAGGCTAAGGATTGAAACAATATTACGTAATTGAGGGACTGTGATAAACGAAATGAGGTCAATTTTTTTGTATTAATTGTCTTAATTTAAGAAAACTAAGAACTACCATTGTGTAAAGAGGAATTAGCACCTGAAAATACATAATTTTCTCCAGTAACCAGCAGATTTTATAAGGATGACCATGTGATTAAGAGAACCAGAAAGAGTGACTTAATTCAGGATATTGGGGAGATACTATGGTTTATTGGTTGGGTGGGCATTGGAGAGAGGGCAGGAGAGGGAAAAGAGAAGATTAGAGAAGATTTGAAACCTCAATTAGCAGGAAGTTTAGGCCCATCAATTATGGCACCAAAGACAGATTTGCTCTGAAGTTTAACATTCATTTTCAAGGAAACTCCAACCGTAAAATGTATATATATAAATGAAAATTACCAAAATGACTCTTGCCTGAGCACTAGTCAGTGCACAGAGGTGATGGGTGGAAACTTAATCTCGATGTACAGAGAGTAAAGATCAATCTTTAGAACACTCTTGACTGATAACCTCTCACCCACACTCAGGTTAGGGAAAAAAAAAAAAAAAACGTTTTGTTGGTTATAATGCATATTGTATATGTCCCTGCTAAGAGGAAGATCATCAGGATACAGACCATGTAGGATAATTTGTAAATTAAATGATTTAAATGAGAAAAGAGGGCTGACACTTCAAGAGTACATAATTGTTTAATTCTTTTTTTTTTAATTTTTTTTAAGGTTTATTCATTTTTCAGAGACAGAGAGACAGAGAGACAGAGCGGGGGAGAGGCAGAGAAAGAGGGAGACAGAATCTGAAACAGGCTCCAGACTCTGAGCTGTCAGCACAGAGCCCGACGTGGGGCTCAAACTCACAACCATGAGATCATGACCTGGGCCAAAGTCGGCCACTTAACTGACTGAGCCACCCAGGCATCCCTCTTTGTGTGTTTTCTGAAACAAGTAGAGACCTCTATGAGCTCACTGGCTATGTGAATGTAGGGAATGCTTCTTAGATGAGAGGTATTTTCCATCTTTTCTAAGAATCATGGTAGGACAATTGAATTAGTGATTAAAGTTTTCCTTTCTTTTTGTACATAAAACCTGACTTACTTCATGAGAATGAGAAAGAAACAGTTACAGTGATGTGTTCTCCCAGTTGGAATGGAACCCAAGTCTTGGAGTTGAAGATGGAGAGGTGGCAGGATTGGTGTGAAGGGAAGTAGAGTTTCTATAAAAAGAGAAAGATGTATTCAGTTTCTAAAGGGATTCACACATAGTATGCTGGAAAGGGATTTCCCCCAGATGATTCTTGAAGGGAGGAAGTGGTAGGAATAAGCCCTAAGAATTATGGGTTTGGGGTGCCTTTTTAGAAGACGAAGAGACACAAGGCTTTGAAGTGTCCACCGTCCCATGTATTCATGTGACATTTGAGGATGAGCAATGACCCATGTGAACTACAGAGCAGGGCACTTACCCTGTTTCCTCTGAACTGAGTATATATTTGTGTGTGTGCATGTGTGTATGCATGTGTGTGTATAAAATCACATACGTAACTGCGCAGAAGGAGGAGTATAGGAAGCCCAGATAAACACTGAGATTAAATACCCCATCTAGTAGGATTTAAAGCAAACTACATTCGAATTGGTAAACAAGTTTGTTTTTTTATAGAGAGCCTGGGTACCTTGATTGTAGCACAAAATCAATTGCCAGTTTGGCTGATGTCAAATACCCGTATGTTGTGGCATAAGCATGGGCGAATTATTTAAATTTTACGTGCTTCAGTATCCTTATCCATATGATAATATTAGCTATGAAGAATATAGATCTGTTATGAGAATGTAGCAGAATTCTAGCACAGTTGTGACCCTGAGGCTTTCCTTTCCAGGAAGCAACTTTATTCGTGTCGGCACTGCTCGGTTGGGTTCGTACCCAAAGAACTGAGCCCTGAATGCCGTGTGGCATAGTTTTTATGTCTTTTCTACTTCGTTGTCTCTCATATATGTAGTAACACACACAAACATGCAGTCTGATTAAGTGATCTCATGTCAGAAGGTCATGAGGGATGTCGTCATGTACGCGCTTAGTTTCTAGTCACTGTATACCTCTATAAAACTAAATTCTGCTTCTATTAATAAAAAACAACTACAAACCAGACTGAAATATTTGCATGATTTTATTAGTAAAGATAAGCAATTATCTATTCTTCTTAGAATACAGTTTCTGTGAAAACAAAAGGTAATGCATTTTAGAAAAGTAAAATCTTGTGTTTGTGAACTTTTATGTACTGGGTGGAACTGGAGAATCACTGATAATAACTAATATTAAACAGGAACCCGCCTAAGTATTTTGATAATATATATGCTCTCAGACTATGAAAGACTTTGGCCAGTTGTTATTTTGTGGCAGATTTCAAGATAAAATTTCTTTCTAAAGAATGAGTTTATACGCATGTAGGCAATGTATCTATCTAAAAATTAATTTTACCTGAGCAGCTCCCAACACGATAATTGTCAGATAATTAAAAATAAAATAGTGATAATGGAATTATAAACATAACAAAAACTTTGATTAGGTAAGTTAAACTGCTTGCTATTAGGTGTTTTCAAATGCCAGCCTTTCTATATTAAAGAAAAATGTTATATGAAAATTCTTTTGATGTATATACTTCCAATTACACAGATTTTAAAATATTTTTTGGGAGTGAATAATTATTGCAAAACATAATCCTTAAATTTAAGTACTTTGTAAAAATGGAATTACATTTATAAGGTGATAAGGTCCTTTTTTTCCCTCTCTTGCTATTAAAATACAGTTGTTAATATTTTTTCTTTTCCTCTCTGGAGGAGATATTTATTTATTTATTTATTTATTTATTTATTTATTTATTTTGTACTGCATCAGGAAGTGTGTAAGTTAGACATATGGAATGCTGTGTTTCATAGTTCTAGATTACAAAAGGTCATCAAATATATGCTTTTGAAGAGACTTGCATCATTTAATCCAAGCTCTCTACTTTATAGATGAGGGAACAAAGTCCCCCAAAATGATTTGCAAAATGTCAAACCAGCCATTGGTAGAGCTAGAAATGGAAATCAGGCCTATTTTTTCCCCAGGTTGCAATAAAAATTGTATTTCTTTATAACTATTTTATTTTAGAGAGAGAAAGAGCAAGTGAACTGGGGAGAGGAACAAAGCTAGAGAAAGAATCTTAAGCAGGCTCCACCCTCAGCACAGAGCCCCATGCAGGGTTTGATCCCACAACCCTGGGATCATGACCTGAGCCCAAATCAAGAGGCTACCCAGGTGCCTCCAAAATAAATGGTATTTATTTTGTAATATGTAGCGTTTCTGAAATTATTTACACAGTTATAATCAAACACCTTTGAGATGGGAATGTTTGTGGAAGAAGGGTGCATTGTTCTTTAATGTGAGGGGGTTCACTTGTACTCCATGAAGGCTGCTGTGTAAACCAATCGTGGCTTTCTTCACTGTCAGCCTGCCCTTTCAGCCACAGGCTAGACACAATGGAATGTCAGTGCAACGGTCGTTTGAAATCCATTAGTTTCTCATGAAATGAGTTGCTCATATAAACCTCATAGACAGTTAAAGACAGAAAGAAATGTGTTTGAAAGTGAACATTAAACAATAATGGTATTTTCCTCTTTTTTAACGTATGGGTTCTTTTCATTTCTAACAATTAAGTTAAATGTCGAGTAGAAGGAAATGATGAATGCAACCGTCAGTGAGATGCTATTAGTGAAATAGACTGTGTGTGGCAGTGAGCACGACTCTACTTACATTGTTAGGATTAAACATCGTATTTAAATGAAAGAAATAGACACAGCCTAGTGTTATATGTAACACCAACAACACTGCAGTTTGTAGTTACTTGAGAAATCAGATGTGACCTAAATTCCACGAGATGGTCTGCATCAGTGCACATTTTGAGACAGCACGTTGCACTTC